>NC_133663.1:210087715-210687715 GCF_037893015.1 Macrotis lagotis
GCACATGCCTGTATAATTTTAAATATTGTATATGTATGAACATGTATATAATAAATATGTATGTGTATATATATTTGAAATTAATCTTGACCAAAATATTTTGCAACCCTAGTATCTAATATATGTCATCAATATTTTAATTAATTTACTTTTTAAAATTTAAATGTAATTTTTTTCAATTACATATTATAGGATTTTTTCTAACACCTTCCTTTCTTTCTTCTCTCCCCAAGAAGGTGAATAGTCTGGTAAAAGTTGTATATGTACATTTGTTCTTAACATATTTACATAATGGTCTTTTTGTGTAAGAGGAATTAGAGGGAGAGATGGGGTTTATGATGCATTGCTGGTGGAGTTGTGAATGGATATATCCTTTCTGGAGAGCAATATAGAAACAGGCCCAAAGAGTAATAAACTGTTCATACACTTTGACCCACAATTCTAATTCTAGGTCTATATATAGAAGAAATTATTTTAAAAAGGGAAAAGTTCTACATATTTCAAAATATTCATAGCAGTCTTTTTTGTAGTGGCAAAGAATCGGAAATTGAGGGGATGCCCATAAATTGGGGAAATTAAACAAGTTATCGTACACGAATACTTTGGAATACTATTGTTCTACAAGAAGACATAAATGGTCAGACTCTAGAGAAACATGGAATGACTTACAGGATCTGATGCTGAGTGAAGGAAGTAGAACCAAGGCAACAAGGTACACATCAATAATACTGTGAGATGAACACAACCTTGATAGATACAGCTCCTCTCATCAGTTGAGAGAAGTAGGATAACTGTACTAGACCAGTTAAGGACTTCCTGTTATCCCCATCCAGAGGAAGAAAAAAAATACATACACACACACACACACACACACACACACACACACACACACACACACATACACAGCCAAACCTTCAGAATCTGATGAACATTTTATAAAAAGTATGTCATGTATCTCTTTCCTTTAATCCTAATTCCTGATACTGAAAATAACTAATCTGTAAATATAAAAAAAGAGGAATTAGAACTAAGAGGAAAGAAAGAAAATCATGAGATATAAAGGAAAAATACAAGAAGTTTTAAAAAATAAACATATTCATGTACCATATTTTTTGTTTTTTAACTCTGGATTGTATGGCATTGTCCATAGCAGGTCTCTCAGGGTTGTCCTCGATCTCTGACCTGCTGAGAGGAACTGCATGCATTAATTATATTTGCTCATCTCAAAAAGTTGTTGTTAATGTGTACAATGCTTTCTTGATTCTACTGGCTTCATTCTGTATCACTTCATGTAATTCTTTCTATTCTTCTTTAAAGTCCAAGCACTCTTGATTTTTTTATAGAACAATAGTACCCCATAACATTCTTATATCATAACTTGTTCGGTCAGTTCCCAATTGATGGGCATCTCATCAATTTCCAATTCTTTACCACAACAATAGAACTTCTATATTTTTGAATATGTGAGACTTTTCTCTATTTTTATAATTTCTTTGCATTTTTCACCAATTCCTTTGAAATTCTTGTCCTTTTATTGCTCCAGATGAATTTTGTTAGTATTTTTTCTAGGTTTATAAATTAGTTTTGGATAATGTGAGTGGTATGGAACTGAATAAATTATTTAATTTGGGTATAACTGTCATTTTTATTATATTAGCTTGACCTAACCATGAGCAATTGACATTTTTCCAATTGTTTAAATCTGACTTTATGTGAAAAGGGAAAGCATTTTAATATTATGTTCATATAGTTTTGAGGGTTCTGGGAGGCATATTCCCAAGTATTTTATGTTGTCTACAGTCACTTTTAATGGAATTTCTCTTTCTTTCTCTTGTCCTTGGGTTTTAATGGTTATTTATAGAAATGCTGATGATTTGTGTGTTTACTTTATATCCTGCTACTTTGCTGAAGTTGTTAATTGCTTCAAGTAGTTTTTTAATTGACTTTCTAGGATTCTTTAAATATACCATCATATTATTGACAAAGAGTGAAAGTTTTGCTTCCTCATTGGCAATTATAATTCCATACATTTTCCTTCTCATTGCTAAAACATTTCTAATACTAAATTGAAAACAGTAGTAATATCGAATATCTTTGTTTCACCCCTACCTTATTGGAAATGCTACTAATTTATCCCCATTACATATAACATTTGTTGATGGTTTTATATAGATGCTATTTTAAGGAAAATTCAAATTATTCCTATAGTGTTTTTAATAGGAAAGAGTATTATATTTTGCCAAAGGCTTTTTCAGTAGCTATTGAGATCATCATATGATTTATGTTGGTTTAATTATTGACATGTTCAAAATATTTGATAACCCTAATACCTAAGATATATTGTTGATTTTTTAATTTAGAGAAAATAATTAATACATTTTTCAAAAGTTTCAAGTTGCATGATGAAAATGAAGCAGAAATAAGTAAAGTTTTTCATGACCTAGATTTTCTTCTCTTCCTATGCCAAACTGTGAATTACTTATTTGGTTATTTGGCTATATATACTTATGTATGTGTGTATACATACATATATATATATATATATGTATGCATTATATATATATATATATTTCTTATTTCAGTAGTAAGTCATTGGTTTTGAGACAGAAGCATTGATATATAAATAATCAGTATAAACAAGTCAATATAGAGAAAAATGTTTAATATACTAGAAAAAAATTAGGACAGTTCTGATGCAAAGGTACAGACTTCATAAAAAAACAACAGGGAATGGTTTGTGGCAGAAAAATACAATATATCAGCAAGAATATGAATGCTAATGAAAGGACACCAAGGGATGAGGGTACAGAAACATATATTGCAAGCAGACACTGATGAGGGCAGATGTAGAAAAATGATTATCAACTTTAGACCCCTAGAGCAACATGAATGAAATCACATCCTTGTGTTCAGGGAAATAAAACAGGCAACTTGGATAGAAATAAAGAGAGGCTTTAATTATCTAAAAGTAAATTGGGAGCAACCCATGATAATACTGAAGTGGGGTTATTATAGAACACAATGCAGAGTTAATTCAGAAATCAGTTTGTTCAAAAACATCAACAGCTGGGTTTAATAATAGACACAATGAATCAAAAATGAATAAAACCTTGAGATGGAAGATTATCTGAGCAACTCTAATCATATTATTAGATTTACCAAGAAGAATAAACTGACAAAATCCCTAAAAGCAACTTATTTGTATGAACATATTTTTAAGACAATTTTCAAAAGATGATTGGTAGGAGATAAGTGTTAGACTTTCACCAAACATGGCAACATTAAAGATTCTCCCATCTTAGAAATACACTACAAAGATGTAAAAAGATAACAGATAACGAAACAATCCTAGAAGGCTAAAAGGAAACATCACATAGGTGCACCAAATGGTATAGTATCTAAGTAATTAAATGAAAAGATAATTAAATTCAACAACATGTATTTATTCAGTACCTACTATGTGTAGGTCCTGGGGGGGGGGAATACAACAGATTAAAGTAATCCCCATGCTAAAGAAGCCTACATAATAATGAAGAAAAGTAAAAATAAGTTAAAACATAATCTAATAAAAAATATGATACAATGCAATGCATTCAACATAAACATAAAATCAGTAAAAACAGGCAAATTCAAGGTAATTTGGGGAGACTGTAAAAGTAGCAGATGGGGAGACTGTACAAGATTCTATGTAGAAGAGAGTGCTTGAGCCATATGTTAAAGGGAGAAAAACTCTACGAGGCACAGGTAAGAAGTATATGAGGTGAAAGTGAAGAGTTAAGAATAATGCCTTACCTGGGAGATTAGAAGAATGGTGGTACTTCTTACAGAAATGGGTGATTTTGGAAGAGGGGAAAGTTTAGGAGAAAAGGTAATGATCTCCTTTTTAAACCTGCTAAGTTTTTGTTAAAATACAGATACAAAGAATTGATTTGATAGACAGGAGAGCAAGAAGAAAGTAGTGCCATGAAAACCCAGAGATGAGACAGTATAAAAAAGACATTGTTCAACAATTTCAAATAAAACAAATACTTCCATAGAGATTAGAACAAAGAATAGATAATTAAATTTAACAATTAAGAGAAAATTGTTGGGGCGGCTAGGTGGTACAGTGGATAGAGCACAGCCCCTGGAGTCAGGAGTACCTAAGTTCAAATCTGGTCTCAGACACTAAATAACCTAGATGTTTGGCCTTGGGCAAACCATTTAACCCCATTGCCTTGCAAAAACTAAAAAAAAAAAAAAAATAAAAAGGTGATTGTTAATTTGAAGGAGTGCAACTTCATTAGAATGATAATTTCAGAAAATAACTTCTTTGTTGAGGAGTGAGTGAATAAGGAGAAAATGAAGATAGCTTGCATAATCAGCCTTTTCAAAATTAGTTTTTTTCTAAATGAGGACCAAAATGACACCACTGTTTTGGAGTTAAGGCACAGTATCTGATTGTAATTATTTAGACTAATATGAACTCCGAAGGCTCTCCTACAGGTAAGTCATCAATAGTTCATAAGAACATCTGAAGTGAAGATGTCTCTAAATTTGCCCATCTCATATTTCTTTTGAACTACTGCAATTTTGCTTCACTTATAGAGCAAAATGGCTTTTTTTTATACAGGCATGCCATGCTGGGTAGTCCTCTGCTAAAATCTTCCAAGTCACATGGTTGATTCCAAATTTTCTCAGAGAGAACTTTCCAAGGAATTTGGTTGAGAAAGAGAGGAGAGATAGAGGACAATAACTTGAGGGAACAGTAGAATCTAGAGAAGATTATGTTTAAGTATAGAAGATGTTTGGAAATGTTTGAAAGCAATATAGAAAGAACCAGTTGAGAGTGAAAGATGTAAGATTCAGGAGAAAGGAGTGGAATTATTGAAGCTGATAGTATGAGAGTAAAGGTTGCTGTACACCACTTTGTCAAAAACTAGAAGGAAGAAAAACAAAGGGGAAGATAAAGTAAAATGATTTAAGGATGAGACAAATGGTAGAAAAAAGAGTTAACACTGAATAGTCTCAGTTTAAGCAAGAGTCAAAGTACTAGTATGAGAGAAAAGAGGTAAAAGGGAAGTTTGAGGAGAAAATAAAAACTTTAGGATTGTTTTTCTGGGAAGTAAGATAGGGAATCAAGTAAAGAAGAATAAAAAGACTACTTTACTAAAGTAAAGGACCAATGCAGGTTGAATAAAATGATCTTCTAATACAACCATTAGCATAGTTATAAGACTTCTTTCAGTTGTATTTAGTGGATTGTGAGTCAGAGCAATGGGACAAATTATAGGAGTAATCCAGGACTATTATTTGAAAAGAAAAAAAAGAAGCACTATAATAATGGTGTAAGGAATTCAAGAGCAGAGGGAAATGGAGATTAAAAGTGATTAACATGATGAAAATGGAAGGAGATGAGAATGAATTCAGAACAGGAATAATGGTGTAACATAATACTGAGGGGTAGAAAGATTGAAGATCTCAGTGAAAGTGAAGAACTGTTCTAGGAAGGCTGAGAAATAGGGTGAGATAGAATGATTGGAAGTTAAGTGGTCAGATATGGGGATTTCAAAGTTTCCAACTAGGAAAATTAAATATGTAGAATACAATGGGTTAATGTTAAGATATGGTGTGTGGCTATCAAAATACAGGGAAAAGTGGACCCTCTCCCCAAATAAAGGGGCACCTTGGCATGTACTTTTCAGACCTAAAAAGCCCAAGAAAAAAATTAGACTTCAAAATATAGGAATCTAAATGGAATTTTAGAAAGAGTTAGGTATAATACTTCTCTAGCAATTACATAATGGTAAGCAAAAGGGGTATATGTGTTTCATTATTGTCTATGATACCTTAAAAAACAAACATTTACTGGGGCATAAAAATCTCAGAAAAATGAAATGTTCAACACCTCTTAATTGACAACAATAAGATAAAAATTATATTCAATAAAAATGCAAGTACAAAAATGAACTTAAATGGAAACTAAATAACATCTTAAATAATACATGGGTCAAATAGCAAGCCATAGAGATAAGAAATAATTTTATCAAAGATATAGACAACAATGAAACAACATGTACCAATAACTTATGGATGTAACCAAGCAATTTGAAGAGGGTAAATTTTAGGGGAAAAAAAAGAAAAAAGAGGGGAAAAGGAGGTTACATAATAACTTTTAATTTAAAAGGAATTGCAAGTTGTAACAATTTTGCCCAATCATATACAAATAAACCAGAAGACTTAAATTAAATAGATGGATATTTATAAAAAAGCATAAATATTCAGAATACTAGAAAAACAAATATAAAATTCAAATTATTCATTCTCAGAAAAAAAAGCTAAATAATCAATAAATGAACTTCCAAAGAAAAAAGTTCCTAGTCAACCTAGATTTTTGAAATTTAAAGCTAATTCTAATATCACATTGATTTTTGTTTTGCAAAAAATAGAAAAAGAAAGATATTCTTCCAGGAGATCAATATGACTTTAGAAACTAGATCACTTAAATTATATGGTGCAACAATAATGAATAAATATTAATAAAGATGCTAAAGCAATGCACACAATGACCCAACTTTTATACCAGAAATAAAAAGATGGTTCAATTTTAGGAAAAATTTTAGGAAAAATTACTTCCAAAACTTTTAAATCACATGATTATATCAAAATGATTAAAAGTGCATACATACACAGATTCATACATACATACACAGATATATTCACACATATGTATGCACTTTTATATCAAGCAATATGTATATAAATATACATATATATATTTATATCCAGTAGAAAAAATCTCATTTGTGTTATATAATTTGGTATCTGAATTCTCCTGAATAAGTAAATGTGAAGAATTAAAATGTATCTGGTAAAAACAAAATAGTCCAAAAATTGATACAATACTTAATTAGCAATGCATGTGAATTTTCCACATTCTAGCTCTCACTCTTTTTAGTTTTCTAATTTTATTTCAAATTGCTCTCCTTCATACTCTGTTCCAGACATACTGAGGAGAGATTAAACTCTAGATTTGAGAGATCACCAGCAGTCTAAAGGAAGAGTGACAAGAGGCAAATTGTCATGTAGAGAAAGCCACTTATATTGGTTTAACTGAAACAGTATGTGAAAGAGAGTAGATTGAATTAAAACAGAATTTTTTTTTAAAATAAGAACCAGATTGTGGAGGACTTTAAATTCTATGCTGAGAGTTTTGCATTTTATCCCAGGAGAGTTAGGAAGCCATTTAGATTATCTTTAAAAACTTAGCTGTTACTATAACATAATTATAATATTATAATATATCAGTTATCAGTTATGATAGCTACTTCACCAAAAGGACATTAATAATTCATATTTGAGACATCTAATATTTAGAGATCTATTTTCACAGTAGGGCAATCTGAATTCAAATCTTACCTCTACTGTAAACTTCCTATATGACCCTGGGTTAAGTCCTTTAATCTTTTGATGCTCCAGGGAACTCCCCAAAAGGTCTAAATTGTCCAGTAGATGTTGACTCACATTAGCAGAGGGAGTGTTCTCATTCAGAGAAATACTAAGTGGAATTCTTATCTTTACCCAATAAAAATAATTTCTATCTTCATCATCTCATGGACTTATTATATTCATAAATCTGTTGACATCACAATAATTATTTTGATTGTATAAGTATCACCAATTTCATTCAAACAGCAAAGAAGTGATAGAGGTGGGAATAAATCCCAAATCTTTTTTTATACTTATTATTATTATTATTATTATTATTTATTTTTTCATCCTAATGAACATGTACATTTTTGAGTTACAAAATTTCCTTCCACCTTCCTTTCCCATCTCCCTTCCCTCAGTAGTGAACAGTCAGATTAACATTGCACAAACATTTTTGATAAACATATTTACAGATTAATAATTTTCAGTATGAGGAATTAGGATTAAGGGAAAGAGACACATAAGAGATAATTTTTATAAAGTGTTCATCAGATTCTGAAGGGTTGTTTATATTAATCCCAAATCTTTTAATTCCGATTTCAGTGTTCTTTCTGTTACATCACAAGACCAAGATCTATGGAATCAACGTGATTGTAGTTTTGTAGTTCACACAGTCATATGTCTTACTTTTGTAGGACTCAGGAAAGGGTCTTATTTTTTTCCCACATACTTCCAAGGAACCATGGATAAATTCAAAATTAAAGAGTATCTGATATTTTTGAGATGATTTTCCAATCTGAAATTTTAATGTGTGTGGTTTTTTTCTTAGTTTTGTAAAATTGAAAAATGTTTCCTCCACATAAAAAAACAACAATGAAATAATCTTTTATTTCCAAATGGAAAACAAGCAACAACAATAACATTATCAAACTTCTAATCTAAAATTATTTTTTAAAGTTTTTTGAAAACTCATGCAAAATATGTATTCTTTCTACATGGTTAAATTATAAAGAGAAAAAAATGAGAAATTATAACCTTGGAAAGTTAGGTATTAGGTATATTTTGCATATAATGTTATCTGCCTTAATGACTTCTCTGTGATTAATGCTCCTTATGCTGAAATTCTCTTTTCTAAATAAATGAAACATACAGAAGTTATAGAAGAGTTATCCTATATTTTCTTACAAATATATTCTCCTGTGAGAATAGAGGAAAAATAATAGCCACAAACAGTAGGTATTCATTATAGCATAGTTAATGATCAAAAGGACTATCCCATAGTAAAACTGTGATGCTGATAAAGACCTGCTTTATCATCCAATGTCCTTTAGTTCTTCCCTGTACTCTGAATTGTTTATATGTGTCTTTTCTACATTAGAAGTTACCTTCATATACTCTTCATCCTCTTTTTATACTGACTTTTTCTTACCTTTCCTCATATCAGGAAGGAAAAAATTGGGGGTGAAGGAAAGTATCATATTATTTTCAATGTCTCTGTTTTCTCTATGAGATTTCCTTCACTTCTAAGGTTATTATGTGATAAAGCTATTGGAAAAATAAAAAAATCTATTTCATCTATTTTTAAACATATATAATAAATTTATAGTTGAATACTATTTTCTATAAAAAGGGCATTATAAAAATCTTTAGTATAGAAAAATATGTAGATTGAGGATTATTCTCTTACCTGTGACTAGTACCTTTTTTTTTCATTATTGGAAAAGGAAGGAAACCATATTTAAACCAAACAGTTGTTTACTTTTTTATCCTCCTTTTCCTCTTCATTCTAATTTGTTGTTTTGCAATTACTTATAGCCAAAAATATAATTTGTTTCACTGAAAGGTATAAAGATCCCCTGTATGTATGCAATTAAGCTAGGAGAGATAACCGAAATAACACATTTTGATCCTGTTGGTACATCTATCAACTAAAAATCATGTATATAAATGCAATATCTATCCTTTGGAAACAATATATGAATTCATGACATTCCCTTGAAGACTATGGATCCATAAACCCATGACTGAATCACAAGGAGGCAATTGTCATTTTCATCTGTGAAAGACATAATTTAATTGTAACATTGTTTAGTTGTAACATTGGAAAGTAGAAAATAACTAAATGGACCTTTCATTGATCTGTAATCAGAACTCAAAAGGGAGGAAACACAAATGAAAAGACTAAAACTATCCAAATTAACTAATTAACAACAAGGTCTTGATTAGTGGGAAAAATGAATTTGCAAAAGTGGTCACATTATTTGCATTAGTGCTCCAAATTTCCATTTGGCTGGAACAATTTACCATATTTCAGATAACTGTAATAGTGATTAAATATCCAAATTTGTGTATATATATATATATATATATATATATATATATATATATATATATACATATATATGTAGTCATATATTTGAGTATATTGCTATAGATGTATAGATATTGATTTATGTGTGTGAAACAAATGCATCTTTTGTAGTCAAAGGTACAAAAAAACCTGCTGCCTTTTGAAGCAGAAGATTTGAGCTCAAATGCTAGCAATAGTTTCTAATCTGCTTCATCTCAAAGAACTAACTTTATCTCACTTAGCCTCTATTTACTTATCAAATGAATCAAAATACTTATAATTGAGCATTATCTCTAATTAAAAAGATACACAATAACCAGTGTAATTATATATATTCCAAATTTCCCCTATTTTCTTTTTACTTAACATGATAATTTTACATAATATTAAGAAAGAAAATATATTTGTCATGTTTCTACATTAATACAAGGATATTAATATTTTCACTGCCTTAAAACCTATAATAATAATAATAATAAAATAAATGACAAAATAAGTAAATATAAAAAATAAATATAAACAAGGTCATAAATTAAAAAGAACCTTACAGGCACATAAGCCAATATTCTCATTTTAGTTGAAGAAATTGAGACTAAGATTTTTAAAATGACTATCATTATGTCATTCAAGTAGAAAGTGACAGAGAATGACTTTGAAGCTACATTCTCTGATTCTAAATCTTTTTTTTGCTAAACCACAAAATAAAAAAAATTCCAATAAAGAATGACTTTTTAAAACTTCTATTAATTAAAAACAAACTCAAACTATAATTTTTATTATAATTGATAGATTATTATTATTATTCTCCAATACTTTGTGGTCCGATAAAAATTAGAAATAGAACAAGGCCCAGAAACCAAAATGAACAGAGACTGTTCTATGTAGATGTGCATTACTCTTTCCAAGAATTTTACAACTAAAAGACAAGTAAATCATATTACATCTGTGTGGCTAAGTTTCTAGCAATTTATTAATTTGTAATTTTATTTACATTATATTAATTTTAGGGGCAGCTCGGTGGTACAGTGGTTAGAGCACTGGCCCTGGAGTCAGGAGGACCTGAGTTCAGGTATGACCTCAAACACTTAATAATTGCCTAGCTGTGTGAGCCTTTGGCAAGTCACTTAATGCCATTGCCTTAAATAAATATTTATAAAAAAGAAAAAAAGTTTCTATATTAATTGAAAAACAATAGTAATGGAACTAAGGATTATGAATGATTGTTTTATAATTTACAAATGTGCTAAGGTAAATAGAATATCACAATTTAAAGTTTTTTTAAAAGTAAAATAAAATTCAGATTGATGTAAAATATTGAATAAGATTTTAGCTATAAACATTAACTGTAGAAATATTCAGGGGATTGATCTCTAAACTACAATGAAGGAAAAATAAAATACTATGAACACTTTCTACATTTGGTTTAAAATTTTATTTTATAGAATTAGAGTCAGTTAAACACATAATGATGAATGGTCTCTTAACTGTACTTTGATTTTCCTGGGAAAATAATTACACACTTTTCAAAATTGTAGCATGCTTAACTGAGAATTATATCCTAATTGTTTCTTCTATGAGATAACAATAGAATCATTAAATCTGTTTTCTTACAAAATTAGCCTCATTACTTTATAGTGTTGCTTCAGTTATGACTTCTTCACAAAAAAGGATATATTCCCTAGGGAATGTTTAATCCAATATTTAATCCAATCACTTCCTTTGAAGTGAAGTACTAATCTGGGTCTGTTCCCTACCTCCAGGTATTCTAGGTGTTTGATGAGTTGAAGTAAGTAGAATGTACGAATATATTTATAAGATAAGGTATAGAATGGCCAGTCATTATTCATTATAATTATATAGGTTAAATAATTGGAAAAATAAGATTTGATATAAGAAAAGTTGCTTTGGGGAGATAACTGTATTTTATTTTGGTTGGTTGTCAGTTTAGATTGGCATTTTGTTGTTGATCATAGAAAAAAGAAGGCTAAGAAACTTGCAGGAATAAAGTCCAGCTGATCATTGTAGCCTTTAGTTTCACACAACTCCATAAATTTTGTACCTAACACAAAACAAGTGATTTTTCTCAACAGCTCTCCAATAGGGACTAAGTTACCCATTGGTTCATTCAAATGCTGCAGAATGTTGCTGTAGGCTGTTTCCTCTAAAAGGATCTAAAAAAAAATCTGTATAATTCAACTCTAGACTTTGATAAAGGTGAAGGTGTTACCATTTAATAACCTTCTTTATTGTTTTAATTTCTTTACCTTTTAATTTATAAAAACTATTTCCTCTTACTTCTCCATAGCCCCAGACTCAATTGTAAGTTTATGGGAAAATAGAATGATTTATGTAAATTTAGTCCCATGTGCTCCTTTGCCTTCAAATATCTTCCTCCATATCAGTTGCTCTGGGTTTTCTTTTTATGGGAAGAAAACTTTGGTCCTAAACTGCAGACCAAATGGTAAATGCTATAAATTTCACTGTGAAAGACTATGTTACTAATGTAAAGTGTATATTTGCATATATTATGCTAGTTTATTATATTTTAGCTTTAACGGTTTTAATTAGTTACAAAATAACTTTGTGAGCACACTGCATAGCAAATGTTAAGTGTTATATATGTGGGAATTATTTATGCATGGTATCTGCACTCTCAGATTTGAAGTTGCTCAGGACTTTTCCTGGAATATCATTTTTTTCAAGTAAATTATTTCTCTATACTTTTTCTGCAGTGCTTTAAACAGCAGATTAAAAAACTCACAACAATCTCATTTTGCATTATCAAAATATTTTAATGAGCTTCCCTCAAGGGAAATGATTAAAAATTAGGATAAGTGTTGAAGTTAATCAACAAGTGTGAAGTTATCCACTTAATATTTCTTGTTTCATAGTGAAAGAGATTGTAATGGCCCCTGATACTTAGAGTAGTTAATCACTCATAGTAAATAAAGAGAAGGAAAGGTATGTTTGCCCATGATATACAATAGAAATGATGTTTTAATATGACCAAAATTTTTCAAATCAACAAAACCAATGAGACAAACTATAGTTAGTGCTAATGAAATTGAGAAATTAGTATAATTATTATAACAGCATGTGTTCTGCTTCCATGATGATTAGACACATTCTGTCATATTAGCCTGCCTGTCTCTGAGACCAGTAGTAACCAAAACAATCTTGTCATTAATATCTTCTAAAGAGCACTAGGTCCTGGTGTATCATTTCCACGGAATAGAGCACATGCATCATGAGCTTATCATTGTTACATCATCATTTAACCATATCCTGCCATGCATCAGGGCACTTTATCTACCAAGCCCCAAGCCCCTTCATGTAATCTCATCCTACCCATGTACCGCTTTTCCACATAAGTTTTTCACTTCTCTCTCTCTGGAAATGAAATGATCAAGTCAATGTTACTACAGTTTTAAGAAAAAACATGTCATATGCCTGCCTCCTCTGGCTCCACAAACTATCCATATGACTCCTGAGACCAAAACGTGTTTCCCTAGCCACCTCTTCCTTCTATTAGGATATATGATTTTTAAAAGACTATCTTTCTTTGGTATATTATCCTCTATGCTTAGTACATTACCTGGTATAGAAATATTAAATGATCATTCATTCATTCATTCATACTCTAACCATCAGATATCTCTATTCTTTCCTATGTCAGCATTATCCCCAGCAATTTTCAACATTCACATTGATATATTTCTCAATATTCATACACACAATTCCTCCAATTCGACATTGTGATATTTACTATATTTCTGCTATACATTGGAAATAGTCATGGCTTTTATTTCATCACTATAATTTTGTCTCCTATTTGTTAAGACTTTTATCACTAAATTCTTCTACACTTAAAAATCTTCCATCTGGGCAACTAAATGGTGTAGTGGATAGAGTACAGGACCTAGATTCAGGAAAACTTATCTTCTTGTGTTCAAATTTGTCCTCAAACATTTACTGGGTGACCGTAACCAAATTGCTTAAGCTATGTGCCTCATTTACCATTTGTTAAATTGAGCTTGAGAAGGAAATGGAAAATCATTCCAGTATCTTCACCAAGAAAACTCCAAATGGGAATGAATAGACAGAAACACCTGAGCAATAAAAAAAACTTTCACCTATCTTCTCTTTTCTCATGGGATCTAACATCTTTCTTGGCCAAACATTTGATTGCCCTGCCTTCAACTATCCCAGGACTCCATTAATTATGTTTGTCCATTGTTGAATCCTTAATTTCTTGCTTTCTGATAACTCTATCACCTCAATTTGCAATTGTCCAAATCCTAAAAACATATTCTTCCTCTGCCTTGAAACCTTGTCAGGAATATCTCTATCATTATCACTCATCTGTGTCAGGTTATAGATCTTATATTCTTTCACTACTAAGTTTACCTTGTCTTATACTTAATGATATGTATTTTGTAGCTCTTCAAAAGAAGTTAAATTTCTTCAGGGTTTTATGGGGTATTAGGAAGATAACTACCTCTGGCATGAGGGTTTGCCAACCCTTTCAAGGGCTACTCATTCATCTTTGGTGACCAATTTACACTCACCTTTTACTTGTGGCTCCAAAAGTTGAATCCATACCATGTCATACTGTCTTGACATATTGACTAAAGCAATGATTTCAAATCTGTCAGTGATTTGGGGAACTGTTCATATACCCGGAAGAATAGGTGGAACAGAATTTGCTCCAATGGCAATGAAAGTGACTGTGCATGTGCTGGGGAGCTCCTAGAACTTAGTCAGACATTAAAAAAATCAAGGTTATCCTAAATGTTGCCAGTCATCCTAACTTTTGTCTTGCCACTGGATTTGAATAACTCAGGAAGAGAAAGTGAATCTGGTAATTTTGTACAATCCAATTCATGAGCAAATCAAGATATCAGTCCTAATATCACAGGTCCTTTTTGAAAACTAAGGACAACAACAAATTTCTTGAGGAAAGGAACTGATTTTTTAAATTTTTATCTCTGCATCTTCAGTTTCCATTATAGTATTTTATGCATAGTTAAGTGTTTAAAAAAAGAATTAAGTTGAACTGGATTTCCTATTGCTGTCTTCTAATTCCTTGAAATACTAATCACTCCTTTCTGACTGCATTTCCTCATTTCCTGTGCAGTCCTTACAATTTGGATTCTACCTTCTTTAAGTTGTGGAAACAATTCTTTCAAAGGTTATCAATAACCATATCACAAACACAAAGCCTTCACATTCAAGGTGATTCAGTTTTATAGTAGGGAATCAATAATCTTTTGTTAATAGAATAATTTAAAGAAATATGTTAAAAGATCTTAAAGAAAGCTATATTTTTTCTTTCACAACTTGACTTTTATGAAAATGTTTTATATGACTACAGATTTATAATTAAATCAAATTGCTTGCTTATTCAAGAGGATGGGGGGTTGAAGGGAGAGAATTTAGAATTCAAGGTTTTAAAAATGAATGTTAAAATTGTTTTTACATGTAACTAGGAAAATAAAATACTAAATAAGAAAAAAAAAGTTACATTTTTACAGTTTATTTACAGGTCATTCCATGAAAAATGGAAGCTTGAAAATGATTTTAAAAATTTTAGAAGCGGTTATAGAATTTGTATTGACTGAAGGCAAAATATAATCCTTTCTTTTCTAGAAATTAGGCTAGTAAGGGTAAAGAGTTGTTTATGAGGTATATAGAATAGTTTAATAATAATATTTTTATATTTTCTCATGTGCAGACATAGTACCATTGAAATAAAACATTACTGAAAGCAATGGACACCATTTGATCAATACTTTTGATGAAATCAACTATAACAAAAGTCTATGAAGACTTAGAGGGAATGCAAATCTGACCAATCCAATGACCAAATGTAATACCAGAGGACTATCGATGGAGCATGTTATTCACTTCATGGACAAAGGGTGTAGAATTAAATATTTTTGGTACAGGACAAACATGGAAATATGTTTCACTTCACTATGCATATTTGTTTAAAAAACAGGTTGTTTTTATTTCTTTTCCCTTATATGGGGAAAGTGCAAATAAGACAAAATAGATATTTGTTCATTGAAAACATGATTTTTTGGAAATTTAAGAGTTGGTGTTATCCACAAGGAAGTATATGGATGGATTACAGATTGTAGAAAGTTATTGAACAGGCAAGGGGTGAATTTGGAAACTAAAAAAATAATGGGTACACTTATTTTCTATTTTTAAAGAGAATGTAAAAAAAGGAATGGATTTAAAACAATAGAGAATATAAAGGAGTTATTTGAGATATAATTCATTTTTCTGAGGAGTTCTGTGGGAAGATTTTTAAACTAGAAGAAATTCTTATCTCCTTGGACTTATTAGAACACATACAGGTGTTCCTTTGATATCTGTGATAAATTGTTAAATATAAGAATATGCAAAATAATTCCCAGATAGCAAAAATAAATGGAACAATAAATATCTGCCCCAGAAATCCAAATACAATTTACACATTTAAATGATTATAACTTAATTTATTATCAATCTAATATTAATAATATACATGAGTGTACCTCCCTGTTTCTGTCCTTGTCTCTCTGTAACTAATTGCTTTTGTTAACACATTAAAACTACAAACTAAGAATATTGTGTGAGAATTTTTATCATCAATATACTGATATTTGATGAAAAAATAAGAACCAATCAGCAAAATTCATTAAAAATAATAGCCCTATTCTAAAATTCAATCTCTTCACTCACAGCTCAGAAGTTCTCACAGTTCTTAGAATTGTCTGGCAAACTTTAGAATCCCCCAAAGCCAGAGACAACAACCTTTCTGAGAAGCAGGTTAAATAAAGACAATTCACAGCTATTGCATCTGTCTTTGACATTCTAAAGAAAAATATAAATGTATGATTCATTTTTGACTATACCATAAAATATTACATGTAAATAAAAATATAACTGAGTGCAATTTGGATAAGGAAAATGTAATTGAATTGTAAAAGGAACACATTTTGCATTTTTTGAATTCTAATACAATACCCAGTATGTTTTTTTCTGATTTCTCAGGTTTATTTTAAAAAGAACTAGATATAATAATACAATTCACAAAATCATTTTTCTCATTGACTTTTTATTAATTATGATTTGAATTTGTATTATGATAAAGGTTAATATATTGCTTTTATTTTCCAAGTAGTAAAAATAAAGTAATAGCATAAACAAGAGTAGCAGAAATAGGGATTATTCAAACTATGAAATTCACAGTTTATTTTAAATTATGAATTTAGTGTAGGTGTCCTTAAAGTTTGAATCTAGTAGCCCTAGTGATAATAAGCTAAAGAAGTGTTTGTTATATTGTCTCTCTCATATAGAATATGAGTTCCTTGATAACAGAAATTTTTTGGGGGGTCCTATTTGCATCCCCATTGCTTGTTTCAGTGATTGGAGTATAGTAAGCCCTTAATAAATGTTTTTCAGTCACTCATTCATTTTAAAAATATTAATAAATCATTTATACCATTTGTCTTATCAGATTATTGGTATATATTTCATTATTAAATGTTCATTAACAGTAGCAATGAAGGAAAGGACAAGAGATAAAAAGGAGGAAAAGAGTAAAGGAAAATGTAGAGTGAAGAATGGAAAGAAATTTCTTGACATAAAAGTTCTGGGAAAGAATATATGAAAGGTAGAGGAGGATGGCAGATTACAATTTTCCCTGAATTAAAAATATTAGGTTTTTACTTAGAATTTTGTAATGCAGGAGGAAATACATTTGAAATAAGCTATTTCATTTGGGAGAGTGATAATTGGATTCTTTGGAAGACCAAGAAAACAGTGGAATTTGCTATTCAGTGGAGAAGATACACAGAGTAGATTTGAAGAACAGGAGAGAAAGGGCATCCTTAAATATGAAAAAACAGATTTTGTGAGAATCTAATAATTCCTAATTTCTTTGCTATTTATTCAGAAAGATAGTTATAATTAAGATGCTGCAAAGAGTTTTATAATAATTTTTTAAAATTATAATGTCAATAAGGTAGCTAAAATATATAGTTAGGAAAAATTGAAAATCAAGAACAATTTACAGATTAATAATGGAGAATTCACTTACTCAAGAAGTGAATGCAAAGAACATAGCATTTATTACTTTATGATAGATTTTACTAGACAATGAGAAATGTATTGGTTCTAAGCTCAAAAAGAACTATGATCTTATCCTGTCTCTGACATTTAACTAAATATGTGATGTTGAGCAAGTCATTGAACTTCTATATATCTCAGGCAGCAATTTAGGACTTCCTTAATAAGCGATAGATTAATTACATTAATCTATAAATGTATAAAAAGTGGTATGAAAAGGTTGAGTACATATTGCATGAACTTCAAGCTCTACAAGCATGCTGTTATCCTTTTCCTAGACATTCCGGGTTATCAATATCCTTCTTAAACCAGGGTGCCCCCAAAATAAGGGCAGGGAATAGTAGGACCATTATACTAGTGTTCCTGAAACCTCTGTTCCTTTTAATGAAATATAAGATTTTTTAGCTTCTCTTATCATACTCATATCAATCTTTCAGTTTTCAATCCAGTGACTTTTTTATCCATCTATCTAATCATATCTTAATATTTTTCTGTTTTTTGTTAGATTTTTATGAATGAATACCAAAGAATGAAAACTCTAATACTTGGGCCACTCATCCAGTGTTTCTCTCCAACTACTACCCAGAGGAAGAACAAAAGCAAACTTGTAGGTTTATGAAAAATCAAACACTAGGATAGCGATCCAAACTGATACAGTGATTCTGCTTGAATACTCCAGCACCTTGTAACCTGAAGTAGTAGATCCTGATAAATCCTCCTTTATTTAAAGTTTTTAATTAATATTTTATTTTTTCAAATGCATATTATGAAAGTTTTTTCAACATTCATCCATATGCATATGTATATTTTTAAATCACAAAATTTCCTTCCACCCTCCTTTCCCACCCCCCCTCCCCTCAGCTGGGAATAGTCAGGTTAGCATTGTACATACATATTTGTGATAAATATGTTTACAAATTAGTCATTGTTGGTATGAGGAATTAGGATTAAGGGAAAGAGATACATAAAAAGATATTTTTTTTTATTAAGGGTTCATCAAATTCTGAAGGGTTGGATTTTTTTGTTTCGTTTTGTTTTGTTTTTCTTCCTCTGGATGGGGATAGCATAGTCCATAGCAGGTCTAATATGGTTGTCTTCTTTGAATTCTCTGAACTGCTGAGAGGAGCTGCTTCATCAGCATTATTCATCTCATAATATTGTTGATAACATGTACATTGTTCTCTTGGTTTTACGTCCTTTGCTCAGGATCAGATCCATTCATTCCATGCTTCTCTAGAGTGGACCATTTATGGTTTCTTATAGAACAATAATATTCCACAGTATTTGTGTACCATAAATTGTTTAGCCATTCTCCAGCTGATAGGCATACCCTCAATTTCCAATTATTTGTCACTACAAAAAGACCTGCAATGAATATTATGGAATATGTGAAACTTTTCCCATTTTGTATGATTTCTTCTGGATATAGACCTAGAATTGGAGATTGTAATAAAACCAATCACCAAAAAAGGAAAACAAGATAAAAATAAAAGATTCTGGCTTAGTGAAAACCTGCTGCTTGTTGACTGGGGCCCATATGTAGTACAAGTGCAATCACTACACCTATATAGTAATCCTTCTTCCCATTTCTCAAGAAATGGCAAATAATAGTTTTGCTATGGCATTTGAGGGAGATAAAAAAGAAAAAAATGGAGGAATTTGGATGGGTGACTGTTTTGAGTCTGAAAGAAAGGCTATTAAAATTTTACTAGAGACTGTTTTACCCCACATATAAGAGGGAGAACCAGGATAGAGAACCCAGGTAAGGAAGAAGACTAACAAAGCCTTATATCCCCCATATGAAAATACTAAGGTAGTGTATTTCCTCCTTAGTCTGCTTATCCCTGAGACAGTAGAGTGATTGCTAGATGAGTATGAAATACCAAAGATATAAAAAGAGAAGGTCTTAGTAAAATTTTAGTGCACAGATAAAGAACTTAACAAGCAAAGATTGGATGACCACATGTTGGGTATGATATATCAGGGATCATAAGTAATTGGCAAGAATTGATTAGATAACCTTTCACTTTCAAGATTCTTTCAAGATCAGCTAATCTATAGGCAGGAAGTAGTTATAGAAATGAATGTTTGGATATTACATACATAATTATACACATATATCAAGAACTATATAGTTAAATGATTATTTTCAATAGAATAGAATAATGAACAAATTTTTTATTTTTTTCTCTTTAATAAATATTGATGTCTTAATATCTGAAATTTTCTTAATAATGCTTAAAGCGTGCCTAGACTAAGGACTAGGATAAAGCCAAACTGAAATAGGAGATCTAGATTCCAAAAATTTGTACCACTGATTTGTATCAATATTAAGATTTCATTCCCTCTGGTAAATTGAGAAGAAAATTTTCAAAATAGTTACAGACTGGCAAGATGAGAACTTAGATGCTTTCATACACACACACAAACAGGAAAAAATATACAGCTTTCTTCATTAGCATAGTAATAAGGTCTCATTTATTATTTTCTGATTAGTTTAGACTGTTTGCCACATTGCTATATTTATTCAGTAAACATAATTCAAGGTTTTGACCTTCATCATTACAAAATAGAAATTATTTTGGTCATACTTTGAATTGAAACCTTTATAATACTATGTGTTTCTTTCAATGTAATTGTAAAAAAGTTACAATTTTAAAAGAATTTATGAGAGTAAATAGGGCAAGATCAATATTTTATGTCTGAGATTATTAAATTTCAACCAAGGTTCTATTCATCAAAAAAGACTTACACAGGTAGCTGCATTCCTGTTAAGTCAGAAAAAGCACTATATGCAAGTCAGAAAGGCAGTAAAGAAAATATTTGTGGAAGGTTAGCTTTGTTTGAAAATATCAGAGAACATTTTTGCTTTTATATAGATTAGTGAATTGTCCAATCATTCCCCTTTCCCCCTATTTGTATGACAATAAACATTAGTAGCTGAATTTTCTTCTAGGCATATTACTGCAGTCACATATTTTTATTATCCTTTTATAAGCAAAGCACATGGTCAAAAAAAAGCACCTCACTTGTTTTTCAAATAAGGTTCGGAAATTATTTTTAAGATAAAGACAAATACATTGCCTTGTAAGTTCCTAAATTCTTGTCTTCAAACAATGTCTTTATTAATTGTACCTGGGGAAAAGTAATTATTTTCAAAAAAACAAGTTATTCTTTCCTTGTTTATTATTTTGGGGGTAGAGAAGAAAAATTATCTTCAGATGCATTATTTATATTCACCAGAAATCTATAAGACTTGAGAGGTGAATATCATTTTGTTTTAGTATTATATAATGGTGAAACAAAGAAAATATTGTGTAACAGGGAAAAATATGCATCCTAAAATAAATTAGACCATTTTCCTCCCCTGTACTCGTTGTCTTATCTTCTCTAGCTTTAGGTAGGTTGAGCATCATTACATATCACTGTGGTAACATTACAGTTTTCTGGTAGTCAGAAAAGAGGTAAAACTTCCTTAAAAATACTTAATTTTTTAAATATATATGAATTTGTATTTGTATGAATGTTGAATTACATAAAATGTTTTATTTTGAAATATAAGAATCCTCAGAGATCATCCAGTCCTATCCTTTTATTTTAACAAAGGTCAGGTTCTTCCTCTGATGGCTGAATTTTGTTTACCTAGAATTTCATCAAGTTCTGCTACTCACTATGACTGACCAATAAAGAGAACTGCATCACAGCAAGCAGGTTTTATGCTTTTAGACCCATTATCGTATTTTTATCTGTCAATCAAATAAGTTGTTCCTATGTGAATTTCATCAGGTCGTTGTCTATGTTCCACCAAGTGCCTCCACAAGTAAATTACTAATAGTCTTTATGCATACTTACTCCTATATAGGAGAGGAAGATACTCAGGTAGATTATATTCTAAACTGTAACATTTAATTTTTCAAATGGGTTTCAGAAAGTCAATATGTTATCAGCTTGTCTCTCTGTGTTCATCTGACATGCATAGGATATCATAAAATCTGAGGCCAATATATGTTAAGAGCAGGAATAAAATAGACAAAGAAAACTCTACATGTTTTTCCTCATGACTCAAAATGGAAGGATTACAATAACCTGAAAAAATCTGACATTCATATTTCTAGTAGATGCCCTATACCAAGTCCTTTCTTTGTCCTCCAAAGCATACATATAATAGATAGTTCTTTGCACACAACAGTTACTGCACATTTCCCTTATGAAAAAAAAAAACAGTAAAAATTGGAGAATGAGGGATGACATATTGAATAGTAAATTGGGAGGTTAAAAAGTCACTGAACTTTAAAAGTAGTTTCTGAAAAAACTAGAATTATTTCCTGTTATTATGGAAAGAGACTGAGAGACGGAATCTGAATTCTGATCTTTTTTTCTGTAATAATCTGGGTATATGACCTTGGGCAAATCATTTACCTCTTTACACTTGAATTTTTCAGACTGTAAAATGAGGAGGCTGAACTATTCATCTTTAATGTGCCTTCTAGGTCTAATATTCTATAATCTAAAACTCATACATTCAATCAGTCATATTCTTTCTCTTCCCCTCCTTTAAACCTTTTCCTCTCCCATGAAGACAAATATGTCTTAAGGATGATTATTGTCTAGGGATAGTTGCACACTTAATGCAAGTTGCTAAACAGCCAAGGCATTTCACTTATTCATTAAATTTCACCATAGCTCTACAGATGGGAACTTCTTTACCCTCACCTGCAATACTAAGCCTCCAAGATTAAATGGAAAATGCTTACCCAAATATGCTTGCAATAAATGACATTCTACTTCTTGTATTTCTATATTAACTTATTACCTAACTTAATCAGTATGCATAAGGCACTGTGGCTCCCACACCTGCATCAACACTTTATATGGTAGTGTCAGTTAGCTTGATTCATATTCCTTTCCATGCATTTTGTTATTAATGCAAATTATTTATTAATAGTGCCCTATCATGAAAATCACTGCCTATTTTTAGGTCCGTAAGCTTGAAAGTCTATTCCTGTATGCAGTGGTAGAATTTTTCATGACATGCCGAGCATTTATTTACAGCCAGCTGTCCAGGATCTGAAAGAGCTCTGTTAACACAAACAAGACCTCAGGTTCTTCTCATTTACTGTCTGATGAAATTCAGATAACTGTATGCATGCCAATGAAGTACTGATGCATTTATTTCATATATTTTCATCTTTTCACTCTTCTAACACCCATATTCCCTGAGGTGATTTGACAGTATTCAATCCTGAAATTATCCCCTCTTTGCAGCTCCCAGTGATTAGTTCAAGTAATATTTGCTTGATATGACCTTCTGGTGAGTTTGGCTGAACCATTTCCAGGCCCAGTCATACAGGAAAGAGATTAATTTTGCTTCAGAATAGAACCAATTCAAGAACTGAAAGAACTGGGAATGATCACAGACATCATTCAGGTTAAAAGAAAGTTTAAATTTCCTCTAACCTTAAATATTTCCCAATAAAATGTTCTATTTGCTTTAAAACAATTTTTGCAAAGGTTACATGCATGCGAATTATTTATATAATTTAATAAATATGTATTAAGCTCTCGGTTTACATTCCATTAAAGGTCACCTTCACTGACTCATCATGACATGAAAGTCACTCTAGTTCCTGATCCCAGGTTCCACTGAATCATAAAGAGCTAATAAAAGAGGGCTCTCAATCAAGGCTCAAAGACAGTAGAACACAAACTCTGGGAGAAAAGATCAAGATCATCTAGTCAACATTCTCATTTTTTAGAGATGGAAACCAAGATTTATAGTGACCAAACGACTTGCCATAAGTACCACATGTACTAAGGAGAAAAACCAGATAACAACTCAGACCCCCAAATTTCATACAAAACATATTTACAAAGTCAATACTTTCTTAGAGACAGACAATGCTATATGGTATCATCAGAAACATTTAGGCAAGTTTGAAAGCATCATCATCAGAAAGATGACTACAAAGTAATGAAATTTTAGTCATAAAACCTCATGAAATGTGATTTGTTTTGTATCATTGCTTTTATTCGTTCAAAATGGCAAAACACAAGTATCAACTCATTCCAAAGTTTATAGTAAAAATTAAGTTTAAATAGAGAAAAAAACATTTTTAAAGTTCTTCAAGAGAAAAATATTAAACCTGTTATTTTGAAGCCTCATCTGAATCAATTCATATCATGTTGATTCAAATTTACCATTTCCTCTATGTAAAACAGATCATTAATCATGATTTCTGCATGTATTTGCAAAACTGAAAATATTTGGTATTTCCTCCTATCTCAATGATGTTTCTATATTTTTTGACTAGTATTTCAAGGGCTCACTCTTACATGGTATCAGTAAAGGATTCTTGATTTTATTTTTGCTATTTTTAAAAGGAAATGTCAGAATTCAAAGGGTTTTTGATTGTATTCTGAAATATTTAACAAATATTTATGCTGGAATTAATATAAAATTTAATGTTGTTTATCTCATGACATAATATTTGAAGTTATTTGAATTCTTCACATCAATAAAGTGACTAGTTTATTACTTATAAATCTTAAGAATATCAAAAGGAATAACAAGAAAGGATTTAGTGAGAATTCTTTTGGGTACACTTAAGATTCTATTCAGATTTTTAAAGAAAATCATCTCACAAGAAAATGATTTATGAACAGAGTTCAACAGGAATCAAATAAACAAAGCCTAGTGCAGGACCACACATCCTGTGGGCACTACAACTGACCGATTAATGAGAAAAATAATGAAGGGTTCACAATAAGAAGCAATCCTTTTATTAATCTGAGAGATTATAAGAAAAGAATGATTTTCCTAAAGTACAGATGGGCTTAATGCAATCCACAGATTTGGCCTCCCAGAAAGATGAAATGGTCATCAACTCCACGAGTATTTATTATGTGTTTATTATGTGTTCCTCACTGTTGGAGGTAATCAAGGAATACAAGAGCAAGACTGCGTAAGACATACCCTACCCTAGAGGAGCTCACAATCTTGGTAGGAAGACACGCATTCCATTTAGAATACATAGCCAAGTGCTTGGTTGTGTGCTTGTCTACAGAGCTGGGGGAGGGGGGGTCTTCACTCCTGTACTTTCCATCTTCATAATAACTTTCACTTATTTTCTTTCCATTCACCTTAGTTCAGTTCCTCCTTACCTCTCACCTGGATCATTACAATAGCTTCTTAACTGGTTTCCCTGCATCAAGTTTTTCACTACTCTAACCCATGCTACCCACCACAACCAGAATAATTTTATTTAAGGTCCCTGGGCTTCCACCTCTCAATCAACCACCTCCAATGGTTTCCTATTGCTTATAGAATGCGATATATGCTCTGTTTAGCTTTGAAAATCTTACAACAGACTCCTACATTATAAAGTCCAAATAAATTAGCCTTCCCTCTACTTCTCATTCATGACTTTTCACCTCCTATCTCTATGCCATTGCATTGATCCATTCCACATATCTGGAATGCACCTATTCCTTGTCTCTGACTCATAGAATCTGTCTTCCTTTTAGACTATGTGCTCCTTTGAGAAAAAAAATGACTTTTAAGACTCTTCATTTTTATCTCTAGCACCTAACATAATTCCTGGAACATAGTGCTTAATTAATTCTTGTTGATTAAAGATGTATCTAAGTTACCATCTTTTGCAGGAATCCTTTCTTGATTTCCTCAACTATTAGTGCCCTCCTACTCAAACCTTCTTGTATTAACTCCCATATATAAATGTTTCTACATTTTATCATCCTCAACTTGTAAGTCACACAAAAGCTGATCAGATATGATCTAGTGATCCATAGTTTGACTACTTTCAGATCAAATTTCCATTTTAAAATAGAATCCTATTTTAGTATCCCTAACAAATGGCAGTCCAATGCTAGGGCTATCAGGTTGAAATAGACTTCTTCATTTACAGCATTTCTTGAGAGGAAGCAGCAAGGGTTTGACTTCAGGGTTTTGAGATTTCTTCTTTTTAATGCTGAGAAGCAGCACTTCTTAGAAAATGATGGTTTGATATTGGTTGGCAAGGAAGTCTCTAATACTCTTTGCATTCTTTAATCTCTACTTCATGGAGTAAAAACAGAGATGAGAGAAAGGAAGTATTTCACAAGACACCATCTTTTCTAAGGATTTTCCATGGTGATTGAAACTAAATTCCTGGGTGGTAAATAGAAGTGATGTGAATTTATAGGCTTCATTCACTAGCAATAGAAAGATTTATACTTGACATAGATCCTACTCAATTAAGTTTCTTGTTATTTACCATGAAATATATATATATATATATATATATATATATATATATATATTTATATATTTCTCCACCATTCCCTATACTCATTTTGTTTTGAAGTCACCCTGCCAAAGTAAATTTTTGTTTTACCATGTCTCATCTACCTATCTCATATGATATATATATATATATATATATATATATATATATATATCTGCTCATGAGATTATTAAATTTGCTTATAATAAATTACCTTTGTAGAGTCCTTTTGATTAGTCTAATTTTAGGCACATCAAGATGAGATGAATAACAAGTTCATTAAATAATGTTATTTCCTTTATTATAACTCTGCCAACACCTTTATTAACCTCTCTAAGGAGGTTACTACTTATACTTAATATCATAAATTATAGTAATGTCAATTTGATTCCCTTTCCTTCAGCAGTCTGTCAATTTGCTGTTCATTGTTCAGGAATACCTACAAGGAGACTAATGGCAATTATGTCAGTACTTATTGATCATAGATCTAGAGTTGGAAGGTACCTCAGAAGACATCTAAAACAATATTTTCATTTTATAGATGAAGAAACAAAGGTCCAAGGAGGTTAGATTACTTGAACAAGATAAAAATTCAAATAAGTATCAGAGATGGGTTTTCAACCTAGATTCTTTGACTTCAAAGTCTGCTTCTTACTTCTGTATCACTATAATTAATATTATCCTCAAATTCATTTTCTGTTATTCTTCTATTATCATTATAGAGTTTAAGAAACTAGAACCATGTTCAGATAGATAGATAGAAAGATAGATAGATAGATAGACAGAAAGTATAATTATAACTGTAATAATAAGATATATTTTAAAGAAATGGGTTTATAGAAAATTATCTGAAATATAATATAATAATGAAAATATCAATTTTAAATTAATTTACATGAGTTAAAATTTTTTCAACACAGATAGTTATTATTGTACAATCATAATTGGTGTCCAATCTTACTCTTGACAAAGATATACCTTCCCTTATCAGATAGGACAGGGAGTATTTTCTTAGCCATGCCCTTGGGAAAGCACACACACACACACACACACACACACACACACACACACACGCACGCACACACACACAAAGATACACATCACTTCCTATGTGGCCTTTAAATCTAAGGTCTTATGCTTCAAAAGAGAAATAATAACAAAAGATATAATAAAGGATGCCCTTAAATTAAAGATTCATCAGTCTTCTGGAAATCAGATTTTTTTATGGTATAACTATATAACAATATTTCATACATTAGTTAAGTAATTTAAGATTATATCAAAGAAAACAACAATTTCCACTGTTGAGGAAGTTATTTAAAATCTGATACATTTTATGACCATAAATATTATTGAGCAATAAATATGAACAACAAAATATTTCAAGATCTGAACAAATATTCAATTTCTTAAAATCCAAATAATAATAATAATCCAAATAACCTTTAATTTATAGAGATTTCCTTGGCTGAAATAAGGTCTTCATTATCAAAATAGCGATTAATTCTAAAAAAGACAAAAGTACAGAGATTATATATATAGAAAAAATGTTAAGGAAAATCTAAAACATTTTAGTCACTCTAGTAAAGACTGGAGTAAATTAGGTACTGTGCAAATCATTAGCTTCCTATGAACAAATATTGGATAATATATAGAAAGCATAGCTTCTTAAGACACTTCAACTTCTGCTAGATAATACATAGAGGTAACACCTAAAGCTTGAGCTTTGGCCAAGAGTTGGCATAGCACATGACAGTTTATTGTAAGTATATGTCTATGAACAGAAATTCAATAATTTAAGTGTTCAAAAAATGTTATACCTTATGAAAGTTAATAATTTTCTTTATAACAAATGGCAAATTTGTAAGACACATGACTAGGAATCAATTAATGATAGAGGTATGAATGTGATAAGAAGGATTTTATGGCTAGTATTTTAGACATATCAATATCATCATTAAAATTCACTATTAATTTCTATTAAAATCCTACTGAATTTGACCTTGTTTAAACATTCTATTTTTAATATACCATGAACTTCAATCATAATGTAACATTGTTAAATACTCCTGGAAAAAAAAAATTAAAGCTCACATATTTCTCCACATTTTTTCTTCTATTTTTATCTGGTCACTTCTTTGTGAAATAGAATAGAATTTCTTCTATTTGATATTTTTCTTTTACCGTAGCTTAGGTTAGGGGGTTTGAAGAATATCAAGAAAAATGGATGACCTTACTTTCCTTTTTTTTAAGGGTTTTTTTTTTGCAAGGCAATGGGGTTAAGTGGCATGCCCAAGGCCACACAGTTGGTAAATAACCTTACTTTCATAGAAGAATTCAGTAAGAATATTTCTTAGTGGGATCAACTAGGTGGTGCAGCAATCCTGAAGTCAGAAGGATCTGAGTTCAAATCCATCCTCAAAAACTTAATAATTACTAGCTGTGTGTTCATGGGTAAGTCACTTAATCCAGTGTCAGGCAAAAACAAAAAACAAAAGGGGGGGGAGAATATTTCTTTGTATAAATATTTGACAATCAAATGCAAAAACTTGAGGACTCATGCTGTGTTAGAGACAAGAGATCCTTACAATTACCTAAGACAATCAATTCATTTTACAGGTTAATATACTAAGATACAGAAAAAACAAAATAGTTAGGGGAAAAAACCACATAGTTATTTAGTGGTAGACTTTTAAAAGGGAAACCATGTAACCTTACTTACGGAACTTTGTCTATAAAATAACCCTACCTTTCTGATGTTCAAATATTACTTCAAGCATATCTATGTCTTATTTTTAGTTCCATTTTGGAAAATGTAGGTTAGGCTTAGAAATTAGCAATAGACATTAATAATAATATATTATGAAAGTATTTATTACATGTATTTGAGTAGAGTAAAACAAAAGCAAAATTTACATGATGGGTAGTATACCTTAAAACAAAATAATCTTAGAATTTCTGTTCTTCTTAGCATAGGAACTATTTGCATAAAAGGACAAATTATGATATATTTTGCAAGCCTAACATTTTACAATAAATCTCAGGATATTCTGCTTCAGAACTTAAATGTAACACTATCTAGCTAGCTTTCTGTAACATTTTTCACTCTTCTATAAGGTTTTTGCAGGAAAGGTAAAAGGAAACATAGCATATAACATGACCAAAGAAGGGGCTGAAATTCATTCCTCCCATGTTAACTGTCACTGAATATCAAAGTTAGACAAGTATTTCAGAAATTTTCTGTATAAAGGACCTGGGGTGAGGGGGGGGGGGTGGGGGTAAAGAAACAAAGCACTAGGTTCAAACAAACAAACAAAAACCCCAGAAATGATGGTGCTCTTAGAGATCTCAAATTGAGTACAATTCAGTACTTATGATTCAGTAATATCTTTTCTCATATCGCTCTGTTTAAAGAAAAAGAGAAAAGGACTTTAAAGGAAAGGTCTTAGCAAAATTAAGTTGGGATTAAAGGAGTGAGTCATATAGTATCATGGAATTGTCTCTTGTTAATTAAAGGTGAAGAGGAGAAAACCTGGTTCCTTTTACTACATATTTGTGAGTTTTTGTTATTTTTGTTTTAGTTCTTGTTATTGATTTTTCCTTTCCCTACCTCCCAAAAATCTGTACCCTTAAAAGAAAGCAGCACGAATGTCTTTATCATTTAAGAGTTCTGTTGGGATTAGAACTTCTTTAAGAACTGCCTTTCATATCTAATAGACAAAATTCTTTTAGCTTTGCAAGGGGGGAGGGAGTTGGGGCTATTTCTGCTATATCCTTCTCAGTAATCTAAATAAATTGTTAAGAAAGCACATAGTAACCTTGGTGAATTTATCTATGGGAACATTCACATATACTTGAAATTAGTATAGCCCTGGAGAGTACCCTATTTTCCCCTTCTGGTCAGTCTTTTAGATTTATAGTCACTGTCTTAGAACAGAATAGACCCTATTTGCATAATGTACATTACTGGTGCATAGTGTACAGTCTTTACACTTTTACACCTGGGCAAAAAATTGTGACTGCTAAACAAAAGATTTTCCTGTGCATAATGCTGGTGATCTTCCTTGGCTAAATGCAGACAAACTTTTTCCTTGGTTAATTGCATGGATTTGCATATGATCAGAGAGAGAATTTACATCATCCATTTTTCTTGACATTCTTCACATTTAGGGGTCACTGGTTTGGTACATATATACATACAGACACACATATATACATATATCTACATATATATATATTTGCATACACATATACATATTTTATTCTTGCTTCTAATCCGTTCTTTGACTAATACACTAAGCATAGCTGACAGTTTCATATATATTATATATATATATGTATATATACACATATATAGATATATATAGGTTTAGTCATGTCACCCCATACTCAAAACTCTCCTAATAGCCTGTAAAGCAAAATATAAACTCTTTATTGTTAAATGTAAGAACTTCATAGTTCGTTCCAATCTTCCTATTCAAATTGATTCCCTATATCTATTACATAGTACATATTGAAGCAAATTGGACTTTAAATTTAGAACTAAAAGGAATATTAGAAGTGCTCAAACTGTGATTCAAATCAAGGTTTTATGGTTCCAAATAGTACTTTTCCCCCTCCATCATTCTGGCTTATCTAATTCTTCTTGCCTCCATGGATTTGAACATTTAGTACCCCCTTTTCTGAGATCAACTTCTACCGAGTCTTTGACTCCTTTTTCCTTACTGTTAATATATATATATATATCAGTTGCATTCTAAATTCATAAACCCCTCAAAGACAGTAAATGCATAATTTAAAAGGATTTTTTGTTCTCTATGATGACACATATACCACACAATTCCATTTCCAGTTGCCTGGGATTTTGCAGTGTTCTCAGTCTAGAATATACTTACATCCTTAGTATTTCCTCATAGAATTCGTAGCTTTCAATATTCAGCTCCAGCTCCTTAAGCTGCATGAACCCTTTTCTGTTTCACCAACCTATTTCTTCCCTGTCCCATCAAATCTTGTGTTCTATGTATGTATGTATATATGCATATATGTATGTGTGATCTGCATGTTATATATATACATTTATATATAATATATGCATATACAATTTGTCTTGCATTTCAATTTTGCCGTTTCATCCCCAGAGTCTAGCAGAATGAAAAAGGGTGAAGTGAAAATCTATTGTACCTATATTTCACCCTCCTGCAGAACTATTGCAATAATAATACATTTGAACACACATGTATATATATATATGTGTGTGTGTGTATGTGAATAAATGTATACATATGTAAAATGTAGATACAATTATTTATAGTAGATACAATTCATATATACTGATTGAATGATACATTGGACCCTAATCACTTAATAGAGTTTTCTCAACTGGGAAGGAGAATCATGAGAAGCAAAAACTAGAGAGCATGGGCGAAAAAAACATGGATCTGTACAGCCCTGAAGAAAAAATGAAGCATCTGGAGTGGGTATATGCATCAGCACCAGATGCCCTCTGCTTTTAAGGGAAGAGTATTGCTTTCTGAACTGAATATATCCTCATGACCATTGTCTTTATGTGGATTTCTGATCTGATTAAGAAGTAACCCAGGGACAGCTAGGTTGCTCAGTGGTTAGAGCACAAACCCTGGAATCAGGAGGACCTTCAAATCTGACCTCTAACACTAAATACTTACCTAAATTAAGTGTGAACTAGGGTAATCTTAATCCCAAGTAACAAAATTAGGTAGACTCTTTCCAACATCCTCCTCCTTCTCTGTATCACTGCTAAATGGCAAAGTTACATTTATTTGCTACCCATTCTATCCTAAGGGACTTTGCTCCCAGAGTATGATAAACTGATTTTTATTGCATTCTGAGTAAATGTTTGCTAGAAATGAAGGAAGCACAGTATAGGGAAGGTCAAAGTGTAAACATACACACAACTCTAGACTTAACTGTGAAGCTATAATCTTTTTTTCTCTCTTTCAGGCACAATGGCTTCAGTACTAAAACAAATTGTTTAACATCAATATTTTTTCAATGATACCAAATGTTTACAAGTAGTAGAATACCATTATTTTTAAATAATCAAATTGCAAGTCACTCAAAGAGCAATGGAAAGATAAATAGTAGTTGAGTAGATGATAACATATTAGTGATGAAGAATTGTTCAAGAGAAACTGTATAAAAGATATGATTCAAAAAACATTACTAGAAAAAAAGTTAGACTGATCATTTAGCAAATGCATGATATAACTGATAGCCCTCTGTTTTGTGTTGGTATTTTTGTGGTATCAAGAAACCTAGACTTTGTTTCCCATTTCTGGCTTTATGAAGCACATACTCTGACAGCAAAAAATCACTGATCTTCTATGAGGCATAAGAGCTAGCAAAAATCTTAATCATCTCCTAAATTAATAATTTGACCAAAATTTCATTGTCAGTAAATGACAGATCCAGAACTGGGTCTTTGTTTCTTTTTAACAGAAAAAGCTTATTGATGCATCTTCTAAGTTTTCTTACATCAGTCACCTCCTACTGACAATCTGCACCTCCTACAAGAAAACTATCCTGTGTAAAGAATAAGTACAATTCAACATAATAAATCAACACAGGGCCCATTTCTGAACATGTATATCTTGATTTGTATCTCCAAAATTTGCCATTTCTCTTCCAAGAAGTAGTATATATGTTTCATCATTAGTTTCTCAAGGCATAAGTGGCACCTAAATGAATTTGGGTCTGAAGTGTGTCAATGTTGTTTTTCTTTTCATTACTGTGCTTATCTTTTTTTTTTTTTATTCTTGGCCTTAGTTTAATTTGCCTAAAAATCTGAAAGGAACAGACTGACTAAATTTTCTGACAGCAGGTTCAACACTTTGCAGAGCAATGGTTGACTTGGTTAGTCAATGAGAAATGAAAACTATTTTTCAATTCTTTTATTTATAATCCCATTTGTTACATACATTTTACATGTATATATTTATTCAAATATATACATGTATGTTCAAATATATTATTATTGAAATAGCCCTGCAGGAGGGAGAAATATAGGTACAGTAGATTTTCACTTCGCCATTTTTATGCTGTCATTAAGTATCAAATACTTATGAATTTATTTTTCTTCTAAAATAATCTCATAAATAAAATAACTCAAACATTTTATTCACTGAGAAAAAAAACAAAACTCTGAGATCCAAAGAAGTCTTCAAAATAACTCATTGAAAGTTTAAGAAAGATAAGCCCTTCATTTCCACCGAGTTCTTTTATTTGATGTTCCTAAAACATTCCTATCAGACTTTTCCTCTAGTCTGGAAAGTTTGGTCTTTTCCCTATAATCCAAATTTTATCCAATACTGTAGGGATAAGCTTAATCCCTTCAAATCATAGTCTTCTCAGGTCCTGCAAAAACTAGCAGAGAACCACTTTATCTTTCTGAGTTTCTGTAACAGTGTGTGCATTTACATAGACCTCTCTTAAGTAATGATTCTTTTGCTTATATGTTATCCCAGCAACTAATTTGTAAGTTCACTAAGGGTCAGGAGCAATTCTATTTATTTGCATTCATCATACCTAACTCAAAAGTGCCTAGCATACTATATAACACAAAATTGGTAGCTGGATACCCCTTTCCTTGTGTGTCTATATGTTTACAACTGTACATATATAGAAACAATATGTTTATTCATATATGTGTCAGCTAAATTTATAGCTATACATGCATACATAGATTAATTCATAATACATAAGTGCGAGTTGATCGAAAATAATAGGGGTAAGATGGAATACATGCATTTGCTTTTTTTCTACTTAGCATTTCACTATAGAGAAGCCAGGCATAATTCCTTAGATGCTATCATTGAAGAATATGTTTGTATATAATATTATAACATATATACCATATAAAATGTATTTCTTATTTTGTATTTTATATTCTACTCCATTTTTCTTACGTACAATATTTTAAGTGAATTTGTTACATCTCCTACTTAAATATAACTTTTGATTGCATATAAGATTATTTCAATGCCTTTATTAAATTACAAGATATTTAATGGATAAAATGTTCTGTTTATTCAATAGGTACCAGTAAATATAAAAACCCCTCAAATCTCAATGAAGAAAAGCTTTAACTTCTTGCATTTTAGCTACATATTTTCCCTTATTCACTACCTTCTTCTGATCCACTTTCAAACAGATCTTTAACCTTTTCCATTTGTTTTAAATTGAGTAAAGCAATGTCAGTAATTTTTTTCACATTGTACTAGTTTAACTTCTTTATGATGTCAGAGGTAATTGTTTTGGCCTCAGGCAAAATATGTGCTTCATGCTCCAAATGACAGGTGCAAAGACCATCTGAGTAAAATAAAAATGAACTATTTGGGAAGTCTTATATTTCTTCATCTTATCATTCATTGCAGAAAGCAACTTGCCTTGGCTCAAGGAGACTACTATGTCAAGAAAAAATACAGGGAAATGATGTTTATAAGAGGAATTGGTACAGTAAACAAACTTGAACAGCAAACTCTTCAATGAATGAGTTAGAGCAAGTACTGCCTCATCTACATTTTATCAGGTGAAATTACTTTCTACTTTCCAAACAATAAAAAGGAAAATTGAATTTAACTATCAAGGGGAATGTTGAGTAAAGTCTATCATCTTCAAAATTCACATTCATTTCTTCATGTAGAAATAAATGTATTTGACTATTGAGAATGGCCAGAGGTGTTGCCACAAGTCAAAAGTATATAAAGTATATGCCATATGCATTTATTCTCAAGAAAATGAATTTTAAATTGTTCTGTCTTTAAAAATAACAATAATCTAATTTGTATGTTCTTGGGTGCTTGATCTGAGAGAATTCTGTGTTCTGGAGTTTTATAATGTTGACTGATCATGATCAAATTCAAAAGAATGCTGGTACTTTGCAAATGCTGTCGATTTTAGCTGCCATTCCAAGAAATATCCATCCTTTCATCTCTATCTAGCTAGCTTTCTGGTTTGGTGCATCCATAGATACATACACCTATAATTAGAGATGGATGTGCCTATGTGCTTCTGGGTGTGTGTGTGTGTGTGTGTGTGTGTGTGTGTGTGTGTGTGTGTGTGTGAAACTTTATTGTTGGTTCTTCTGAAGTTAAGAGTACAACATTTTTCATAAAATTAGGAAAATGTACCTTGAAGTCAGTCAATAAACATTTATTTCATGCTTAATATGTATCTTCTTACTAAGTATTAAGGTAAAAAAGAAATTCAAAAGACAGTCCCTGCTCTCATAGAGCTTACAGTTCAATGGAGGAGGCAGCATTTAGATAACTCTATGAAAACAAACTAAATACAGCATAAATTAGAAATAATGAACAGACAATAGGTTCTTAAATGAAACAGGATCAAGAAAGGCTAACTGCAGAAGGTAAAGTTTTGGTGAGGACTTGAAAGAAGCCAGGGAAGCCAGGAGGCATAAATGATGAAGGAGAATATTCCTAGGGGGTCTCCAAGTGAAAAATGTTCATTTTTGGAGATAGGGACTGGACTTAAGATTTTCTTTGTTTAGGGAAATTTCTCTGCCAATTAATAACTGCACCTTCTCTGTAACCTTTAGTCCTAGAGTCCTAGAGACTTGCTTAGTCCACAGAGAAGTTAAATGATTTGCCCAGGATCATAAAAATATTATGTTATCAGGGGAGGAACTTGACCCAACTCTTCTAAGTTTAAAAACAGCTTTTTATCCACAATGCCATACCACCTCTTATCTAGAAGATTTTAGCATAATAAATGGTTGTCGAATTAATTCAAATACAATCAAATACTATTTTAGCCAGTATTCTAAAACCTAAAAATCTATATGAGAATTCCATAGGCATTTATGGAAGATCTTCTATCTGCTCTAACACTGCTGACATGTTTAGTGTATAAATAGATTCTTGCACACTTTGCCAATAAAGCAGCAGTCAGGAAAAGCAGAGATAGATTTAGAGCTACAGGAGACGTCAAAGGTTATGAAGTCAGTTCTGAAGTGTGGCCCTCTCTGCACATCATTTAAAGTAACAAGATATTCTGAAGCCATCTCTGGTGTGAAAGCAGCTTTGGAAGCCCAAGAGGAGCTAAAAAAGCAGCAGGTGAAGCCAAATATCCAAGGTCTTTATAATTCATTTAGTCAATTTCTTTTCATAGGGAACCTAAGATAGAAAACAATTTAGTTCAAGTCCTATCTTTTTGTGACTGATCATTTTGCATTGGTGAAGATAGTCATGAGAGCAAAAACAGAGGGAGAAAGCCAATAAAAGGGAGTGGCCATTATACATAGTTTATGCAAATAATATTTGAAGAGTTGGTTAAATCTGACAAGGTAATTCAAATGACATACTATTGTTGAAATATAATTAATAACAGATTCTTGATTCCTGGAAAGTAAAAATCTTAGTGAAAGGAGAACCAAGAGTACTTCAGATTTAGGCAGTAATTGATTTCACAGAAAGGGAACAATGATTTGAAAAAAAGGATAAGGAAGCAAGTGATCGGAAATAATTCAAATAGGGCCTTCTAGACAATGTCAAAAGTTATGAATAAATTCACTCCTGACCCTACAATTCCATAACAGTAATATATCTATTCTTCATCATAATTATCACTTTAGGTATGTAAGATTTTTTTGGTTAAATGTATTCCATTGTCTTATAATTATGAGGATGCAATGTTATAAGATTAACAAAAAAGATTTCGATTTAGAGTCAAGACCTGAGTTTAAATGTTGCTTTTGACATTTACTCTCTGTGTGACCTTGTGCAAGTACCTTAACTTGTCTAACTCAGTTTATTTTACTGACAAAACAAAATAATTGGACTAGAACTTAAGGGCCCTTGAAGCTCCAAGCTTATGATACTAATTTATGAATTGTATTTCATAATCATTTAGGATAACTAGAAATTTATTGAAAATGTCAAGTGTATATAATGCTTAAAAGTTAGTAAATCTCAGTTAGTTTAACTAACTTATCAACTTGAGAAAGTTCTTTAATCTTCCTTGTCCTCAATTTATTTTTCTCCAAAATGAGAATGGATTTGGTAACTTTTTAGTTTTCTGCCTCCTCTAATAATCCTACAAATTTGATTTATAGTGAATTTATTATTAATATTTTCAGTTATGGGGAAGTGAAATATATTAACTATTTAAACATCCAATAATATAAGGGAGGAGATGCTATAATTCCCATTTTGAAGATGAGCAAAGTTAAAGATCAGAAACATTTAAAGTCATAAGATTCAGTGACTTAGAAGTTGAAAGTGTTATTCCAATTGAATATCAAAAACAATTAGTTTTCAGAAAGGGAATTTTGATCATTGTTCAGTCTTTTTAATTTTGTACAGTTTTTTGTGACCCCACTTAGGGTTTTTTTTGTCAAAAAAATACTGAAGTGATTTGCCATTTTCCCCCCTATAACTCACTTTACAGAAGGGGAACTGAGGAAAAGAGGATTAAGCAACTTGCCCAGTCACACAGGTACTAAGTGTCTGAGGCCAGATTTGAACTCAGAGAGAGAAGTCTTCCAGGCTCCACACTGTACCCCCTGTACCATTTAGTTGCTCCAAGAAAGGGTCTCCAATACTTTGTCTGAGCATTTGTTATAGAAACAAATGGAAAGAGTTAAAAAATACTCTATCCTAATTTTTTTGGAAAAAAAGTGGGCTTAAACTTAGAGAAAATATGGGATCAAAAAGATAAGTTTGAAATTTTTTAGTTTTTGTAAATGATTTTCTCCTTTTCCAGAGATTTCAAACATTTGTCCTTGGGTGGATCTTTCTTCAGTTAAGTAAGTAAAAGTGCTTGAGATCTCTAAAAAAGGAGAAAGTGCTTGAGATCTCTAAAAAAGGAGAAAATGTCCAAAAAGAAAGAAAAGGATCAGTGCCCTTGTAAATTACTGGAGCTACCTTTCCTTATATCTTTTTTGTCCCTGTTATTTAAGTTCCCTTCTATCACTAACACTTCCTTCTTCTCCAGATATTCTGCTATTGTTTCTAATGGATTTTGTCACCAACACTTACAAGACTTCCAGTTCTTCCAGGTTTTTGAACTCCATACAGTCTTAACCTAATCAGTGTCATCTTACAATATTTTCTTTTCTCAAAACCTTTTGATTTTTCCCTTATCTCTCTCTACTCTCAAGAAATTGTCTACTATTAATCTAACCTCTTTAATAACCTTGTCAGTCATGCAAAGGGAGGAAGAGGCAGAGGGAAGGACCCTCTACCACCCCCAAGAAGGATGTATCTTAGTGATCTGGAATCCTCAATTCCCAAATTTTTAGTTTTCTACTACTTGAATCACTATGTTTGAACCTTCACTTTTTTTTTAGCATGTAGCCCAAGAAGAATGGCTTGATCTTTTACAAGTATCACTAGATATTTACTGTGGTATCCTTTATCTTTACTCAATGACCTAAAGTTGCTCTGATTTTTCAAATTTATTAAGAATTTATTTACTTTTAATTTTACTTTTAATTGTTTTATTGAATCCAGATATCTGATCTTCTGTGCTCTATTGAAGCTGAAATACTGAAATTCCACTCCTAAATCTATTCTAATTTTGTAGCTGTTTCCTTCCAACCACAGAGATTTCTAAAAAATAAAGTACAGTTCTTAGACCTAATAGCTTAAAACCTCCTTAAGATTCTTGGGGTACAATTGAGGACTGACATGGGTTCTCCTGAAATGTTTTCATTTTAAACATACTGACATATCACACCATTATTAAATTTAACGTATCTGTTTTGGTTATATTATATTTAATCTGTATTTTAAAGACTAGAGCTACCTTTTTTTTTTCATTTGCAGTCACTAAATTCTATCAGACAGTCAGGACATATAGAACTAAATAGACCAACAAAATATGCAAAGAACAATTCTAGTAAGATAAGAATGTAAGTAGATAGAATGGTATAAAACTTATCCCTAATGTCAAAAATGTTGCTTAATAAATACTTGTTTGCTGACTGACTGTTGTGAAGATCCAGGTATAAACTCTACTTCTAAAATGTAATTTGCATGACCTTGAGCAAATAATCTCTCTAAGCCTTTGTATTATCATCTATAATACAAGGATGATAAAAATACCTAGAGTACCTGTGTCAGAGATTTTGAAAAGCTCAAGTGATATATGAAAACACTTTGAAAACTTTAAAACATTTCTTTCATACACACATGTTTACGTAAATAGGAAGTTGTACTGAAAGCCAGGAACAATGGGCTCAACATGTGTTGATTGTGTAATCTTTGATAAGATACTAAACAGTTCTAAAACAGTTTTATGGTCTGAAAACACAGGTTGCGGATTTACAATAGGAAAAAGAATTCTCTCCCTAGAAATTCCTTTAAAGAGTGCTAGATAAAAATTCAATTAGTATCATAATATTAAAAATCTACTTGAAATCATAAAATATTGTTTCCAAAGTACTGAAATAAAAATGTGAAATTCTCTAAGAAAAAATGGTTATATTCAAATCAGAAGAAATATCACAGTGATAATTTATCTTCTCTCCTTCAGAAAATAGGAATGAAAACTCTGTCATGGAAGTCTGTAGTTAAACCTCTCCAGCGAGTCAAGCCATGTGCATGGCTAGCAGAGCTGGATGCCCCATATGTTGTATTTTATGGAGTTCAAGCCCTCTTTACCCAAAAACTCTCTGAGACCAATATTTTCCCCTTCCCATTATGATAGTGAACTGAAATTCCACTAATTTGCAATTCACATCAACTCACCAGTCATTCCCATTCAGTACTAATTTATGCAATCAACTTTCTTTCCTCCAAACATTTCTTGTAGATAATTCTCCTGAGACCCATTCTAATAAGTGAATAACAGTTTTTATATAGGGTGAAGGGAGTGTGAAAGAATGGGTGATTTTACGGAATAAAAGAGGATGTATCTGAAAAACATGAAGTAGGCAATATGGGTCTTTGGGAAGAGAGAGAAGAAGGAGACCCAGGATGTAGTAGGTTGCATAGTATAAACTTTATCTCCTTGAAAGAATCCTTTCATTCCCATCAAGTCTCTCCAATGCTAAAATAAAATGGTGTCTATTTTATCAAAACACTATTTTAAGTTAAGCATTATATTAATTCCATCAGTTCTCTTAGATGGTTAAAAATTTGGAATTATTAACTATATTCCATCTCTACTAAGAAAACAATTTCTTGTATATATATATATATATATATATATAATATATATATATATATATATATATATCAAAGTTAGTATGATAATTAGAGACAATAGGAAAGAACCTTGATAGCCATGCCATTCACCATATCTTGGATATAACAAGGTATAAACTTAAGTATCCATCCTACTTCATTAAGTCCAAGTCAGTGCTATGTCTCCTTTAGTAAAATCATAGAATTAACAATGAACAAACACAAAGAATTTGATACAAAACTAAGTCTATTTTAATAGTTAAAATTCAGTATGCAGCACAATTCAACCCTTTCCCCTCCAAATAAGTACTGGATTCTTAAAATTTCATTTAATAGTCTTATATTTCAACCTGGAGGTAATGTTTATTCAGTAAATGAAAGTTAAAATTGTACAGTTATGCAGCTTGCCTTTTTTTAGAAGGTTGATTATAGCTGTAATAATCTATAGACTAGAAATCACAGTTTTGAAGGGAAAAAAAGAGAACTATACATGCTGGTCAGTCTTCTCTCTAGAAATATCTGATCTTTTTCAGGGCTAGAATCTCTCTGTTCATGATGTTATTTTTAAACCTTGAAGATGGAAGAAATTTATTGATCTTAAATGATCTCTAAAAACCTATTTTCCCCCTCTTACTTTGCCCATTATAAGCCACAGGGATCAAGCTGCCCCCTGCTGATGGACTCCATAGTTTGAAAACACTAACCAAAGAAGAGAGTGGTGGAATGATCAAAGTAAAGCAGTCTGATTCCTACATTCAGCATATGACATATCTATGAACTAAAGGTTTTTCAAATAAAGACTAAAAGAACTCCTTTAAAACAGTTCTTTTATACTTAGAAATTTGTTCATTTTGAGCTATAAAAAACCAGGAGAACTAAAAGCTTAATAAATTCCTTTTATCTGGACAGGGCGAGTTCTTAAAGCAAAATTCTAAAAGTTTATATACTGTGGGTTGTTGTTCCCTATAAATTAAAGCAAGAATAATACTTTTAAAACTCCCCATATTCCACATTTCTTCATTCCTTTCTAGGAAAACAACAGAGAAATTCTAAGTGCAGCTATCTGGAATAAGAAAATAGCAGGCTAACTATTCACTCTGTGCCTCCTTCCTTTGGTCTGAGAGTAGTAAGCATATTCTCCTCAACACTGTCCCAAGTCCTTCTCAAAAGGACTTATGAGTCATTGTGATTTTTTTAGCTATAAAGATTGAAATGAATCACCTATTAAAATTGTGAAATGTTTACATTTTCATTTTAATTGATGTAATTGAAAAATATTTAGGGAAAATATTCAAATATTATACAAATTTTATAACTCTACTTGATATTATGAACTAAAAAGGAAAAAAATGAGGATATGTATGATATGCAATAGTATGAAATGCCTAAAATTGTTTTCTTTAAATTTGAAATTGATTTATTTCTTTATTATGATTTTACAATCTAAATAACAGGTTAAAATAGAGTCTCCAGATTAGTGGAAAAAATGAAAATTTTCAAAATTAAGTTTCTAAATTTAAAAAGTTTTAAAATTGAATTGTTAGAGATACTTTAGGATAGTAGAAGCTCCACCCAAGAAGTAATAAGATTTTAGTCCTCATCCCAACTCTATCACAGCTAATTGTGTACCTGTGAAAATTCTTTAATTTTTCTGGGCATCAATTTCTTATCTATAAATTGAAAGGGATTAGTTAAGTATATTTTTAAAGTTCTTTTCTCCTCCAACATACTATGAATAATAAATGTCTCTCAATTATTTTAGTGTCTTAAAAAGTGAACCTAATATTTACTAAGTGAACGACTAGACAACTTAGTAGTGAAAGACTAGGCAATATTGAGAGATAACTTGACATAATATGTAGGACTTGTAGTAAGGAAGAAATGGTTACAAATACTAACTACAGATAATGTATGACCCTGGACAAGTAAGTCTGATGCTCTCTGAGCATCAGTTCCTTCAATCAGAAAATAGGGATAACACCTGCAATTGCATAAAAATTCTGTTAGGTAAAAATGAGATAATATATTCAAAAGACATATAAATGGCAAGCTTTTAAAATTCTACTACCCTAAATCCTGCACTAACACGGGTCATGTTAAATGTCAAGAGGAACCCTAAAAGATTACTGAGATTTTGCTCATATATTCTACATGCTCAGTCTCTAGTTTTAGGTTTACACAGATGTGTCTAAATGGAGCTCCAAGTTCCTGAACAAGCACTGATGAATAATATAGCTATTACTACAGAATAAATTCCATTTCAATCCTGTCAAAATGCATATAATGCAATCGACTAACTAGTCCATGAATGAATGCAGGAGAAAAGAGCAATTCAAAATAGCCTAGAAACAATAAGAACAACTGGTTTACATCAATAATGTTATCTAATTGTCATTGAAGTCATCAAGCCTTTCTTTCTAACTAGGGATCTCATTATGATTCAGAAACACAGAAAGCAGGGCAACTAGGCAGTACAGTCAATAAACTCTGACCCTGAAGTCAGTATGACCTGAGTTCAAATCTGGCCTCAGACACTTATTACCTAGTTGTGTGACCTTAGACAAGTCACTTGACTCCATTGACTTGCCAAAAAAAAAAGAATCACAGAAAGTGAAATGAGTTTAAGGTTGTGAAATGTGCATGACCTTAATTCAGTGAGTCTATTACCCTCATAGATCTGTATGAAATCAAAACATATAATATTCTTCTGAAGACTGGAACTTTTCCAGCATACAAATATTTGTACTTGTTAGACAATCAATCCTCCTTTCATAGATGACCTTTATTATATGACTACTCATTTTAATATTTCAGTGTGAGATTTTTAATTTGGTAACTAGTCTTTTGCTACTGTTGTTCCCCAAATCAAAGTCAAGTACCTTTGGCTGGCAAGAAGAAATTTCCCTTTTCTCAATTTTATGGGGATGAAATAGATAGCATTGGACCTATGGCTTCATTGGTATAGAAAACTCCCAATCAAGAAATTTTCTACCAGCGCAGATTGGAATTTTTCTGAGAATGATAGTTTTGGAGACTTGCCTGCCCTCTGAGAGGTTGAATGATGTTTTTTTTTGCCCAGAATCTCTCAGCTGTTTGAATTAATCATTTGAACCTAAATTTTCCATTAAACTGAGGTCAGTTCTCTATTTATTACATCAGAATATCTTTCAATAGAAAGGATACTACTTGAACCTTTGAGATTGTGGTTCCTAGAAAAATTGCTCAGGAAATTTCCTCTTCTTTGACTGGAAGATCAGATTGTAGAATTCTTGGATTTCCTACCTTCTTCCTACCTGTTGAACTTTCCACAGAAAATTTAACCACTTCCTAAACATTCATTTATCACTTTAAAGTTTCAAAATGTTTTATAAATAGAATCTCATTTAATCCTTCAACAAGCCAGTGAAGCAATTGTCATTATCACCACTATTTTACATGTAAAAATGATGAGATAGGCAGAGATGAAGAGACTTGTGCAGTCACACGGTTGGAGAGTATTTGAGGTCAGATTTAAATTCAGATCTTCCCTCATCTAAGTCCATTGTTCATCTTAATTGCCTCTTCCCACATGGGTCCTTTCTCCATGCAGCCAAGTTGTAGAAAATTGTTTAATCTTGAAGATTAAAATCCCTAGAATTTAATATTGTCCAAATGTCTAAAAATAGTTCTATACTAACAAGTTCACATTGGGTGTAAGCCCCAAGTTACTGAGATTTATTCAGAAGATGATTTTAGTCCTTTTAATACCATGTCAATGAACAACTTCACAGAATTCATAAGCATATATTCTTTCAAAAATTACAAAGAAGAACATCCCACCTTAAAAACTTATAAAATTAATCAGGAAACACCCTAGATCACCTATCTATTTGTTACCATTGTTGTTTCTATTATTATGATGTGATTATTGTAAAGATGTATAAATAGATAGATAGACAAATAGACATAAAAGGAGTCAGTCTAGTCCCTGCCCTCATAGAACTTAAAATCTAACTGGATGATATATATACTACCAAAATAATAGTAAAGGGATTATAAAGTTTATAAGGAGTAGGAATTCTCTCATATTCTATATATTAGAGCATGCTATGTGGAATCTGTCTGGTATCTGAATAAGCATGTTGACTGAAGGTACTCTGACAGTCAGGATTTCTCAAACCCTTTGGTGGCCAATATATTTTCTGGGATACTTATCTCTGATCTATCTGTTTATCATTCACGGAAGTTGGACTTCCTGAGGTCTTCAAAGCTGTGATCTTTATGGCTCTCAGGGGTTGGTTTCTTTGGTTTACTTTGTTTGTAGACATCTGTCCAAATTAATAAAGATGACTTGGGGGGGCAACTAGGTGGCACAGTGGATAGAGCACTGGCTTTGGAGTAAGGAGGACCTGAGTTCAACTATGACCTCAGATACTTAACAATTTAGCTGTGTGACCTTGGGCAAGTCACTTAACCCCATTGCCCTTCAACCAACCCCCCCAAAATAAAATTAATATAAAGATGACTTTGTTGAACCCTTGCTTTCTACATAAAAGTATGATTTATACTGTGGAGTATATATATAAAAGATAGCAAATTCACAAGTAGGGTGGGGTAATATTGCAGAATAATATAAACATGCCTATATTCTTTTTTTTTTTAACCTGGATTTGTGTCATTCCAAGTCTCAAGGTCACTTCTGTCTTCCAGGTTCATTTTCCTTACTATTATGTCATTTTATTTTTCTTTACTTGCTTCCACCAAGAGATTAGGAAAGGAGAATTCTGCTCTTTCCTTCAAGATAGTGGGCAGAAAAATTCCAAAAAGAATCAAAGGATAAGAAGACCAAAAAGAAAACTGGGGGTGAAAAGGTGATAGAAAATACCTCAAAAGAATTGCAGTCATAACCAAGTCTGGTCCAAGGAATCCATAGATACCCAAGATCTACAGTGTATTCCCGGCAAGTCATGTACAAACAAAAATATGCTGCACCCCAAACCCGGATCAAAAGTTAAAAAGAAAGATATGGTGAAACTATTATCTCAAAGATAAGAATGGTGAAACCCTAGGTAAAGATTTACAAAATGCCAAGTAATATTCTATTGAGTTTATGCCTAGAAGGCTGCTAAAATCACAGCAAAAAAGCTCTTCAGACAGGATGTGAGGAAATTTCAAGAAGCAGCATCCTTGACAGGGTTTTGATCTTGCACCCTGACAAACACAGGGAAAACAAATGGTGTTCCTAAAGCAGTTGGCTAGGGACTAGCTAGTGGCTTGCTAGTGGAGCCTGGACCTCTGGCTATAAACCATGTTCCTCTGAGAAGGACTCACTAAACCTGTCAATGCCATGTGTACCAGGTTTAACCTTTTGGGTGTAAAAACTCCAAATCATCTTATTGATACATACTTCAAGAAGTTCCTGGAAACTTAGACTCCAAGAAAGAGATTTTTGACACAGAAAAAGAGAAATCCAAGATTACAGAGCAACAAAAGACTGATCAGAAAACAGTGGACTTTTAGATACTGCCCAAAATCAAGAAAATTTCTCAGTGGCTACTTGTATCCTGTATTCTCTCTCCATTGGAGTTTATTCTTATTATTCTTTTAAATGTTTTTCAAAAAAAAAGTTCTTATTAAAATATTTGGAATAGCTCAAACAAAACGAATCAGTGCTACTACTAAGGCACTATATAGGTCCTTTCCTCTCATAGCACAATTGCACCCTTATGATCACTGCCAAATCTTGGAACAAACACAATACCTTTGACTTAATACCAGTGGAAAACAGACCCAGACTTGAATAATTTTCTGGCCACAGTTTATATAAAAATCAAAAAATGCAATAATACAATCAAACAGAAAAATGATCTTGTCTCCTGTACTCTTGCCTCTATGTGTTTACCTTCTCCTTAATTTGTATGAAAGAGTAAAAGAGTTTTGGAAATTAGAAATTGTGGGCAGACCTCAAATACCCTTGACACTTTTCAGGAAGAATAGCCTCTACATGTATATTGATGAAATACAGTTTAGTCATCAGAAACTGAACAGGAAGCCATATGACCTTACTGACTATATGAGTCAATTTTATGATTAAGATGAAATTTTTTATCACTAGGATAAGGTTAATCACTAGTAACAAACCAACTCATTCTTCCTATGAGTAAAAAGTTACATTTATAAATTAAGATCACAGAAACTAGCAACCAAGAGGAGCTTCTATATTTTCTGTCTAGTGAGACCATGTCTAATGCTGAACAACATAAACCTTGAGACCCACAGGAGCAATATCATCACTCCATCTTCAAAAATTGGCAGTCTTGCATCACTGAAGGCATGAATTGGTCCAATAAGAATGTTACCTTTCCAAATATATAGACTTGTTTATACTTCTTCCCTGTGTATGGTATTTCATATGTGAATATTGACTATATATTCTCTGCATGTGCCTACATTTCCTACTGATAGTAGATGTATTTGTGGGAGAATATATCAGGTTTCTTTTATAAAAACTTTTTGCTGTAATCTAACTATGCTTTACATTCTTTCAATGAAGTTAAATGCATCCATGGGAGTTTGTGAGCTATGGTTTTACGTGTAGATGGAACAAAAGAACACCTTAAAGTAAGCATATCTTTCTCTGCAGAATCAATTCACTGAACAAATTGGGAGATGCCTTCTAGGAGCCATGATTATCAATGCTATGATAGATTTAAAAAGAGAGAATGACATAGTTGGAGACAATGGCATAGAAAAGGTAAAATTTTGATTTATGGGCAAGTATCTATGAAAATTTGGAATATCAAATGACACAAAAATTTTCAGTTAAAGACATTATTATTTGCCCTTCTGGTGAAATAATAGTTCCTATTTCACCTATAACAAAAAAGTCCTATAAATCTTTATTGCAATCGTTCTCCACACAATTCTTAAAGATTTATTTTCCCCCATTTTGGTTTAAGAGAAAAGATTACATTGTTGATTAGCCCATTGAGAGATGGGGTAGGATGTACCTGATTATCTCAAGTCTTCATGTAGGAAAAACTAATGCTTGCCTGGCATTGATGATGAGCTGTGGTGCCTCACTGATATGGGAGGAATTGAAACCATTTAAGACCAAGAGACTCCCACAGCAACCAGATCATGTTCAATCCTGTTTCCTATAAATAATGCCCTGGGATGGAATGATTCTGAAAAAGGCAAGTGAGAAGGATGCCTTGCACAGTATACATCTCACTATAATAAAATATAAACAACTGTGCAACTCATGCCTCCAATCATTTGGTTAGTTGCTATGGTACCCTTCCATGTTGAAGGATTAGTAATAGTAATATTTTCTCCTCTTTGATTGGAGAGCTAGCTATGGAGTCAGAAAAGTCTAGATTAAATCTTGTCTCTCACAAATATTGCTTGATCTAGGGCAAGTCACTTCATTTTTTCATGTCCCCAGGGCTATAAGGATATAGAACCTGGAAGGACATAAATTGAAGAAAGGTCCAAATTTCCATTGGTTACATACCAGGATCTCCTTTTACTAATAAAATTATAGATCCAGTTCAAAACAAACAAACAAAACTCATCTCTTTCTTTTCTAATATTTTCTTCTTAGATTCTATAGTAGATAATATACAAACAGTACATGTTACACAATCCATAAATATTAGTTGAACTATGCATGAAAATCTAGGTGGTTGATATACAATTTCCCCATAGGCAGAACTAATCTGAAATTGGCTTGTATACTCACCATCACTCTTATTGAATAACCTTTAGTTTAACCTACAAGCATCCATAAAACTGAAGAATAACAATGGGAAGTCAATGTTTACACTCTAATTCAAATTGTTTAAACTAGTAATTTCTTTAGTGAATTGATGAAAATAATAACTATAATAATAATAATAATCAATAGTATATTTGCTAAAATTTTAAATAACCATGCCTAAAGTTACTTTAAAATGGATGGTTTTTAGAAGTGGTTTATAAACTTGCATTGTGTGTATAGTTACAAAAGGAGATGGATTTTTTTATGTCAATAGGAATATGAATTTTTGAAACAGTATATTACCTTCTTTGATTCTTAGGAGTTAATATATATATAAAAATATAGCAGATTTTATTTAAAGCAAAGAATTGGAGTAAAGTAAGAGGAGCATCCATTGGGAAATGTCAGGATATTTATGTTATTTCAATAGAATAAAATAGATTTATGCTTTAAAAATAACAATAATGAGTTCAGAAAAACTTGGGAAGTTTTGTAAAATTTGATGCTAAGTGAAAGAAACAAAATTAAGAAAACAATTTATACTGAGTCCAACTGTAAAGAAAAACTGTTCTGAAAGTCTTAAGAGCTGCATTCAAATGCAAAGACCAATCATACCTCTAGAAGACTGGTAAAGAATCATATTTTACTAATGAGCAAGTAAGTGAAACATAAATTTTCAGATGTAGTCAATACATAGATTCATCTTGCTTAACAAATACCAAATTTTTACAAAGAAGGGCTTTTATTTAGAGGTGGGAAAATGAATAAATTTTTGTTATAAAGAATAGGATGAGTAACAGTGATAGCTAAAACAAGAAAAAAGAAAACAATGAATCATTAAAAAGTGTATATTAAAAAGTTGAAGTAAGTTCAGAAAGGGACATAGACAAGGAGGGACACATGGGAACTACCATGTTACATTTCAAATATAGTATACTAAACCCCCCCCCCCAATAAAAAGGTATATATGTATGCTGGATTCAGGGTTTTACATACAGGTCTCTTTCTTTGTATGAAGAAATAGTCCTGTATTTTGATGTTTATAAAATTCATCAGAATAAAAAGTAAAAAAAAATGAGAACTAAAAAGGGCACTATATTGAATAATAAATTTGAATTTGGGGGGCTTTTTTGACATTTTATTTACTAGAAAAATTATGAAATCATTATTATTTTGGTTTCAAAATAAAATAGTAGTTCAAACTTAAAACTGTAGTTTATTCTAAAACTTGAATGTAGTTGTTAGAAAATTACTGCAAATATTAAAAATACATTCAGTACTTCAGTCAGCACCAAATTGTTATTCCATGATGTAACATATCTTACAAGCTGTCTTAAATACACTTTTTCATAATAAACCATGGAGAATGAACAGAAATTGGAAATTTACTCCATCAGATCAGCAGACAAGAAGTCCCTCAAAATTTGTAATTTATAGTTCTATGTATAGATATAATCTAACTGATTTGGATTTAAGGCAAGACCAGAGTTAAATAAGATTTTTGGATATTTTAAAAAATATTAGTGTGAAAATGTCCCTTGTCATATTTAAATTAAATTCTTCTTGGAAATAGAATTCAAACTATAAAACAACCCCCCCCAAATTAACTTGTTTTAGTATTCTAAATGATCTAATGAGATCAATTATCTTAGTAAGTAATCCATTTACTTTACAGCATAAATTGAATAATATATATATTGTTAAAACATAATCTCAGTCATCTAAATACATAGTTTCAAGAAAACAGCATCTAAAGGAGATAGATTTCCTTAGGAAGACAGTTTTTGTAATTATTTTTATTAATCTTTTTTTTAATGGTATAAGCAATTACATATATATTTCTAAACAGGAGCCAGGTGAGATTTCACTCAATTTCAAGACAAATCCAAATCTAACTCTAGTTGGAAATTACTCTACTTCTAAGTTGAAAATGAGATATTCATTGAGGGTTGGAATTCTCCTGCCATACTGGGGTCTTTTTCTTTCTCTTTCATAGAGTCATTCCCAAAGGAAGCCTGGAACTAAACATCTCTTTCTCTTTCTCTTGTGTGTATTTGACTCTGTGTATCTGTCTGTCTTTGAACATGTATAGCCATTCCAAATTTCATGAACATATAATTTGTTCCAGTTATTTGCTACTATCAAAAAGTGATGAGACAAATATTTTGATTCATATGGAGCTTTTTCTTTTATAATTGGCATCCATGGATTATACACCTAGCTTTGGGACTGTGGGTGATAAATGGATATATGAATATTATAAAAAAAAATCAAATGATTTTCCTGAATGGTTGGACCAACTTACATTTCACATTTCTAATTTTAGTACATTAATATGTCCATCTTTCTGCAACAATTTCAGTTTTGATTATGTCCACATATTGCCATTTTTGCCAGTTTGATAAATATAAGGTGGAACCTGGAGTACTTGGATTTTGCATTTGACTTGTAATTTGGAATGTGAAGCATGTGGTCAAAAAGTCTGGGGTTAATATGAACTCTTCTTATTTTTATGAAATTTCTTTCTGGCCATATACATTTTTATTTTTATTTCATTATGTAATATCCTCGTTATCTTAGTTGCTTAGGCTATACCTTTGGAAAATGGATATTTTCTAAATTTCTCTCATTTGTTTAAGAATGAGATATTTTGACAACTAATTTAATAATAAAGTAACATTTTTGTCAATTCAGGATGAATATTCTCATATTTTTAAACACAAAACAAATGTACAAAGACAACAATAAATTACAGCAACATCTTTTTACTTATTTTGGTAATTTATGTTTCTTTGAGTAATAAAAATAATAATAATAATAATGATAATAACTCATTCCCAAAGCATTTAACCTTTACAAAAGTTTCTTCATTTAAAAAAGTATGAAGAATATACTATATAAGAATCATATCTCTAGTTTACAGATAAGGAAATAGGTTGTGAGAGGAAATGTGTGAATGTGCCTTTTGGTGTACAATTATTTCCCCTTATTGAGGATTCAATTCCTTCACTTGGTAAATTTCTAAGTATCTTTCAACCTCCATATCCTATTTGAAACCTATAAGTAAACAAGAAGAAAAATAGAGAAATATTTTGTTGAAATATAAATATAAATGTGAACTGCATTTGAAAGCAAGGTTTAGAGGATGAGAGACAGTTTCATAGTTAGGAAGACTTGAGTTTAAATCTTACCTAAAGACATCTGCTCTGTGACCCTTAGAAAATCATTTTCTATGATTCTAAAAGTTTTAAGACTTCAAGGGGCAGAGAAAATTCAAAACTACATTACTGTAAGACTTTCCTCAGTGAAAGTTCTGGGGTTAATGAAATCCCAGGAAAAGGTCTATGAAAATAAGTATTAAAAATCAAAAATATAAAACTTTACACTATTTTATTTTTAAATTTTTAACATTTTTATTTGAAGTTTTGAATTACAAATGTGATTCCTCCTCCCATGAACTATTCTTTTAAAATTCTTGTTATAAACTTCACAAATCTAATCAATAAATATAAGCATGTCCCTCTGCAAAGAAGAGAAAAAAAAGAATTACTATGTAACTAGGATTTCCACTGTAGTTGTTATTCATATTTCAAATGGCTATATTCCCTTCTAAACTTCCTTTTACTCTTATATTTATATTTTATAATTTATAGATTCTTTTTTCATTCTTTTTTAGTGTGACTATCACTCTCCCCAGTTCCTAACAAATAAAAAAGTTCCCCTTAAAAGGCACTGTTTATAAAAATACAAAAAAAAAAAGAATAGTTCAAGCAGAAAAAAATGTCTGTTACAGGCCCTTTCTGCAGAAAGATAGGAATCATGATTTAGTGCTGACCTATTATGGTTTTTTTTCTTTACAATACTGGAATTATTGCATACATTCTTTTATTCCTTTTCATTCCATTCTGTATTAATTCACATAATTCCTTTTTTCTCTGAATCCTTCTCTTTCAACATTTCTTATGATACAATATTATTCCATTCCCTTTATTTATCACAATTTTTTCACACATTCTCCAGGTGACAACATTCAGTTATTTGATAAAAAATTCTGTAGCAAATAATTTCCTTTTTTGTTTGATCTCTGAGATCTTAACTAATTATTGAGTAAAAGGATATTCACAACAGAGTGATTTTTTGAATATAATTCTGAATTGTATCGAGATTAATCAGACCAATTCATAGTTCTACCCTCTATGCATTTACAGACCTAACAATAGGTATTGTATTTTTTTATTATTTTCCTAGTTCTTTTTACCAAATGATTGATGTGAAGTGGAAACTCAGGCTCTTATTTGCATTTCTCTTTTTACTGGTGATTTGGGAACCTTGTCTTTCTCCTTTTGAGATCTTTCTGTTCATATTCTTTCTTTCTCTTCATATGTTGGGGGAATAGCTCTTGAACCTTATGTTTGTTGAAGAGTCCAGACACAGAAATAGAGAAAGAGACAGACAAATTAAAAAATAGACAGAATGGACTTCTTGGAATTGGAGAGATGAGTTCATATCCAGCCTCAGAAATTATGAGCTGTGTGACTGAGCAAATTATTTAACCTCTTCCTGCCCTCAGGATATTCATCTTTAAAATGAGGATAAAAATGGCACTTCCTTCCTAGAGTTCTTGAGAGACTGAAATGAGATAATATTTGCAAAGTACTTTTCAAATATTACAGTACTGTATACTTGCTAATTATTATTACTATTAACTACATAAATTCTCAATATATCTTGAATATCAGACCTTTAATCTAAAAATTAAAATCTTTTTATGAGGATTTTAATGTCCTAATATATTTTGCAAATGTGCCACATACAGTTGAGAAGTATGGATAGTTCTTCCAAATACTACCTAGCCAGAGAGTTAACTTTTCTAAAAATATACTTGCTCTGAAATTAATTTTTAGCTCTCTAGTTTGTCTAGATCTGAAACATATCAATTATTATTGTTTTCCTGGCTATTTTTCTTTACAATTCCTTTTATTCTCCCTCTAAATACATAAATGCTATTTCATTTAAGCATTTATATTATGTATTGCTATTCCTTTATTATCTATGATGCCTTTAAGTATAATACAATTTCCCTGCTTATCTTTATAAAACTATGACTGTATTTACTATTGTCATGTCTGAGATCATAATTCCTATCCTTTGGTGCTCTGAATTAATCTGGAAAAAATAAATTCTGCTTCAATCCTTTATTTTAACCTCCTAATGAAACTTTTTGTTTCCAATGTAAACCATTTCTAATGTTACTAATTTCTATCTACTCTGCTCTTTTGTATTGTGGATGAATATTAATATCCATTGCAATGATTGTTAACTATGTATTTCCCTCCAACAATCATAAACTCTTAAACATTTATCTTCTCCTCTCTGCTAAAAAGAAAGGAATAGAATGAAGAAACCTGATCACTAATAACAATTTATAACTGAAGTGGTCAGTTTCTAGTCCTCAGGTACTCCTGTCTTCCCCAAGCCCAAATCCTGATGTATGATTTTTATACTTTCTTCTTGTTTTCACCATTTTATGATCATAACTTTAAAATTGAAATTTGTATTTTAAATACTATTCCATCCTCAACTATACTACCCTTTTTCCTGTGCTTACCTGTTTCCCTGTTATATTTATAAATAAAATTCTGTTTGTATGATGTGTGTGATAACTGTTAAAACCTCCTTAATCTGTTTCAGATCACTGTGAGGTCATGCATGTTTGAATGGTCTTGTCCCATACTCCATTTATATGAAGTAGTAAATTCCTCTCCCTTTTACTTCATTTCTTCCTACTGTATTCCTTTTCCTTTCCCTTTCTTTCCTCTCTTAAAAACCAACAAAATAGAACAAAAGCACACCCCAAACTTATGTTTATCTTATTTAGCTCCCCTGTTGATTGATGACAGTAGAGTCCAGTAGGTATTGGAAATTGTTTAAGTCCTTTTATTTGCTCTATATCTTGACTTTTAAAGGTTTCTCCTAATAATTGTTTGAACTTTGAAGTCACTGCTCAACTTATTTAAACTAAAATGCTATGAAGTACTCTATTCTATTAAACATATTCTTCACCCATCCTTTTTGAATCATACTAAGCTTTTTAGAATAAGTTATTTTTACTTGATAGATTTTCTCTTTTATCTTTTGTAATAAACATCTTCTTTTGTTTTGTTTTTCCAAGGCAATGGGGTGAGGTCACACAGCTAAGTAATTTATGTGTCTGAAGTCACATTTGACCTCAGTTCCTCCTGAATCCAGGGCTGGTGCTCTATCCAGGGCACAACCTAGCTACCTTTGTAAAAATCATCTTCTAAAATTTTTCTTATCTTTATACTAGTTACTGCTAAGTTTTGAATGATTAAGGTCTTTGCATTTATAGTATTGTTTTTTCTTTTAATTAGAAACTCTAGATTTGTGGTATTGCATTTCTGTATGTTTTCTATTTGGAGAGCTTTTATTAAGTAATGGGTGGATTCTTTCACATTCTTTTCTGGTTCTAATAGAAATAGGTAGTTTTCTCAATGATTATTTATAAAATGTACAGTTTTGGTTTTTTTTTTCTCTTGCTTTTCATGGAGTTTCTGTTTTTTGTTTTGATAACAGAAGCTTTATGTTTTCCTTTTCTAAACTTTTGACTGTTTATTTCTTTTAGTGTAATGAAATCAATGATATCTATGTACTTCAATATAGTTTTTCAAAGATTCTACTATTTGGATATAGTTTTCCAGTCTTTGCCTGAAACTATTTATTCAGTTTTATCTTTTTTCTTTAAGAATATAATTTCATTTTTAATCTCTCAATTTGCTTTTTTCACACTTTTCTTCTAGTGCTTATGACCAAGGCTTTTTTTTTCCTACTAATAATGCTCTGATTTTTAGTAGCTAGGAGACCTGTCTTTGGTACTTTCTTTGGTTCATACTCATAGTGTTCTTGAATCAGGAATTTTTACTTGGTTCATCTCCTCTAGCACTCTTGAATATATGGGATATGCCTCATTTGGCCTTGTCCATGTCCTGATTTGGATACTATTGCTACTATCTATCCAGATGATTCCCCTATTCCCCTTATTCCTCAAGTACTGACTGTTCTACTTCAGATTCTTTCAGGTTTTATCTTTTCCTGTAACTTTCACAGACTTCAGGCAGATGTTAGAGAGAATACAGATTTTAAAAATACTACTTAAACCACTTCAGCACTGGCAGTTAGGTCCTGGTCGTTTCTTATACTGTGGCTCATAATGCATATTTGGGCATTATCTAATTGCTCAGTGATATTTAAGGTCTGATTCTTGCTATCCATTTCTGTTCTCCCAGGCCAGGGTCAGTATCTATCTTCAATATCCTAGTTTTCTAGAACTATCTGTGATTTATAACCCCTTCTCATGTTTAAAACTGTTTAACTGTCTTAAGGTCCAATCATCAGAGTTTGTGCTGACTTCCTTGGTGCTTCTTTCTCTCTTCTTCTGTTAGTTTCTGCATTGTTTATCCTGTTCTCATGATAGTAGTTCCCAGTCTCAGTCTTCTACCAGCCTCTACCAGCTTCTGGCCATCTTTATGGAAAGTTTTTTTTTTTTAACTGAAAGTTACAGCGTTGTATCTTTCTCTTCACTTTTTTTTTTAAATTTGTCTTTCTGAGGACCTTTTTCATCTTTTTCCTAGAGTTTTTCTGGGAAATCCAGGCCTCTCTACAATATTTAACATCTTAAGCAAAAGTTCTTCTGAACTATAATTTTGCAACTATGTTAAAGGAATGCTTTTAAATTCTTAAAGTGGAAAATTTCATAAAACAGTTTGAATATTTCTGCCACTTTTTTTCGAGACTGAGTAGGGGAAGGCAGAGGGCGGGGTGGGGAGGTGAGGGAACTAGTTTATCTTAGTTTATATACTAGTTCATATTACACAAATAATTTATAAAAATACATTTTAAAAGCTCTAATTTAGGAAAAACCCATTACATATGATGTGTAAATTAATCTGAAAGGAAGACTATAAGATATTTAAATATGAAATATAATCAGATTATAAAAATATATAAAATATCTTTGTATATCATTGGTAAAACTCAATGGCTGAAGCTATATATTCTATGTCATAAACATTCCTGTCAGTTTTTAACATTCACCAGCACAGCAATTTGTATTCTAATTTATGATCAGTTTAAAGAATTTGTAGTCTTGTAGTGATATTTAATCCATTTTAATTAGACTTGTCTTACTATGTTATATCTTACTTCTGACTTTGCATTCCGTGGCACTGTTCCTGTTTTCCAGAAAAAAAAAACAAAACACTTTCAAGAGCAAATCAAAATTGGTTCACAACTGAAGAAAGTACTATTTACAAGACTCACCTATTCAAAGACAAGAGGACAAGTAGAACAGTAAAAAAATAGTTTCTACTTTGAGATTATGTAAATTTTCACTACTTAATCAATCACTGCACTAGCATAACGTGCAAGGCCTACAGATAATGGTGAGACATTATATAGGAAGAAATGTATCATATCAATGAGATTAATTTAAAGTGAAGTGATGGAAAATTCTAATTAATTTTGTGAACTGGCTTTGTCTTTTATCAATTTTCTAAACTGTACTATAGAAACATGTTCTGTAATCTGTATTCAAGTTTGACCAAAGGAAAGAGTTTAGCAGGGAGGAAGGATATAGGTAGAAGTGTGCATGTGGGTGAGGGGGAGAATAGAAATAAATGAAATTAAACAGAAATCTGTAGAGGAGAGGGAATAATACATTTCAGGGTAAAAATTAGAAAACAAGATGAATTAAGAGATGAAATTTATAGTACCAATTAGCATGAAAATATCAATTGATTGAATTTAATGTTGACTAATTGGAATAAAATGCTTGAGATCATACTCATGGATATTAAGTTAAGTTTATAGACTGCATCTTTATTTTTTTATTTTTATTTTTGCAAGGCAATGGGCTTAAGTGACTTGCCCAACTTCAAACAGCTAGGCAATTCTTGAATGTCAGAGGTCAAATTTGAACTCAGGTTCTCCTGACTCCAGGGCAAAGGCTCTGTACCACCTAGCTGCCCCTAGACTTCATCTTTAAAAAAAACAATAAATCAATTCACAAAAAGATTTGTTAGAAATAAGTCATTTGTTAAAGATTCTTAAAATAGTTACTGTGTGCACCTCTAATAATTTTATGTATCTTTTACAGTGTAAGAAAATAACAGCACCAAGTCATTGTGGTCAGAGGGAAATCATGGAGCCAGGAAGACCTGGGTTTAATTTTTACCTCTAACATAAACTGACTTGAGGACCATGGGTAAAATATTTAACTTTTCAATGCCTCCAGGTAATTCTCTAAAACTCTAGAACACCAAGGAGTTACCAGAGCAGAATAAGAAGTTGGGTGTCTCTACAAAATTTCACAGAAGCTTACACAGAAGAATCTCAAATGAAATTACAGATCTAAATCTCTCTCCTCCAAAAAAATGTAATTAATTCATTAATTCATATGCTTTTGAATTTTACCAATTTACTTATTTTAATTTATAAATAGGGAAATAAAAGTCTTTTCTGTGTCTTTCATTTTTTAAACTCAGATATATTCATTTTGATTTTTAAAAGGAAATTCTCAAGTGATATTCAAGGATATATGCATTTTTCCATGGATTTTTTGCTGTTTTCTTGGTATGTATGTCTGCAAGTATGTAAGTATGCAGCATTTTTTTGTAAGAGCACTATCATTTATTTTGTTATTTGCTTAATTCATATTTGCTATTATGCAAATAAATGAACCAAAACTTTCTCTACCCCCAAAAAAACAAGTGCCCTCATATTAGCTAGGCAAATAGTAGACACCTAATAAATTTGTACTTTTTGATTGATTAATCCTTTTTCTGTGTGTAAACATGGCAATTTGATATACTGCCAATCAACCTGAAAGATTTATTCAGGAAAAAAATTCTAACTCATGTTGGAGGGACGAATATAGAAATATAGATTAAAATAGTATTACATTTAGGTGAGTTAAGATATCCTTGCCTACAACTACTGTTTTAATATTGAAATATGGCATTTAAGGGATAGAAATCACATTATGATCATATGATAAAATTTTGCAATTTTACAGATGACAAATTTGAGGTCCAAAAAAGTTGTTTTGACCACTGGAACCCAGGAGTACTAATTTCTAGCCCATGTATCTTTTCATTAATATCATGAACCCAGAACTTTTTTCACTATTTAAACAAAATATTTTCAATGATCAAATATTTTTTTTCTCCTATTCACCTCCTCTGACCCACTTAAAAAGAAAGAAAATGAAGAAAAGAGATAAACAAAGCAAGTTAAAAGGGGGGGAGGGGACAACAGTTCTTTCATATGAATGTAATCAAGCAAAATAAATTCCTAAGTTTGGCCATATCCAAAAATATGTTGCTGCTATAAATGAAGAAAAAAAGTATTGGAAATAGATAACTAGGTTTATATAAACTGAAGCAGAGTGAAGTATTTTTTTAAATAATAGTTATCGGCGGCTAGGTGGTGCAGTGGATAAAGTACTGGCCCTGGAGTCAGGAGTACCTGGGTTCAAATCTGGTCTCAGACACTTAATAATTACCTAGCTGTGTGGTCTTGGGCAAGCCACTTAACCCCATTTGACTTGCAAAAAAAAACCCCTAAAAAAATAAAATAAAATAATACTTGTCAACCTGGCTTGGTCTTTTGCATAGGAGGTCAGCTTTATTATGATGAATTTTAAGTGACACTTTATTATATACATGCATACACACTCACATATATACATGCATATATACATATAAACACATCTATGCACATGTGAATATTTGTACCACTCAAAAATATATTTCATATATATATACATACATACACACATATTTTTCACTCTATTACATTCCTTAGTGCCTAAAATTATACTACTAGAGGGTAGTGGTATATTTTTAAATTCCTGAAGGTTTTAGACTTTCCAGAGTTCATTAATAAAATATAAAATAAAAACTTATGGGGAAGAACTTTTCTTAATATTAACTAATGTCATGGCTAAGTCTAGTTGATAATCTTTAAAAGTCTAAATCAGAATTTACTTATAATATTTGAGTTGTAGCTGAATCACTAGATCTAGAATAGATATGATATCAGTATATTTGATGAGTCAATCCAACTTGGAACTGCCACCACCCTGTGAGTCTTTGACTTCTGTTTTGTTCCTGAATAAAAATAACACATAGTGGCTCATATTTAGATATAATTTTGCTTCATAATTATTCTTTTCTCATTTCACAAATAAATTCACATCTGAGGAGAAATTCAATATTTTTCCCTAATCCTATAGATAACAAATGAGAACTCAGACTAATATTTTTTAATTTCTACATACAGATATTTCCTCTAGGCATTTGGATAAGCAGTGGTTTCACATAACAAGATTCAATCAGTTTATGGCTGGAATTCTTTATTGTTCTCCCAAAAGGTTAGCTGCCTCTAAAATGCTTCCATATTTATTAGTTACAAGAGAGGAAAATATACATACATACATACATACATACATACATTCATATGTGTGTATATATGTATATATGCATATATATGTGCATATATTTTATATTGTCCTACTAGTTAGGAAAATGTGATGGTCTTTCAAGATCAAAAATGAGAAATTTGACACCTTATTTAATATAATGTTTCATGATATTAATTAGACTTTTTTTCTTCCTACTTTTATCTCCTTGATATAGAAAATTATGAATGTTGCAGAAACAAAATCTGTAATCATTGAATGTTGGTAAATTCTAGGAATCTTGTTAAGGCTGTGGAAAGGTCTTTGCTCTTAAGAGGTAAGTTGACTCCTATTGCTTCATTGTTTATTGTAAAATTTGTATCCTGTCTCCTCATTTCCAATCTCTAGTTTTCAATCCTCTATCTGCTTCCTGTCACATAATGGGGAGAGACTTTCCCTTTTTGCCTTTAATGCCCAGATAAGGGGCAAAGTTATAAAAGCTGAACTGGACCTGCACTTTCAAGATCAAAAATGAGATATTTGAAGACTTAGTTAATATAATTCTTTCATGGTATTAAGTAGGCTTTTTTTTTGGTTCCTCCCCACTTTCTCCTCCTGCAAAGCAACTTTAAAAATGTAAACAAAAATGTCATTTTAACCAACAAAACTTTTGTGTAGCCCTAGCTAGGATAGATACATCTAGCCTACAAATTGTCAAATTTGTATCCTTAAATACTAAATATAAAAAAAAATCTCAAGGGCAGTCTAGAAGCATCTCTCTAAATGTTCCTATTAAATATTTTGAAAAAAGTTTTCATTTTAAATGCTTTAAAATTTTCTATTAATGCCAAATTCATATTCAAGAGGAGAATATTAAGTGATATATGTATATACATATATATGTATGTATTAGCATTCAGCCACTAAATACCTTGAACTTGGTTGCTAAGAATTAACATTTAATTTAATATTTATTCAAAATTTCTATTTGAAGTTAAACTCTTAATATCAGCTTTTTCCTTTTATCTAAACCAAGACCCTCAAACTTTGAGTAGGAATTCCAATAATTTCTTCAAGTCTTTTAATCACTTGGTTGAAAGAATGTTGAAGAACTGCTGACTGAGTGACAAGAAGGTCAGTAAAAAACATCTGAGTGAGACATAATTTGCGGAATAAGTAAAATTTTCAGTCATACTGATAACTTCTGGTTACCTTTGGTAAGTTTTGGAATTGTTAGCCCAAGTCAATATTGCTAGTATGCTACCAAACTTTAGTACAGTATCAAAATTTTTCCAAATTTAAATAAACAGGGAAATGACTTTTCAATATAGAAGCAAGACTTTATTAGAATCTCTAAAAATCAGAGAAACAAGAAACCTTCTATGAACCAGATAAGTGTCCTTTTCACATGCAGAGAATAAAAGTCATTTTAAATATTTAAAAATCTTGTAAATATTCCAACCATAAAAAAACTTAGGTTATCATTTTCTTAGAAAGATTTCTTTCTTTCTGATTATACTTTTTTTTAAAAAGGTTAATTATTTTGAAAAAATGACTAATTTCTCATTATTTTCTCTATTCTTGTGTTTTAAAGGTCTTTCTGACCATATGGATTATTTCATAGTTTCACTTATTTATGCAATTTATGAATAATATTAGCTATTTCATGTTTAGGTAATTCAAAATTCATCTATGTTCTTTTCAATGTTTTCTGTTTATTTTTTGTGACAGTGATTCCCTTATGAAGTCTTTCTGCTAATTTAAATACCTACATCTCCTCCCCACACACAAATATAGATGTATGCATGTAAGTAATATAGGCACTATATTTTCCCTTTATTTTACTTAGGCATTAAATTTGAAGTTTAACAAATTTAACTTCATTCAAAAAGTACATTTTTCTTTCTTTTTGGTTCATTTTTAGCACAAGTTATTTGTGATTGTGTGTCTAAGTGTATGATAGTTTAGTAAATTCTTCTGAAGTTTTCAAAAGAAATCAGTAGAGATTGCAAGCTATTTTGAACCCTTCAAAATTTAATCTTGAAATTCCAAAAGAATAATAAATCAATCTTATTTTAGACCTCTCAGAATATGATTTGTTAGGACTTCCTTTCCTTAACTTGTACACGTCAAAATGTGCAATGCTTAGCGAATTTGGTTTCTGGAATTTCTTTACATAACCTCTACAAAATATTTCAGTTACTAATAATTTTTTGGGGAAAAAGTGAACAAATTACCAAAAAATAATTTTTTGAGATAAAACTCTAGTTGAAGAGCAGCTTTACCTCAATCTTGTAGCAAAAATAACTTGCTGTCAGTACCCAGATCTACTTGCCAATCAATCAAAAAAAAAACTTCTTTTTTCCTAACTTTAGTAAAAATAGATACAGTCATATATATTAATTAAAATAAAAACAACAAGAAGTTATTAAAAATAAATTAGAGGATAGGCTATGATCTCTGCTCTATATTGTTTTGTTTTAAACAAAAAGCACAAATATTTTTAAAGGATATTAATTTCTCACTGATAGATTTCAGGTAGATGGATTGCACTTATATTTCTAATAATATTGCCCTAGCTATTCTATTTTGAAAGTCTGTTGAAGGAAAAAATACTCGTTAAGCTGACTATTCTTATCTTTTTTTCAAAACAAGACTAAAAAATAGGAAAAATTATGAGAATAGGTCATTATTCAAGCCTGAAAATATGATTTTTATCACTTTTAAAAGACTGCTTCTCTGATTTTTAACTATAAATATGGAAATGAGATATGTAGAAAACACTATGTTCTACATTCCTATTATAAAATAGAGAGGTGAACGAAAACAAAAGCCTAAAGCAAATTATCAAATAGACTTTGAAAACTAAGAAGTAGTCTCACTATTATTAAGTCATTGATGCCCCTGCAGAGAACACATAAAATAAAAACCTTTATGGATTAAATAATTTATAAGGAGAAGAAACATTTCCAGTACTCTATCTCAAATATTTTGCCTGAGGTAGAAAGGAAACAATAGATTCAATTCTCGTATTTAAAAAAAATTAGAGAAAATAAGATACTATATTTTTAAAAGCTAAAATAAAAGTATCTGGATAGAGTCAAAAGTTCACTTTAACAGTCTTTAAAACACAACTACCACAAATGCCACAATACCACTGTATTAACAGTTTACTTCCTTAGAAATTTTGCCTTATTATCTATTCAACTGACTTTTGGAAGAGAAGCTAATTCAATTCCTGAAGGTTTTTCACTGGTGTTCAAACTCAGACTGATTCAAATTTCCAGAGTTGAAATCTGTGTCTACTACACCCCACCCCATACCATTGTATGTAAATTCAGAAAGACTCACCATCAGATTAGGTATTGATTGATGAATTGTTTAACAATATAAATCTAGGAAAACCTTCACAGGTTTTAATCTTTTTATATTCAAAGGTCCCTTTGCCAATCTAGTGAAGCTACAATCTCTTCTTAAAATGTTTTCAAATGCATAATATAAACCATAAGTTTTCAAAGGAAACAAAGATTTCAAAAATAATTATCAATTAAAAATATTATAGAACTCAGGTTAAGAAACTCAGTTTAAAACCCCCTCTAATAATCTATATCATAAAGTGATTGTGACATATATCAGTAAAAGGAGTACGCACTTTCATTAATATCATTGGTCACTTGAGTATTGGAATTGAAATGCTAATTCAACTTGAACCTTGCATATTGGGTATTATAATAATCATCTTTTTAAAGTGCAAAAAATCTTTTGTTTTTTGCAAGACAAACGGGGTTAAGTGGCTTGCCCAAGGCCACACAGGTAGATAATTATTAAGTGTCTGAGACCGGATTTGAACCCAGGTACTCCTGACTCCAGGGCTGGTGTTTTATCCATTATGCCACCTAGCTGCCCCTAAAAATGCAAAAATCTTTACAAAATATATGAGCACGGATGCTTTCTGTAAAGATCATTATTATTTTTGTTCAGTTGTTTCATTTGTGCCTTACTCTTCTTAACCCTGTAAGGCATTTTTTTGACAAAGATATTAAAATGGTTGACCATTTCCTTCTTCTGCTCATTTTACAGATGAGGAAATAGAGGTAAACAAATCGCATGACTTGCCCAGAGTAACATAACTAGTAAGTCTGAGAACTGAGTTAAAATTTTCCTAACTGTTGTCCACTCCCCTTTCAGCCATTATAGTGACTTTTAATAATTTTTAATCATGGTTGATCATGTTATTCCTATATAATAAACTCTAATGGCTTCCCATAGAAATACATACCCATAGAAATACATACAAACTTTTCTATTTAGTATTGAAAGTCCTTCATAACCTCTCCCACACCTTCATTTCAGTCCTCCCCTCATGTACTCTTTGATCCAGTGACACTGATAGCCTACCTGTCCCATGAGCAAAACACTCTATCTCTGCTCTAGGCATTCTCTCTTTCTGTCCTGCATGACAGAAATACTCCCATTCCTCCACTCCAGCTTCTAATTTTCCTGGTTTCCTCTTTGATACCTAAAATGTTACCTTCAGTACCTTCCATAAACCCCTTTTAATTCTCTTGCCTTCCCTCTTTAAATTATTTCCAACTTATCCTGTCTATAACCTATTTTGTTATATTTGTTTGTGTTTTCTTTTCCTCACACTCATAAGACTACTATTCTTTTTAAAAATATTTTTATTTTTATTTTTCTTCAATAGATTTTATTTTATTTTTCCATTTACATGTTATGAAAGTTTTTCAACATTTAACCACGCGCATATGTATATTTTTAAGTTACATGATTTCCTTCCATCCTCCCTTCTCACCCTCCCCTCAGTAGCGAACAGTTAGATTAGCATTGAACATACATATTTCAGACAAACATGTTTACATACTAGTTATTTTGGGGATGAGGAATTAGGATTAAGGGAAAGAGATACATAAGAGATAATTTTTATAGAATTCATCAGATTCTGAAGCATTAGTTTTGTTTTTTTGCTTTGTTTTGCTTTTCTTACTCTGGATGGGGATAACATTGTCCATAGCCAGTCCAATACAATTGTCCTAGCTCTCTGAACTTCTGAGAGGAGTTGCTTCCATTAAGGTTGACCCTCTCACATTCATATAATTTTAAAATAATGCTTTAAAATTCATTTTGGAGTGACAGAGTTAACAAAACCTCTGAGTGAAACAGTCTTCCAGCCTAAGACAACTCTGAATAAAGAAAGATCTGTGATGTGGGCGGTGAAGGCTGATGAGGATGGAATACCAGTTGTGGGAATAGGTGGCATTGACAAATGCAGTAGCTTTGAGAGCTCTCAAGTCAGAGATGTTAAGGGGATATAGTTGCTCAGAACAAAGAATCAGACCCTGTTGGGCAATTCCATTGCTTATATACAATTCTGGACTCTAGTGCGGAGAAGAGTACTTTCAGTTTGTAATGTTTGAACAAACATCAATTGATGATATGAGGTTGAAGTTCAGGTGATTGATACTCTGGAAACATAAATCTGAGAGTTTCCTAAATATAAGTGATTAAACTCAAGAGAATTGATGTAGTCAACAAGCAAAAGAAGAAGTAAATCTAGAACTGATTCTAGAGGTATTCCCTGGTGAATGCTAAAGTCAACTCAAAGCAGTTCCTGTATTGATTGTTAAATTCCTAGTATGAGCATTTATATCTCAAAAGTCAGTAAATGCTAAAAATCAAAATTTGATCAGTGATTTTGTTGGTGATTGACTATGCATCAGATAGTGACAGAGAAAATGTTAATAATGCATGTTGTTATAATTCAGTTGTAACCGAAATAATGTGTAGTGGTTAACCATAGGGTCAAGAAGAAAGTGAAATAAGAACAGTGATTATTATTATTATTATGTTTATAAAAAACATTTTTAAATAATTTTAGCAATAATTAACTTTAATTAGAAAAAATATATAGAAAGAACCAAATGTGAAGTCTCAGGAAGGTAGGATAGATTTGGAAGAGATCACATGGAAAGATGCAATAATAGTAAGTTAAGATCAAATAATTTGATACTTGGAAATAATGGTAAGATCTATGGTGTGAATATATCTCTATATGACATGAAGAAGAGTAAGATATGTTATAATTATGTGGTATGAGATGAAGAGAAAGAATCTGAAATCTCCAAGTTTATAGGGATATATATTAGGGATAAAATGAAAATGCTTTCATTGAGCATACAGAACATAAATAGCTTCTATGAGGCTAGGGTTAGAAGAAAGAGCATTCTAGGTATGGAGGAGTGACAGAGTGAGAAACACCAATCTGTCTGGACATCAGACTACAAGCAAAGGATCAAATAAAACTAAGGTTAGAAAGGTAACTTGGGTCAGCATTATAACAGGCTATAAAAGACAAACAGATGAATTTATATTTTACTTTAGAAGCATTAAGAAGCCACTGGAGTTTACTGGTCAGATCTGAATCATTTAGCTCTCAAAGTCTCTATTTTCTTATCTTTAAAAGATATTAACACCACCTAACTCACAAGGTTGTTTGTGGAGATGAATGTTTTGCGAATCTTAAAGAATTATATAAATACTGTTTATTATTATTTAGTATTCTAATAGTAAATACCCAAATCTATGAATGGATTGTGATTGGGAGACAACTGGGGCAGGGAAACAAATTAGAAGGCTATTACAACATTGCCAGCAAAGAACTTGAACTAAAATGAGTAGTTTTATTAGTAGTGAGATTATTGTCACTACTACAAAAACCAAAGAACAATGATGGTTTGACAATCATTACTTGGCATTACATTGGAGGGATTACTGCTCAGCTGTAGACTAGCCTGGATGACCTTAGAAGTCCCTTTCAATTCTGAGACTACAAATTTTCTCTAATGAATTCTAGATTTTTATATTCCATTACAGGAAATTTATACACCAAAACCAGTAATATTAGTAGTCAGGTGCCTCTATGTATCTAACCATTTTTTAAATACTGGCTTTCCCATATATCCTAGATTTGTCAATGATAAATAAGGTTTATGCCAAATACATAATAATAATAATTTTTCCAATTAAGCAAATAAATAGATCAAAATACTAGTTGATGGTATCATTCCACAAAAACAATCAAAAATAAGTCAGGGTTGGAAAAGACATTAAGTGCCATCTTTCCCCTATTGTATGTAGCAGAGAAAGCTGTACTGTATCTGGAGTAGAGACAATTCCCCTCCCCCATTATTTAAACTGCATAAACTATAATTTTAGTAAATCAAGCAAAGAGCTAATCAAGTTTTGATTTGTTAATTACTTCTCAATTTGATTAGAGCTGGCAGCTAATCATCGCTGAAAATTTAAAGTCAATCTTTCACTCACATTTGCAAATCAGAACTCCGATGTAGAGACATGGCTGGGATATGGTATACAACTTCTTTGTAATGCCAAAATCCTTTATTCTCACATATTTCTTAAATTTTACTAATAATGGAAGTTTTCTAGGATATTATAAACATGTTAAATTAAAATCTGTATTTAAATAATTATATATTTCATTTGAAGCTCTATATTATTAGACAAACAAGCTAGTTGATAGAATTTGTGAAGTAACCTCCTCTGGACTTAAGAGAGAGTACATGCTATGTACACAAATCCAATATAATCCCAAAGTGCAATTCAGTTTTTATGATCAATAGTAGTTTGAAAAAGGGAATTTATGCTAAGAAATAGGACTATGAATAATCAACATTACAATAGTTTGTCTAATTAAAAGACAAAATTTTAAATACATTTAAGTTCTACTAGAATACCTAAGAAAATACCACCTTGAAAAACACGTCAAGGAGAAAAAAAGGAGGACATCAAAACAGTTTAAATTAATCCTGGGAAAATATTATGTTGAAACTGAATGAAAAAGAGAGACAGACAATTTGGTGCTAATTTCAGGGGGGGAGGAATGCCTTTCTTTGTCATTTCCTCAAATCTGTATTTAAATTTTGGTCTAAAGCAAGTCTCATTTCTTTGGCACTTTCTGTTCCTATAACACTTATCCAATCTTAAAATTTCCACCCTATAGCTGACAAATTTTGAATTATTGTCTTTATTAAGTTGTTTGATGCTAAGGGCTATTCTTGAATTTGCTTCAGTTCTAAATTTTTCTGCTTTGTTTTTACCCTTCTCCTTTTAAAATTTTAATTGGTTATTAGTAAAACCGCAATCCTCCAGTGAAAGCTATTAAAATTCCCATTCCTTACTTATTTCCAGTTTTTCTGCTCTTATCTGAACTGTGACATCTTTGGTATTAATCAAGTTTACTAAAATTGAACTTGAGAATTATGTAACTTGAGTCAAACATTATTTAAATATATGGAATCTGCTAGGTGGAGCAGTGGATAGATTGTTGGACTTGGAGTCAAGAGGACCTTGGCCCATCTCAGACACATTCCAGTTGTCATCCTGAGCAAATCATTTAGACTCTCAAAGTCTCCATTTTCTTATCTTTAAAAGTTATTGTGAAGGTCAAATATGATAAAAATATTTGGTGCTTTATGCATATTTATATAGAGAGAGTAAGATATAGATATAATTATTTAAACTTTGGTTATTTTTATTCAATATTCTACTAGTGGCCTTGAGATTATATTTATTGGAAGATGGTATGCATCAGGATATAAGACAGAGTCAACATGCTATCCTGAATATCTCTCTTCACAATGCAACACCAGCAGCTTTCCATTAATCATTGCCAAATGCATGGATGATTTCTTTCTGTTTTCATGTAACCATTTTTCCTCTAAGCAATGTGAAGTTGATTTGCCAAATTCTTTTTGAAGGTCAAAGAGAAGTGAAACATCATAGCTACATTAAATGCACATATCTCATTCATACACATACTTATACCTTCATGCTGTTTTTCTCAAATGATTAAAATTTAAATTATTTCCCCCACTTATTTAGTAACATTCTGATAAATAAAGTTTTAAACCTCTCTCTTTTTTTCTCTCCAAAAGATTGAGTTCTATGAGAGAGGCATCTAAGAATGCAGGCCTCTTTAATCTGATTCTTGTATTCTGAAATACATAGCAATTATCATTGCCATTTTTATATACATTGTTATTACTGACCTTATTCAAACCAGCATAGGATGACCTTTTCTAACTATAAATGATTTTTCTGTATGTCAATGCTATGGATGATATTGTTAGAAAGAACATACAATAAGAACAGTAGTTAATAAGGATAAGACAGTTTTCTAATTCTAGGGATGAAATAAATCCAGTTTTGTGAAAGAATCTTGAATTAAAGACAGAAAAGGTGAACTTGAGTCTCAAATATTCTATGAGAATATATGTGTGACTTTGACCAAGTCATTAAACATTTTTGGGCTAGAATACAAGTACAGATTCTCAGAGTGGGAATTGTAAAGGTCACCTAATCAACCTCTATCTAAATAGGAATTTTCTTAACATACAACTAAATGATGTAATGTATAAACTACTGGGCCTGAAGTAGGGATACCTATTCAAATCCAACTTCAGATATATATTTATTTGAGATTCTGGGAAAGTCATTCAATCATATTTTGTTTTGTCTTAGTTTTCTCAATAGCACCTTTAGTAAAACTGGTTTTGGAGGAGTTGGTTCTCCCAAGTTTTGTTCATTGTGAGATAATGAGTGTTCAATATCCTCCTGAATAACTGCTTTGTTATGTTGGAGGGGTTCAATAAAATTTTGAGTTATGCCATGAAGGGTTACCAAAGTTATAATAGAGTTATAATAAGTTATTAATAGAGAATTATGACAAAGATCCACTGGAGAAAGCTTCTTTATCTTTGCCAAAAACAAAAAATGGACATTATTAAAATGATAAAAAGATATGACACAAGAAAAAAAGATACTTAGATTGGAAAGTGCCCAAGAAACTTGAGGAAAAGCAAAGGATAACTATAAATAGCCCCAGGAAAAAATGAAGTGGTTGAGTCAAAGCAAAAAGAAAGCTCAGTTATGGATATGTCTGGTGATGAAAGGTAAATCTGACACTACAGAGCTGAGAAGTTGTAAAAACAAAAGGAAAAATTGTGTAGGAATAGGAGACACTGCATAAAAAGCTGGAGTATTGCATAGGAACCTGAAATCTATGAACCAGGGTAAGTCACATGTGGTTAACAGGAGATGGAAAGATTAAACAGGGACATCTTAACTGTCAATGAACTTAAATGGACAAGAATAGATGAATTTAATTCAGGTGATCATTACTCATACTTAGAAGAAATGGAGTAGCCCTCTTAGTCAATTAAAGGGTGAGAAAAGTTATATGACATCAACAAGGACAAACCTGCATCAATTTGAATCCAGTGCAAAACATTCTACATCATAGTAATATAGATCTTTACTCCAACCACTGATGCAGTTGATCAATGCTATCAATACTTAGCAAGATTAGAAATAACATCAAAAAAGATGTCACATTCATGATAAGTGAATAGAATGTTAAACTAGAAAATCAAAGAATAAATTCTTCCCTTATGTGTAAATCTAACAGATAAACTATTCCATGCTATCTTAACTTACTTATGTTATCACATTTTGTGTGTAAATTTTGGACCTATTTGATTTTATCTTGGACTTTTTTATCTTATTTTGGCTTGTCCTGTCCATGAGTAATAAATATTTGTTTTGATTGTTTACATCTGACTTTGTGTGAAGAGGTTTTACAGTTATCTTCAAAGAGTTCCTGTGGAGCGGAGTCCTACTATTTTCCAGGTTATCTTGGGCTGGACAACTGCCTCACTGGACCCTCTGTGGGTTCTGTCTCTCAAAAATTTAGTTAGAGTCCTTATTGTATAAGTTTTGAGAGAGAGCACCTAAGAGAGGATTTCCTGTCGACATCTTGGCTCTGCCCCCTCAAAATACTTTATAATGCACAAAAGCCCAGCTAATACAATCTTCTGAAGCTTTTGAATTCACTTAAAAAAAAAACCCATAGTGATGCTCCAATGTCTCTGTTCTTTGCATATTATTTCTTTCTTTGTGGTATCTTCTTGGCATTGCTCCTGCTACTTGTAGTCCTCAGCAAAACCTGCTCTCAGGAAATATTCTAAACAATGAATTCACATTAAAGTTTATCTAATTGGCAAGGATCAATACAATTATAGTTCCTTTTTAATATGAAATAAATCTATAATGCCAAAGGAAAGGATCTCTAATTGCAGAATGTGTATGATGGGAAGAGGAGAGATTTTTTTGGTAGAGGAATACTTTCCCTGTGGCTTAAAAATGACACATTTCTGCAACAATTTTCTGTGCCTACTCTAATGGCAAGTAGTTTATATATGAAAGATTAAATAATAGAATGTTAGCATTAGAAATTTCCTGAGAGATTATTCATTTATTTTTAACTCATTTTGTTTATAGGCAAGGGACCTAAGGCACAGAGAAGAGACCTGTATTACCCAAAGTCCCACTAAGTTCTCTGCTTAGTTCTCCTTTAATATTAGGCCTACACTCTTCATATTATATCAAGTATTTGCCATCTCAGCCCTATTCATGATACCATGTGAGAAATACTTATTATAAAACTATCTTCTTAGGGCAAATAAATTTGTACCATTCATCTGATAGAATGAATATTTTGCCATCTTTGCTATAATTTTTATAATAGTTTAATCTCTTCTTTCCTCTGCTTTTTAATAACTTCAAGGTTACCACACATCTCCTCTCATGAAGCAAAGTGAAAACAAATGCTTCAATATCTTTGATTTCATCATCACTGTCTGAGGGTGACATTGCTTTCAAGACCATAAACTTAGAGTCATCTTTCACTGACTTATTCTGTGTTTATCAGGGAGTCATTCTGAATCCTGAGCTTCTGTTTGAATCACAAATAGACTTTCTCTTTTTAATTCTTGCTGCTTTCTTCAGTTCTCTCCAACATTTAAGGGACTTTTCTTTGTGAAATAGGATATTAAAAAAACAACTTTGCAGTATAATATTGAAGGGGGAAAAAAAGACATACCAAATAGTGTCTTTTAAAAAATGTGAATGTCAGAGGTGCCCTTGCAATATGCTGACATTGCTTTGGGGGATTTAAAGAAAGGTACTATTCTGTATAAAGAAACATTGCAATAGAAAATTTTTTTAAAAAACGTTTTAAGCTCCTCAGGGTTTATTAAACTGATGGAAAATTCCCCAAAGCATCCAATGGCATTTTCAAATTTTTATATTTCAATTTAGAGATGATTAGACCTATATTTAGGTATGAATTCTTTCTATAGGTAATAAAAGAATCCATTAAACTAATAACCTTCATGAGTAAGGAGTTTTAAAGTCAAATCAGAAAGCATTCCAGAAACTATTTCTTAACTATAAGAGTATAGATCTGTGATATAAAGTATTGTTGGTCCATGTTTTCCTGTAGCTGCAAAATGTGTGATATGCTGAAATGTGATTTTAACATCACTGTGGGAATCTAAACTTTCTATTTCTTCATTTAATTATTCATAGCTTATCTCTTTTGTACATGGGACCTGAGGTGTTTTGTCAGAAAAGGTTTTTTTAAAAAATTGAACATAGAGAGTTTATGTTATTGTAAAATTACAAAGGTAATCATTGGACAAAGGACAATATAAGGACATACCGTGGATCATAATGTCATTTGCAGATTTATTGCCTCTGTTCTTACTCATGAAATAGTTTTTATCCCTCTTCATTCAAATGTTCATCTATCTGTGTCTTAATTGTTTTCTTCTTAAATGTACAGGCAATGGTAAAAAAAAAAGTAAAAAAAAAAGATCAGGTGTAAGGAGACCTGGAGATCCTAGCTCTAGTTCAATGATCTTGTGCCAGCCATTTTAATCAACAAATATATATTTATTTAGCACTTACAATATTCTTGGCATTTTGCTAAGTTCTAGTAATACAAAAAGAAGTATGTGAAAGGTAACCCTGTGAAGACTTGATGACAAACCCTGGAAACAATGCCTTAGGATCATAACCTTTGATTACCTTTTTGTCCTTATGGTAAACTAAGAAATTTCAATTAGTTTATTCACTAAAGTCTCTTTCACATATAATTTTTGATATTATAAGGATTGAAGAAATGAAAGCTATGAAGCCTGAAAAAAGGAGATTTAGGGTAGCCAGGGCTCTTTGTCACTGAATATCTTCAAACAAAAGCTATTTGACTACTTACTGAAGCTGCTTTTAATATGATTTGTGCTTTGGAGAGGGGATGGAGAAGTTATTTCTGAGGTTCCTTCCAAATCTTCAAGTCTGTGATTTCACATAAATTTTTATGAGATTTTGCATTTGTTAGGAGAATCCTTGGTGAAAAACCATTTGAACAAAATTAAATAAAAATGAAATAAATACAAAGTAAGGGCTGCTAAGTGCCCCACAGGGGATAGAGTGCTGGGCCTGGAGTCAGGAATGAGTTCAAATCTGGCCTCAGACACTAACTAAGTTGCTGTGTGACTTAATCTTGTCTGCCTCACTTCTTCATCTGTAAAATGAGCTGAAGAAGGAAATGGCAAATCACTTCAGGATCCTTTGCCAAAATAACACAAATAGATCATGAAGAGTCAGACACAACTGAAATGATTCAACAATAACAATATATGGAAACAACGTACAGACAACTAGAAACATCAGGAAAACCTCCATGTAGGTGATGGCTAAAATACAGAAAAATAAAGCTAACCATTTAAAATGTCCTGAACTGTAGCCTCTTGTCCTTAATTGAAATGAAGGGTTCTCTTTTTGAGTAGCACATTCCATATTTAAATGATGAACACACACACAAAAAAAGATTTCTAACAAAATGAAGATACTCTCCTGATCTTTGGAAATACTAGTTTTGAATAAATATTCTTCTATTAGGCTATAAATGTATAGCTTGCTGAAAGGTTGCATTTTAGGTATTTCAAATTCCTTGCTAATTCTAAATGAGTATGGTAACCCATTCTTGTGTTACTCTGTGGTAATATGATCTTAAGCCATTTAGGTTTTTTGAAACTCAATTTCTTCTTACATAAAATGGTGATAGCAACCAATACAATATAAATGTCTGTTTCATATCATTATTGTGAAGATTAAATAAATTGTATATATGTGTGTGTGTGTGTGTGTATATGATGTTTGATAACCTTAAAGTAATATAAATATGTCATCAGTATTATAATTATTAAAGTTATAAAAATATACTTACATGGGTTAAAAAGAGACCAATAGGGAGCAAACTAGTCTGTTAGAGACATAATTAGTTATCTATAATTCTCCTTTTTCCAAAAGTGATGTGATAAGGTACTATCTTACGAACACTATAAACATCTTATGCTCTTAACAACTTTGCCTCTTGTGCTTTTACTTGACATTGGCTTCAGATCATTCACTCTATTTAAAAAAAAAAACAAAACTTCTCTACATTATGACATTTGGTGTATGTTTGAGAGAGTTTATGTTGTAAGGCACTGGTAGCAACCTGAGGTAATCATTATTTAGAATGTTAGGAACAACAGTTCTTTAATACTTCATTGTAACTCTATCAGACTTAGGCAAATCTATGAGAAAGATATTGAAGACTTGAAGAAAATTGTGAGAGAATAAAATATGATGGACTCCCAAAAATCAGAAATATTAAGTACTCTTTAGTATCCACAGGATAATAAAAATAAGTATGGAGTATTTGAATAAAGAATTCATTCTTGAATGGAGATTTAATAATATTATCTATAAAAAGGTATGGATCAAAGTTGAAACTATTGAAACAATAATAAAATAAATCAAACAAATAATAAATAAATAAAATTCAAACAAATAATAACATCAAATGAACTATCAAACTATTACCTTGTGCCATCAAGTCAACACAGTCCTTAAGAGGAAATCCATACTTCTAAACCACTTAATTAATAAAATAAAATAATCTTGGTCTTGGTCTTTATTCTCTATTATGGTCAACTTAAAAATTCATGCACAAAATATCAATAGGCATATTTTTCAATCTAGGTCAGATTTTATAAATTTCAAATCAAATGTATAACTTCAAAGAGACAGAACTTGGCACCAATTAGGTTAGTCTTATATCCCATGCAAAAAACATAGTTATTGAAGTTCCCAAAGAACCTTGAGCAAATCTTTGTTTACCTCTAGGCATCCATGAGGAGAAGAATTAATCATGTGATCTCTAAAGGTCCTGCTGGCTTGGGAATCAAGAGGACCTGAGTTTTCAGGTTCTATTTATGATGCACCTACAGACTTGTGTGTCTCCAAGTAAGTCAATAACCATCTTAGTGCTCCAGGCAATTCAGCAAATTATAAATTGCAGAGGAATTGCTATTGTATTTATCCAGAGAATTTCCTTTCCAGGGAACTCCCCATAACAGTGAAATCATAAATGTACATGCGCACACACACATGCACATGCAATGTACACACACATACATGTAAACACGTGCACACACATACAAATGCACATGAAAACTCTTAAGCAATTTGCTCTATTACTGATAATTTCATTATTATTATTATTATTATTACATCTTATAATGTACTTAATCTTCCTAAGATACTTACAGAACTATGACATTATTAATGGTATTACTAAATTATTGGAATATCATATTTTAAATCTAATCATACTATACATATATTCAGAATGACACACTTACCATAATTTTTATTTAATTCAAAGTCAACTATAAATATACATAAGAAATCTACAGAAACATTTTCGTTTTCCAGCTGTCTTCTGCATAGCCCATCTCCATTTTTTAATTTTATTTTGTAATTTATTTTTTGGAGGCAATCAGGATTAAAGTGATTTCAGCTCAGCTCCTCTTGATACCAGGACCAGTGCTCTATCCACAGTGCCATCTAATTGCCCCCATTTCAATTTTTTAAGTTAAAATTTTGAACTAAGTGAACAGATTCAGTGATATACCTCTTTGATTTGGTGAATTAAATGGAGATACTGCTAAGATAGTTTTACCAAGTAGGCTGCAACATAAACAAGCAGTTTCAAAGACATCATCAAGGATATTTCTAACAGGAAAGAAAGTGATGTTATGAAGCAAAAGTATGGGTTAGACTATCCAAATTCAGTTTTTATTATCCACAAAGCATTAAAAGACCTAGAAAAAAATCTTAGATTTTATAGATCATTTTTGAGAGTACACATTCAAAACCAGAATGGAAATGAAAATGTTTATCTATAAATGAGTTGAGATCTGCATGATTGGAGGGAATACCATCATGTATGAGATCACAGACTCACAGAAGTGTATTTTATTAATATGGAAAGCACTTTATGCAACTATTTTATATTTCCTTTAAAATGCTTTTAAGTGGTTCTCTTAGAAAAAAGTTAATCACATTCCTTAGAACCACAATATTGTATAATGTCTAGAGTTCTAGGTGTTCTGTTTGGACTTAGAGTTAGGAAAACCTCTCTTTGGATCATTCCTTGAACTCTTACCTTGGTGAATCACTTAACTACTCTTGGTCTCATTTTTCTTATATTTAAAATGATGGAATTGGAACTAGGTCCCCTGTTGTTTCTTCTAGCTACCATTCTAATTGAACTTATTACACTCTACCATTTGTAATAATTACTTGCATATATCTCTTTTGTATGTCTACTACCTTCTATGATATTTTGTGCATTCTAAGACCTAATAAATGCTTACTGAAACAAAGAAAATTTCATGACTTAGGATATTGACTAAAGAGCATGAAAGGAAAAACTAAACTAGGTGGTATAATGGACATAGAGAGCTGGGCCTGGGGTCAGGAAGACTTGAGTTCAAATCCATCTTAGAAGCAATTAGTTGTGTGAACTTTGTTGTATAAAATGGAGAAAATAATAGCAACTACTTTACAGGGTTATTGTGAGGACCAAATCAGCTACTATTGGTAAAGTTTTTAGTATAGTGCTGAAACATAGTAGGCTTTATACAAATACTAGTCACTATTAAAGGAAACTTATTTGTTTATAATCTTTTGTTTATATAATCTTTTGTTGATTTGTTTATAATCTTTTGTGATCTATCTGAAATGAATTTTGTTGAAGACAGAATTAGTGGAAAGCTAAAATCAATAACATTTCCATTACCTTGTATTTCCACATATATAGAATTGTTTTCTTATTTCTTTGAGAAATAGTAAATACAAGAAAAATACACAAATAAGAAGGATTAAAAAATTACACCAATCTTTCTAGGTCAGTACCTATTTATCCTTTCAGGCTCACACTTTGCACAAGTACAGTATGGAACAAGGGAAACTTCCAGGAGTCACAGTTTTGAATATTGTTAGTATTCTCTCCAACAGAGTGATATGTTTAAAAAAGATGCTCTATTACCAATAGAGTTATTTAGGTTCTATCATTACATTTAAAAATATTATAGTGAAAAATAACTATTTTTATATCCTGATACTTTGACTTTCCACACACACACACACACACACACACACACACACACACACACACACACAGCACCCCATCTCCCTCTCTACTACAGCCACCTCCTGAAGCAGTTTCTGGTTGTTAAAAAGCCCCTACAGGCGTGCTTTTCTCTGGCTGCCTGTCTTATCAGAGGGAGCTGTCACCTGTCACCTTTGCCTCCCATTAAGTCCCAGAAACAGCTTCCTCAGGGCAGCTTTCCATTCTTTTCTTTTCTTTTCTTCTGGGAAGACAGAGCAGCTTGGCTCCTGCTGTCTGGCTTTTCCTTAGGGCTCAAACTGCACTAAAACTTGGCAGAAAGCAGATAAGACTGAAGACAGAAGGAAGAAAAAGCTTACTTTCACTATCATAGTAACTACTGTTAACTGCTTTGTCACTTGATTTTGAAACTTCCTGATAGTGAAAGTTATTTTACATAAAATACTTATTAAATAAGCTAAAAGCTTTCAGCTCCCTCCAAGGGTTCTTTTTAAAGATCATAGATTATAGAATGTTAGAGCTGCAAGGGACCTTATAGTTCTTTCAATTCAATTTAATAAACATGTGTTAACTAACTGGGAGAAATACAATAAGAGATGATCCCTGACCTAATGGAGTTTACAATCTATAAGATTTTCAACTTTTTATTTTGTGTTATGGAACCTTTTGGAAGTCTGGTGATAGCTAATTGATCCATTTTTAAATTAATATTTTCATCTTTTTAAGTCAAAATTAGATGAAATATTAAATTTTCTTTGATGATGGTGAAATTAAGATGCCTCTTTTGTCTCATCCAAGTTCATGGATTCCCTGAAATCTGCCCCATCCTCTCTCTTTCTTTGATCTCTATTTGGTATAGGCCTAGACTAGGGAGAGTTGAACCAAAGAGTACACAGAGTTCATTAAACTTTGGGGCTTAGTTCCAAATTACTTTCCAGAATGGTAAAACAAATTGACAGTTCTCTTAACATACTAGCACACCTCTTTTCTGATAAGTATATTATAGTCATTTTTTATGATTAATAATTTAGAGCTGGGAGGGATTTCAGACATTCTCTTATCCAGTGGTTCTTAAACTTCTTGGTCTCAGGTTTCCTTTACATTTAAAAAAATTTATTGAATACCTTAAAGATATTTTAATGTAATTTATCTCTACCAATATTTCTTTTTAGAAACCAAATCTGACAAATTTTAAAATGTTTATTTGGAAACAAAAATATTTTAAACTAGCTAATTAATTTATTATATGTAAAACTACATTTTTACAAAAAACAAAATCTAATGAGAAAAGTGGCATCATTTTACCTATTTTTCAAATCCCATTAATGTATGATTTAATAGGAAAAAATTGGATCTTTACATTTATTTCTTCATTCTATCTGTAGTGACATTGTTTTAGTTCAAGTACATGAAGAAAATATGGCTTTACAAAGATAGATTTGGAAAGGGGGGAAATATGTTGATAGGTAAATAACAGCTTAGATTATTATGAAAGAAGTGTGGACCATTCTGACTGCCTGAGCTTTGTGTTTTATATTTTTGGTATCATAATCTAGCCTCTTCATTTAACAGGAAATACTAGGTCCAAAGTGTTTAAGTGACTTGCCTTTAGACTTCACCTAAAAGGTTAACAGAACAAGAATTTGAACCCAGGTTTTTTGACTCCAAATCCAGTATTTATTTCCCTCATATCATAACTACTATGAACACAATGTTTGAAACAAAAGGAATTTTCAGTTCATAGTAAAGGAAAAAAATTAGTGTGTACCATATATTTTGTGCATTTTAATTAATCAAGGATTCATTTTACATAAAGGTTGAGCATTAAATTTCATTTAGTTTACTTTGTTCCTTTCTAGAGATACTTACTCACTACCTTGACAGCAGTGGTTTCAATGTACTGAATAGAAGTTGGTTATACTGATTTCCACCATGTCTATCTAAGCCTATGTATTGACCCCTTCAGGTTCAGTGACTCTCAAAGCAGCTCCCCTTCCAACCATTCACAGCCAAACATTGAAGAAAAAAATCATTTGAGGAAAAATCTCGAGCTTTAAGCCTGAGAAGAGCTCTTTCCATCAGGTTGTTATCTGAAAGGGTATGACAGCTCAGGTTAAAATTGCAATACAAGCACAAACATTAAATAAATTTCCACTGAACTGAAGCGATATGAAGTCTGAGTAGGGCCTTATGTGAAGAGAAGTTTGCCCCTCACATGAACCTAAAATAATTGACAGTGAACTTGAGGCCTGTTGTAGACACTGGAGAGTTTCCAAAATGCACACAGAAGTACAGCATAATAGGACTAATGAAATCAAGACATTTACCCCATAGGAATCCCTGAATGTGCTACTGTTGTGGGCATGGTCTAAATTTAGCTGTTTGTAATTTCTGCAGTTATCTCTGAAGTTGCAAAGCATATGGTGACAGAAAGAATTAGCCATTTTTAAAAGAATCAGTTAGGAAGCAAGGCTTAATTTAGCCAGTGGTGCTCCCTTTCAAGCTAGCATTTGTTCCGCAAAATAGTACATTATATGACATATTATTCTGCCTTAGGTATCCTTGCTCCTTTACTTGACAAATGCCCATGGTGGAAGTCACTTTAATCTTTACAATAAAAATATATAATTTGGAGCTGTTCAGCCCCTAGATCCTAACTGTTAGTTCTTCACAAAAGAAGGGTAAAATTCATTCATTTTTTTAATATAAACATATAATTCTTTTCAAACATTAATAATACAGTGATTTGTATACCACTAAATAAACAAAAATCAGTATTTTGTTTTCAAGAAAGACTTTTTAAAATTTCTGTTAGATAAAATGTATTCAAAGTATGGAGACAAAGAATATTAACATGAACAAACTTTGTGAATCACTGAAGGATGGAAGGGCTTGGTGTGCTATATAATTGAACAGCAAAATTAAAATACTAAGTATTCTGTTAAACGTCAAATTAGGTTCAAATTTGGCCTCAGGCACTTAAAATTTACTCAAATTTGGTTTCAAATTTGGCCTCAGGCACTTAAAATTTCCTCAGCTATGTGACCATGGAAAAGTCACTTAACCTCATTGCCTTTCAAAAGCAAAAAACAAATATCACTCATTCAAAAAAAATCTCCCTTTTATCACTAACTAATAACAAAACATGCTCTTCATGCTGAATATATATATATATTTTTTAATGCAGGGTATTCAAAAGTACTTCATTCCTTTCTTAAAGTTAAGTAACCATGGAAAATTTTAAAAAAAATGTCTTTTCTTTGGACAGTAAGGATTTCCTTGATAAGCATATTATTCTGAAGGAAGAAGTTTCTTCCTTTTTTATTTTTTTAACCTAGATGAATTCTTTAGGGATGCTACTTTGTTCCTTAATTCACTGTGAGGCCATATTTATAAAAGTTGAAGTTATAACCTTATTGAACTTGTCCTATTTTGCACACACAAAAGAAAAGCAGATTAAAATAGCCCAAGACTTAATTATCCTACTAAATATTTGTGCCAAAGTAAGGTGTCATATACTGTTATTCAATTAAATAGGAATAAATTTTTTGATGTAGTTTTTATCTTTATTCTTAACTAGCCATTGACAGAACAAATTGTAAATTATACACAAATCTTATGATTTCTATTTTTTCCTTTTTGTAAGAACTTGTTCCCTCATTTTCTCAGTAGAAGAAACTGAAGTTCCCCAAACTTTATCAGCATTAAATAGTTCTTAAAATAGGGAGTCCAAATTCATTATTTTGTTTTGTTTTTCACTAGAAAATCTACATTAAATTACAACAATAGTTACATTACTAAATTTTATTCTTTATAAATTATCACAACAATGACAATTAAGTGACATTACTTGATGTTTTACAAACTAGTTATGTTACCCTAGATATGTCGTTTTACCTCTATTGTTCCTCAGTTTCCTCATCTGTAAAATGAAATAGTTGGACTATTGCCTTTGATGTTCCTACCAGGTCTAAATGTATAATCCTTTGTACTAATTTGGTAGTAGAATGCTTTAGCTCTTCAAATGTGTTACAGATTTAAAAAATTCAGTGGATTTGGACTAAAAAAAACTGGAGTTCTGGTACTATTTGTTAGAGATACACCTCTTCATTTCTCTGTTTCCTCATTTTCAAAATTTGTATTTTGGACTAGATAATTTCTATATAGCCTTTCAGTTCTAAATTTTTTGTCCCATGAATAGATTCATGTTAATACATTTAAAGTACATTTAAGTTTTTGTATTTTACATCACTGTTATTTTTCAGTTGTGAAATGCTGATTTTTAAAAGTATAGAAATGTCCATAGAATCATAAAAGAATTGATGATACATTAATAAAATAAAAATATAGTTGCCTACTTAATGAGAGTTGAAGGATTTGACTCTTCCCAACAACTTTCCCAGTAATCTACCAGTGTGCAGATCATTCAGATCAACACACACACACACACACACAAATATACATACAGATTTCTGTGTCTACACACAATTTGTGTGTACTCCTTAGCAAAAAAAAAAGAGAGATCTTAAAAAAAAGAAACATAAGAATAGATAAATATTATGGAGAAAAATAGAAAATGAAAGAGACTAGATAATGAGGCATTATCTAATTGGAGACCAAGATGGTAGTTGGAACTTCAGGAATATAAAAGATAGAAAAGTTTTAACAAGGTTCAGGTTTAGGAGAGCCAATGAAAGGATTTTTCATACTTCATACTTTTATCCAGAGCTTGCCCTTTTATAGAAAGAAACCAAGATTAGAAATTTATTTCTGTTCCCCATATCCTCCAATTTAACCTTTCCTAAATATTGCATCACTATAAAACAGGTGGATGATATTATTGATTGATTGTAGACACAAAAATGAAGCCTAGTATATAATATTCCCAAATTAATCACAAGCCATTGCAACCAACAAACCAATATAAAGTAGTCTTTTCACAAAAATATTTTGCATTCTTGAGACAGAACTAATCCACTGAGTTTTCATTTATCCTCTCATTGCTCATGTAAAGCCATTGTTTAAGTATGGAGCTAGAATTAAATGTTGGCAGCACTCTCTTCATAAGAATTTCTGACATTACTGTTGTAATTAAACTTTTGCAACTGTGAGGGTGAACAGTCATGTATTAATTAGAATGAGGAGGGGGAAGGGAAATCACTGTCTTTAGTTAGAAAGCTACTCAATTCATTTCACCAATTTCTCCTTTTCTTTCAAGAGTAATATCATTATTCCAGTCACCAGGTTAGAAAGTATTTAGTCTTCTCAATCCTTCAGCCATTCTCTCTTCTGTTACTCTATTTTCTGAGGAACAGGTGTCACTTGTCCTTACCAAAGTCTAGTTCCCATCCTTTTTGTCTCTTGCTGGAGCTTGCTATCTTAAGGGATTCCCTCAATTCTCATATTTTCAATTTCACTTTAACTTTAGACTTTAGACTAGTTCAAACATATCACACCTCCATTTTCTAAGATCCTCTTAGTGATCTTTATATATATATATGTGTGTGTGTGTGTGTGTGTGTGTGTGTGTGTGTGTGTGTATGTGTATGTGTGTATATATATATATATACAATATGTGTGTGTGTGTATATATATATATATATATATATGTATAATATATATTTTTTCCCTTTCACAAACTAGTAGAAAATCACCTACACTCATTGTATCCACTTCACAGTCCCTTATAATTTAGGTTTTGATAGCAAATATCTACTACAATTGACTTCTCAAATAAACAATTTATAACTGCTAAAAGCAGTGTTTTTCTCAGTCCTTTAATTCTTTGACTTCTCCAAAATTTCTGGCTTTATCAACCACCCCTTTCTGGATATTATCTCCTTAGGTTTTATCTTCTTTGTTCTCTTTGTTCTACCTATCTGACTTTTCCTATTCTATCTCTTTCTCTGTATATACTCATTTGCCTAAGAATAGGTACCTACTCAAAGATCTTGTATCTCTTCTTTTTTACTATATCCTCCCATTTATATAAATTCAAATGAGGATGAAATTGTAGACAACTGGGCATGTATATAACCAGGGCTAATCTCTTCTCCAAATTTCAGTCTAAATATTAAAATCAACAAATATTCATTAAGAACATGCATTAAATGCAAGATAGTATGCCTGGTACAGGATATGAGGACAAAAATAAAACAGTTCATCCACTCAGGGAACATATATACTAGGGATGTAGCATATACAAAGATAAGTAAATGCAAATTAATTTGAGTAGGGACCTTGGGGAAGGTTTTCTTGTTATTCCTCACAAAACATTCCATCTCTTAATTCTGGTTTTGTTCCACCCATATTTAAAACTCTCCCTTCTCATCTTTGTCTTCTAGCTACTGTAACTTAATTCAAATATCATGTAAAGTAGCATCATATACTCCTTCTCCTTTTAAATAAAAATCTTCCCTTTGAGATTATCTCCAATTTATCCTGTAAATATTGTTTGTACTTAATTTGTTAGCAGGTTGCCTCTTCCATTTTTGTTTGTTTTTTCCCTTTTTTCCCCTTTCTTTATATCCCCAGCACTTTGTATGCTTGTCACATCATAGTTACTAAAGATTTGTTGAGTTGACAAAGGAGACAGCATCTGAGCTGGGCCTTCAAGAAAGGACAAAGATACTGAAAGACCAGAGATATTATCAAGTACATGTAGAACTAACATATCTATCTGGATGTATTTCAGGCTCAACACATTCAAAACAGAAATTCTAGGTCTTTTTCCAGTCATCATTTCTGTTGAGGATATCACCTTCTTAAGAAGAAATAACTTTCTTAGGTTTAGTACCTCAGATTTATTGCTGATTCTTCTCTTTTCTTCCACATTTCCAATCATGTACCAAGTGTTTTTGTAATTCTACCTCTATCCACTTTTGGCATCCATTCCCTCATTTCTACAAAGCTAAAAACCTGTTTACAGAACTCATTACCCTTGCTCAGTTCTATATATTCTAATTAGCACTTTCAGAGGTTTCCCTGCTTCCAAAGTTTTTCCTCTTCCCGGTCCATTCTCCAGATAGTTTTCAAAAAAATATACCTAAGACATGCATATACCACCTTGAACCTTATTGTCTCTAGGGTAAAATATCAATTCCTCAGACTATTATTTACAGTCCACTACAATCTACCTCCATCCTACCTTTCCATTTGTATTTCATATTATTTCCTGTGATACTCTTTACCAACAGTCAATTCAAATTACCAGATGTTGCTCAAATGTTGTATTTCATTTCCTTTCTCTATACTTTCACAAATGTGATTTCTACCTGTCTGGAATTCACAACTTGCTCATTTTTACCTCTCATCTTTACCAAGGCTTAATTCAGGGACTATTCCTTTCTTTGTGGCTATTATAAAAGAAATCTGCTACTATTTATAGTTCTCTTCTCAATTACTTTTTTTGTACATATATATATATATATATATATGTATATATATATATAGGATCCTTTCAAAAGAGTATAAATTTCTTGAAATAAGGGATTGCCTGGTTGTTGTTGTTTAGCCTTTGTATTCCTAACATTGGCAAAAAGCCATTCCAACTGTGCTTAATAGATGTTTGTTAAGTTGCACTGAATTATACTTAACTGGGGTCACTTATTCAGCAAATAGAACTATATAAAACATAGCTATTAGTGAAGAATGGAGATCAAAAAAGGTCTCTGAGCAACCAAAATCAAATCACAAAATCTACATATTAATGTTCATGTACTTTACTCCTCACTCAAAACCTATTTATTCTTATGCAAGTATTAATTCAAATAGTGTTTTTTATCTGGTTTTTTTTTTGATGATCATTATAAGTAGTAAATTGAAAATGAAAAGAAGGATCCACTAGAGGCAGGTAGACTAACAAATATTTCTTTCTAACATAACACTTTTACCAGTTGTTGTTTCAGTCATATCTGATTTTCCATGATTCCATTTGGGGTTTCTTGGCAAAGGTATTGGAATGCTTGCCATTTCCTTCTCCAGTTCATTTACAGAAGTGGAAATGGAGGCAAGCAAAGTTAAATGACTTGCCCAAGGTCATACAACTAGTGTTTGAGGTTAAATTTGAGATCAGAGTTTAACTCAGATCCTGGTTCTGGGATTGACACCTTGAAGATAAATAGACTGGTATTTAAGTTCTGGCACACATACTTATGCATGCACATACATATATACATAAATACATGCATACATACATACATTATGAATGTAAATATAGGTGCTTGTGCATATAAGTGAAATTATATATATACACATATGTGTATATATATAATATATATTATATTATATACACACACACACACATATGCATGCATGTATACGTAATGCTATGGTGACAAAAATTTGAGATAAATAAATGAAAGTCTGCTGTCAACAACCTGATATTGATGGAGGACATAGGATTACTAAAAAGTAAACATAAGAACTAAAAAAAAGATATCAGTCTTTTACATTTTCAAAAAGAAAAAAAGATTTCTATATATCTTAATAGGAATCAAGGCATTATTGCATAGAAATAAAATAATAGATGAAGTATGTGTATTAAATGATTTTTATAATCCTTTCCTTTTCTTAATCTGATAAGAAAAAGATAATAAGGATGAACCTGATCTTTTAAGTAAAGCTTTTTTCACTTATTTATAAATTTATTTTATTTTCTTTTTTATTGATATTTTACTTTTACAAATACATATTATGAAAGTTTTTCAACATTCATCCATATGCATATGTATATTTTTAATTTACAAAATTTCTTTCCACCTCCTTTCCCAACCCCCTCCCCTCAGTAGTGAACAGTTATGTTAACATTGTACATATATGTTATAAACATATTTACAGATTAGTCCTTTCTTGGTATGAGGATTTAGGATTACGGGAAAGAGATATATAAAAGATATTTTTACAAAGTATTCATCAGATTATGAAGGATTTTTTAAAATAATGTTTTTGTTTTATTTTGTTTTTGTTTTTTTCCTTAGGATGAGGATAGCATTGTCCATAGCTGGTCTAATATGGTTGTCCTAGCTCTCTGCATGTTTACAAAGACAGTAATATATTATTGATAGATTTCAAAGATAGATTATTCTTTAAAAAAACATGGTATAGCAATGGATAACTTTGGTTATCCAGGATATTCAATTATTTGGAATGACTGCTTCCCAGAGGATGCTAAATAAATGATGTATTGATATATGCACTGAACAGGTACATTTGTGAGTATTCATAAATATTTGTAAATCAAGAATTGAATTAGGGAGCTCACCCCATGGAGCAAGTATGGGGATGTTAATCAAATGTGTGCTATAATGGTCTAAATGAATCCAGGTAGCTCTCAGGATTGGCTCAGGACTAAAAGATTCCATTGCTTTGGGATGCTATAGCAAACCCCAAGGGGTCCTCTGTTCCCTATTTCTATATTGATGAAGGATAAGAGAGACTGAATCAAAGATGCATCAGAGCTAAAGAGTATGAGGGGGAGGCAGGTCTTCCCTCTCCAGCATTGGTGTTTTTTGTATAAACTCATGATTATATTATGGGTAAACTCAAAAAAAAATGTTCAAAAAAGTAAGTTTTACAGTGTATTTTAAAAGGAACTAATTTTATCATGGGCAGGTAATTATTATAGGCATTTCATCAAAACTTCATTTGAAGAAAGAAATATATAATTGTATTTAAACAATGGATTTAATTTATAGGTCCTTAATAAAATCCTAGCTGTACTGGTTATTAGATGTGTTAAACAAACCACTTCTCCTTTATGAATCTCGGTTTTCTCACTGAAGAAATAAAGATTATTGTCATAGTGATGACTAAGGTCCTTTCAATAATATTCTTTGTTTCTGTAAGGTCTTATATGCTTTTCTGTATAATATTACAGTGAAAGATTTGTTATAAAGATGAGAAATGCTAATATATTGGTTTTTTTCTGATTTCTTACATTATGCATCCTCTAATTCTTCTTATACAGTACTCTAACCTTCCTTTCTGAATTGTTGAACACTACTTTTGCCTTCAAAATAGTTTTCTTATAGCCTCCAAAAACTTGGCAATGATTTTATACCACGGAAGTTTTTCCCCCTAGGGAGAGATAAAAGAACAGCCAAGCTGCTTTGTCTGGGTCATGGTCAGAGAAGACTGGTGGCCTTGAGTCCAACCCAGGTTTTTATGGTTTGCCTCTCATCCAGAGGGCAAAAGGTGAACTCCCTTTCTCTTACTAGACCAGGAATTACATAAAGGGTAAAGTCTAAGGAGATCAGCATACAAATTTTACATTAAACAATGAATCAATAATACATTAAGAATGGGGAGAGGTCTCCACCCCAAGGAGCTTTTAAGATTACAATTGTTTCAGTTACAATCATAATTTTCTACTTCAAGTCAATTTACATATCAAGAGTCAATTTACATCTCCACCCAAATTCTTTCTGTTACATTCACAATTCTCTTCATCTTTTCCCTGCATCAAATAATCTGGTTTATTGATTAATTTCCTAAAATGTGCCACCCACATTGCAAGTCAGAGGGGATATAAGAACAAAAATCAACAGACCCTTTCCTCAAGGAACTTACAAAAAGACCAGTTAAGAGACATTGCTTTTACTAATTTCTGAAGTTAATTAATACAGTATTTTTTTTAAGTTTAGAAATAATGGAAAATTTTGAGTATTTAATGAAAGCTCTCCCCCCCCTCACATGCTATTATTAGGGAGAAAATAAAACTCATCTTACTTTAGGTACAAAGTTTCCCTAAAAGACCTCTTATTTGTCAAATATTTTGCTTAATGTACATGATATAAAGAAAGGTAAAACCAGTTCATACTTTCAAGAATTTCATATCTAATGACTTTTCCCCTTCATTACAGGGCCAGGCATTTAGGCTACAAGAATTAGTACATTATTGTGTTCCCATTACTTCTCCTGGTTTTGTTGGCAAAGTCGGTTCCGCTGGATATAAATTCTGAAATGTTCTTTGGTTCCCAGTCTTACTGGTCATAGCTATTTCTAATATTCTGTAATCATGCTAGTGACTTTATAGTTACCTTGTAAGGAGCAAAAAGCATATCTGTAATTTAGCTAGTTATATTTATCAAAGAAATCTTGTTTTTAAAATGTTACAGGAATAAAGCCAAGATATCAAATTAACGGTGGCCATTGTCTCACATCAGACTCTCTTTAATGCCCATCACCTACTTGTCATTTAAAAAAAAAATATCCCTCGGTATTCTAGAACTAACTCCCTGATCCCTAAGTGAAGCTTCTGAGGTATATCAGGAGTTAAGCTGTAGAATTCCAGGGTATTAGACAGGAGGAGAAAAAATGGATGCCGCTACATTTTTGTTGTTGTTGTTGTTGTTTAGCAATAAAGTAGGAATAAAAGGAACATAAAATTCTTAGGTGTGATTGATACACCAACAAGATGACTAAACAGAGCTGCAAGTAACAGCTGTAAATAACATCAGGTACTACTAAAAGAGAGCCACCTTCTGCAAAGGCAGAATTATTATGTAATTATATCTACTTTTGCAAGTTACAAACTATTCCCTAGCAGGGATCCACTTCTTCATTCATTACGATTCAATATAATTTGAGCTGCTAAGGTAAAGTGTCTCCCGGCAGGAGGCTGCAAATGAATCCTGCTGATGCTTTTATTACTACCGATTCATACTGCTGCTCATCACAGCACTCAAACAACTCTGGCGCTTAGAGAAAGCTTCTCTGGTTTATACTGAAATTGTGCAGAGGAAACCAGACGAAGATGGTCAAAGCTTGGAAATCTTTCAAGAGCGGCCCCAATATATGATCAGATTTTCATGTCTGGTTCATAGCTTAGTCCTTGAATTCGTGTGGTCATTTAATGCAACCTTAAAAATACAAGATGTAAGGTGTTTAACATCCTTCACAATGCAAAAGGCAAAACTTTACATCCAAATTAAAGAAAAAAAATCTTGCAGAGTTGAAATTTCTTTTAGACTAAATTATTTAGTTTTTTAGTATAAGAATTTAAAACACCTAAAAAAGCATCATAAGATTTTATCTCATTAAAAATACTGTAAATCTTCATATTTAAAAGCCTGCTTAAGTAAAAAATAAAAGAGCCTCCCTTTTTGATTATTCTAATGGCCTGATAACAATATAGAATACTCAAATAACTGCTACATTTTTATTCTAGCCTCTATTTTCTGTTCTGTGTTCAGTCATGCTAGCTAATATTTTTTCTTATGCATAGATTTAAATGAATAACATTGACTTCAGAAAAGCTCTCTCAAACATAAATACCACACATTCCATACATAGATTTCCCTTCAGCTAGATTAGCATAACAGAGCATTAGGAGATTCAAGACCTTAACAGGGAAATTATGCAGAATTAGCATGCATGCCAAAGGAGGGGACTATAATGCATAAAAAAGGTTCTGAAGGGTCCTTCTCTTCTCAGTAGTTCTACTCTGTTGGGGCAATGAAACTCAGAGAAGACTGCCTAAAAGCAGTGGGAAGGATTACAAAATTCATTTTTGGTAAGATCACCATTGTTCTCAGAGCCAGAGTGTTCAGTAGGAAATGTTTTCTAATGAGCTTCTGAACATGTTGATTAAAAGGGAAGGGGAGTATACCAGATTTCCCAAAATAAATAAATAAAATATAATGGAGGAACATTGAGATGGAACATTCTAATGAAAGTTTGCAGCTCATTGCTAAGATTTCCAAGTGCCCTGCAGGCTTTTTCTTTGTGGATCTCCCAGATGCTAATGAGAGTTATTCAGCTAAAATCCCCACATAACTGTGAAAATGAACCCTTGTGCAATTCAACCCTATGGTCTTTGCAATCCATTTGAAGGCTAAGGTCTTTTAGTAGAAACAGTTTAAATACTCTGCTTTTCTTTTCCTGTAACAGAGCCTCATTTCTGCCCTCAGTGATTAAAGGAAAGGCAGGGACAACCTTGCCATACCAGCAGGGCAGCTATACTTTGCTTTTATGTATGTCTCACTGGGGTTTTTTCTGATTTTTTTTAAGATGGAAAAAAATGGGAAGTCATTAAGGATAGAGTTCACAGCATTAATATTAAAGTAAAATACACACTGTAATCATTATGTTCTTTTTTAGATGTCTGAATTTATTATAGAGTTAATGATTGAAAATGTTTCAAAGAAATGAAAGTCTTCACCAAAAACATTAAAAGAAAAATGATTACTGATTTTTTTTACTGACTTCAGTTTTAGAAGATTAAGTAAAAACCATAAGAAAATATTCAACATTCAGAATGTGATACAGATTCCCAACCAGAAAGAGCATCTGTTACTTTCTAAGTGTGAAAAGACATAACTCAGTCATGGATGTCTTTTCTTGAGAAAAAGGAAAGATAATTACCCTTCATGGGTGAGACATTTGATTTATTCTACTGAGATTCATTTCATTTCATTGTAAATTAAACTGTTTAATTCAACATTTTCAATACCTGCTACTGAGGGACATCTGGGAGAACTGGGGAGAAGTACTAGATCAGATATATTCACATTAAATAGGATGTTTGTAATTATTGTCATAAGGTGAGCTGTCATTTTGATATCAATTAATCCCTTTTTCTTCTTATGACCTTTCCTTTTAAGCAGCAGGAATAGTGCAATTACAAAACAGTTGAGGGAATATTTTGTAAAGAATTCTGTGCTATTCAAGTTCTATTCCATAGGTTATCATTTAATAGTGTGCTGTCAATTTTTAAGCATATTTTCAAACTATAAAGTTTTAAGATTCATTATTTGTAATAAAACATAATTATTTGATATATGTAAAGTTAAAATTTAACCAAATTATTTTCAAAAATATTATATGGAAATTATGTAATCATCCTTACTATAAAATGCTCCCAAATTACAACTGTAAAATAATTAAGTTTTCAAGTATGAATCAACAGTAGTGCAATTTTGTCATTTTATATTGCTTTAAATAGAATTGAAAAAAGATCCTTTAGAAAGTCATGGAATGAAAATATTATAAGATGTTTACTTAAGCAAAAAGAAGAGACAATTATGAGAAACCTCAATTTGTCACAATTTTCGACATCGCAAAACAGAATGAACATTTCATTAGTAAATTCAGAGTAGTAATAGGGTCAAAAAACATCAGTGGTACTTCATTCATAAAATATAAAACTTCTCAGCCTGCCATTTAAAATCCTCTACTGTCTGAGTCCAGCTTTATGTTTCCAGACATTTCATTTTACCTGCTTTACATCCAATTGCCACTCCTTTTTTGAATTCAATCTCCTAGCTCCTGTTCCCTGTATATGTGTCTGCCTAGGGGAGTCTTCCATTCCTGGAAAATGCTGCTTTCCTAATTTTCAGTTAGAATTCTTAGCTTTCTCTAAGGTTAAACTGGGTTACATCTCTTTTTTTGAAATTTGTTTCTTATGTCCTCACAGTTGTTTCCTCAAATTACATTTGTAATTTGTGTATCTATTATATCCTACAAAGTAGAAGATAAACTTCTTGAAGGCAAAATTATTTGTTTATTTCTTGTTATAGTAACCTACATAGTTATAACAGTATCTTGCACTTAATAGATGCTTAATATTTAAAAGTTTATTTAGTTGAAGTTGAGAAAGAAGTTATATTTCATGGGTTTAAATAGAGAAAGATAGGTAAAGAAGCAAAGGTAATCATTGTAAATCACTTTTTGAAGGAATTTAGCAGTGTATGAAAATGGTAAATATTTGATAACCTTTTTAGATTAAGGGACAGAGCTTTTTTCTGCTTTTTTTTAATATTAGGAAATCTTTGGGGGTAATGGAAAAGGAGGTAACAGTGAGAAGTCAAAGATGATAGAGAAGGAATAGTTAAAGGTGAAGATCCCAAGAGAGATAAAAAGGATTGGATAAAGGGTATTAGTAGAGACATAATTTTGATAGGAAGAAGAACCATCTTAGCATTTGAAACTAGGACAAAGAATAAGATGTAGGCCATTTTTGAGAAATGGAAGAAAGGAAATGAGAGAGCATATGGCAAGATTGGCCTTAATACTGTCAGTTTATTTTCTAAGAGATCTGGGATTAAATGTTGAGGGATTGAGGAGAGAAGCAAAAGTTTAGAATGCAGAAAAAGTCAATTAGAGATAAATAAAGAGATTTCTGTGAAGGGTTGATGGTCAGGTAAAGCTAATTAAAATGAATTTGTTATAGACCCAATTGTCAGTTTTATGATTTCCCTAAATCTCCCATTGTTATCAATTTGTAACTCTCTCTCTCTCCCCAATTTGTTGCCCCTTTGCTATTTAACACATTTATCAATTACATGTATAAAGGTAAAATGAAATCCTTATCAAACATACAGATAGCAAAAGGCTGGAAGAGATAGATGATAAACTCAATGACAGAATTAGTATGAAAAGGACAAACTAACAGAAGGTAACTAGATGAAATTTAAAGGTGATAAAGTCTTAGAATTGAGTTTAGAAAATCAACTTAAATGATATAAAATAGCAAAGGAATCAATTGATATCAATTTCTTTGGAAAAGATGAGGAATTTAGTTGGCTGTAGGTTCTATGAATAAAGAGCATGCTATGGTAACAAAATAAAACAAAAAATACCAAAAAACTAATATAATACTGAACTGATTGAGAAACATATCTTCTAATAATAAAGATGTGATTGACTTACTGTATGCTACCCTGCTCAGACTTTATTGTATTGCATTCCATCCTGGATGTGTCACAGTTTTGATAGTAATTCAGAGGAGGGCAGAGAGAATGCTTAAGTATCCTTGAATACATGCCATATAATAAATGAGTCAAATAATTTGCCATGTGTATCCTTCAGAAAAGAATACTCAAAAGGGGTGGATTATAGCACTTATCAACTTCTTGAAAATCTAAGGTCTCATATGTGGGAGTTATAAAGGGATACATTTAAGTTTGATTTAAATAAAATGCAGCAGTGATTAGAACTTTTCTTAAATGGAATGAACTTTCCATGAAAACAATGGATCCTCCCTTACTGGAGAAGAGTTTCCTTAACCAAAGTCTGTAGGATCTTTCCCAGATATAAAATGAATAGCCATTGAGATACCTTCTGCTTCCAAAGTTGTGTGAATCTATGAATCTATTAAGTTACTGATATTAAAGATAAATGTCATTCACTGGCTCTTCAATAAGGGAAAAAAATCTGAAAATATTTACAACTGTCAAATTAAAGTACAATTGCAAGATAAACCCCAAGCTAATTCAGCTATCTAGTTTCATCTATGTCACAACTCAGCATGAATGCAAGGCATCACCATTTCTATGGGTAAATTTTTATATCTTTTAATATAAAAACAATTCACACTTATATAGTACCTGAAAGCTTTCCCTTTGAGTTTTCATAACAACAGTCCTGTGAGGTACGTAGCATGAGCATTATCACTATTTTGTAGGTAAAGAAATTTAGACTTTCATGAATTAACTGGCTTGCTATCAGTCACAGAACTAATTAGTGTCTGGATGGGATTCAACCAGTTTTCCTAAAAACAAGGTAAGGTAATGGAAAGAACATAGGATTTGGAAATAGGACTCGGGTTCCAATCTTGTCTCTTATGTATCCTTCTAGTGTGACTGCAAATAAGTCACTTACCATGTTTGGACCTCACCTCATCTTTTATGAGGGTCCCTTCTCATGCAAAATTTATGATTCTTTTATCTTAAGTCCGTATCCTACAGTCTAATCACCCTATCCTATTGCCTCTCATATATCTTCTAAGACTATTTAAAAATGACACATAGACATTATCCAGCTAGAGGTTTTTCAATTCAAGGGAAATAGGTGACCAGTGTGACAAAATGCACTAAAATCAGGGGAAAAAAAGGCACATTCATGTCTCAATTGGAAAGGAAGATCAAAAAGACAACCGCAAACAGATCAAGCTGCTTTGAGAATGAAAGAGGCATCTGTGACCCGAGAAAGAGGGAAAGAATAGAAAACCATACAATTGAAGGAAAGGACATTTTCAGAGAGAAAAAAAGCAAGAAAAAAGAATGTTAAAAGACCTTGTAAATAGTTATATGGGGCAGGGTTTTTTGTTTGTTTTGTAAAGTAAAAAAAGCAATCTGCAATGATCTTTAATTGTCAAGAGGAGTCAACAGATTTTTTTTTAAATAATATGTTCTAATTATAGTTTCCTTACAATTTAGATCTAGAGGATGGTATTATCAATTATTTAATTTGAACAATTCTTATTGTATAGAACTCTTGAGAGACACAATTCCTTAAAAACTCAATACCCCTTACCATTTTGTAGTTTAGTGATGTGAATGATGTGAATTTATTTGAAGGTTTTCTTAATAGAGGTGTTTAATAAGTTGGGTTCCCATTTCCTTCTCCACCTCATGTTGCAGATAAAGAAAGTGAGGCAAATAGGGTTAAATAACTTGCCCAGGGACACATAAATATTAAGTGCAATTTGAACTCAGATTTGAACTCATGAAGATGAGCCTTCCTAACTCCAGATCAGATATTGTACCCATTGACCACCTTGCTGTCCATAATAATGGACATACTAGATTGATGCAAAATACAAATAATGGAAAAATTTATCAGTTTATAAAATATATTAGAATTGTGTCCCTGAACTTGAATTATATATTTCATAAAATTATTTCTGCACTTTTGTTAGAAGTATTTATTTTTAAGAGGATTCTGTTTTCAACTGTGTGCCAGGGACTGTGCTAGGTCTTAGGGGATAAATAACAAGTTTATTAATTGGGACTAGAGCCCAGGAGAGTGATCCAGAAAAAATATTTGTTGAGATGATCACTAAAGAGAAGGAAGCTTATGAGATCATAAGGAAAGAGGAAAGATTATATTCTGAACAGAACTTGGGAAAATATTAACAGGTCAGAGGCATCATATGAGTGATGATACAACAGATAATCAAATAAATAAGAAAACTAATTTAATAAATAATAGAGTCAGACTGTTTAAGAGAATGAATAGAGAGCAGGATCACTATATCTGCTTCAGACTTAAACCAACTAATATACAAAGCATATTATCAATAATGGGACTGAACTGGAGAAGGACTGTTTATATTATTTAGAGGGAGAATATATATCAATACTTTATATGTTGAGAGCTCACAGTGCTTTTCTATACATGCATAACTATGTGAAAATAATTCACCACTGTAGGCCATAAAAGCAAACCATTTTTTTCTCCTGTTACTACTGCTCAATGCTTGCAGCTTTATGCACATTTATACCTTTCATTTGCCAGTTTTAAACACATAATACACTTTCATTTTGAGAGACTAAAATAACCTTTAGGAAAAACTGTAAGCAATAGAATGCAAATTGAGATTTCTTTTGTGCTCTTGTTGTTTGGGTGTTTATTTCCTCCTCGCCTTGTTATCTCCAGAACATGAAAATGCCTAGGTAGGCTCCACACATCAGTCTGACAAGCTGTCATCCCCAAGTCGTGCTCAAACCAATGCCTGTATAGAGAGTACTTGATGTGTCATGCTGCAGCTATGAAATGAAAAGTGTCTAAATGGATAAAAAGGAGATAACCCTGTGTTCATTGTTGAAGCCACAGGCTATAGGTGAATACTTAATAAGAAGAAAGTGCTAGAAATTATGGGCAGAAAGGTAATTTACTGATCAACAATGATTCAGATTTTCTTAAGGTAGGCAAACCTGAAAGATTTGTGAAACCATAATTTAGTAAAAATTGGTCTCTGTCCAGAACAGACCCAAGGGTCCATTTCTTGTCTGTCACTGATAAGGCAGAAAGTAAAGTAACTATTCAAAAATCCATGCCAGGATGGAAATAGGATGACACATCTGCAATGTATCACAAAATTTATTGGACAGAAATCTATCAAGAATTCAATTTAACTTTTTTTTAAAGGTTGTCATTGTTTTTAACTTGAAGAGTAGTAGATTGAATAACTGACAAGTGAATATAATGCCCCCTAAAAATTACTCTCCATTTTTTTCTTAATTATTTACATACATTAACATTTTAATGTTTGTAACATAAGTTAAAATTTTTATATGATGCAGACATAACAAAATAAAATAAATCATGAGCCATGAGATATTATAATAGATAGAACCCATTGTAATTTGTAAGTTTTTTACCATATTTTCCACAAGAAAATTCTCTTAGAGGGTTTAGATAAGACATTACCTACCTGCTATATAAATACCATATACTTTCTTATACTGAGGGTAGAGATTCTTCAATTGTGGTACAGCAAAGGTTGTATGATGAGGAAATACCTTCATTCATTTCAGTTTCAATTTGAGTTTTTTCTTCTTTAAAGATATTGGAATTTTTGCCATTACATTCTGCATCTCATTTTACAGATCAGGAAACTGAGGCAAGCAGGGTTAAATAACTAGTAAGTTTCTGAGGTCAGATTTGAACTCTGGAAGATGAGTTTTCCTGACTCCAGGTCTGGTACTCTATCTAGTGGGTCACCTAACTGCCCTAATAAAATTTTATGTGACAATAATCATAATTATTGCCTTCATCATCATCATTATAATATTATGATTTAAGTTTTATAAAGTATTAAAGCACCAAATACTACTCTGCCATCAAGGTAGTAATATTGATTTGAATACTTCCCAGATCAAGAAGTAGAAAGCAAGGCATGCAATGAATGTGGAAGTGGTAACAGCATGGGAATGTTGCAATTATGGAAAGACTAAAGGGGATATAGCAAGTGGCTATGGGGGATTGAGTCATAAACACTCCACATTTAATTCAGAAGAACAAGGTAAAAAAAAAAACACAATTCTTCATCATGGAGTATAGAGAAAACTCCACAATGGCTTGCATCAAGTATGAGATATTTGTATTTCTCCCACAACCAAGTCATTTTTACTTAAATATGCAATGTGGTATGATTGCCTATCTAGAAAAGAGGAGGAAGGACTTTAAGATTGTTTCTCCACACACCCTGTTGCTTAGAAAATGAAGTGTTTTGACCCTTGTCAAGATGGGTTACACAGAGGAGAAAGGAAGGAAAAAGACAACTAAACAATTTAGGGCTTTAAAAAGATTTGAGGGGCAGCTAGGTGGTGCAGTGGATAGAGCACTGGCCTTGGAGTAAGGAGTACCTGAGTTCAAATCCAGGCTCAGACACTTAATAATTACCTAGTTGTGTGACCTTGGGCAAGCCACTTAACCCCATTGCCTTGCAAAAACTAAACAAAAAAAAACCCAACCCAAACATTTGAGACTTATGGAAGGCTGTGACCAGGCCTATACGTATTACTAGAAAGGGAGAGGTACTATGTAGCAGATAGAATTTTAAGTTGTGTGGAATACTTACTAAACACTAAAGTCTGACTTGTAGTGCACAAGAATATTTATTTCAATCATATTCCAACAGAAGCTGTTTGCATTACCAATGTAGTATATAGTGAGCCCAAGAACATAGGAAAGCATACAGAATGGAGGGAAGGCAAGTTTTCACCTCTTAGAAAAACAATGGGGACTTCAATAATTGCTAGTTCTAATGGGGATTTCAACAGGTACCTAGTACTATCTGCATGTGACAACTGTATTTGGTAAGTTAAGTGAACCTATATCACTTTCTTTTGTCAGGTTTTTTAATTTGCTTTCTTTGTTACCTGAGTTTAAGATAACTTCTGCAGCTGTCTAATCTCACATATAAAAGAGAACAGAATTTTGAAATGACCTTATGGTTCAAGCAAGGAACAAGAGAAGGCAAGGATTTAGCCCATTCCCCTGTGCATATGTGGCACAAGATGGGCACTATAACTTTGGACAGTATCAAAGGACCCAGTAATGAGATGAGATTTGATAGCTAATAGAAATTATCAGAATGAATAAGAAAAAGAAAGGGAAGAAAGTGGAACTGTAAACTGTGACAAAGTTTTTACAAGGGGGGGGAGAAGCTATTAGTCCTTTTGATCCAAAAGATTAGTCCTTTTATCAGTGAAAGAAACATACAGTTGTGCTCTCTTTCTCTGTCTCTGTCTGTCTCTGTCTCTGTCTCTGTCTCTGTTTCTGTCTCTCTCTCTCTCTCTCTCTCTCTCTCTCTCTCTCTCCCCCAATCTGTCTCTCTATCTCTCTCATGTTCAACTATGCTTAGACCCTACCCCCACTACCTTCCCCAGAAAAGAGAGAATGTTTATATGTTTATTATTTTATTTAATTTAAAGTTTAATTTATGATCATCCTCTTTGTTTTTTAAGCCAGAGGCAGCTCTCCAAATAAAGCAACCCCCTCCAGTCCAGACTGAGAACACTATCAGAGATTTAAGATGTCTTTTTTTCTACAAAGAGGTGCTCTAAATCTTTTTTGGTATTTTATGTTATTTGGAGTTTTATTTTTGTCACTGACATCCTTGAGATATTGTAATCTGTACAGTTCATTCTTTAAGGGGGTTCTTGGTTTTAGCAGAAGCAAAAAAGACATAGATTAAGAGGTCCTTTGAAAACAAACTTTATCAGCTATCTTTGAGAATAAAAGCATCAGGTTCTTCAGGAATGTGTGTGGAAAAAATACTTTAAATTTTATTTTTAAGAGAAATTTAGATCATAATTATCAGAAAGTTGCCTTTTGATTTCTAAAAATTTTGTGATGAATAATGAAAGGTTAAATAGCTTTCAAAAATTCATCCATTTAAATATGAGGTTATCTGAACAATTTTTCCTTTATACCAAAGACTTAAAGTTCCAACACAAACACCCTAAAACTCTCCTCTCTCTCCCAAAAGGGAAAGTATTAACTCTTAAGAAGTTTACTAAGAACATTACTTGAAAATGATGCAAATAGATTGGTTATTGATTACTTATTCTAGAATTAGTGAATAATAGCTGGATAATTAGATGCTTATTATTATTATTATTATAATCATCCTTTTAATGTTATGATAAAAAGTAAACTAATTACTGTATTCCCAAGTCTATTATTTACCCAAATAACCCAAGATTATTTAACTCCCAAGTAATCTCCATCAATGAAGTCTTATGAAAATTAGCTGCAATATTGCAATTTACAGTATCTCCTCCACTTATGATATGAAAAAAAGGGAAAATAAGATAGCAGAGACTATGTTTATATTTTTTTGTGAATATGTTGTTTTTCATTCTTTTAAGACTTTCCTTCCCAGGCCTAGAATTTAACACTAGGCCATTGAAAAGTAAAGAGACCTTAAAGTTTGAGAGAAAAAGACTTCATTGAGTATTTAAAGTCACCAGGCTCACGTTTTTGCAATTATGAATCCACAGATCCCAATTTAAAAGCCTCTTGCCATTCCGGAAGTGTAGGCTACCTTGCTTTCATAATTGGGAGTTATTTCCTGCTGCTTCCTAAAGAGTGGAAAAGGTTCAGGATGGAGATTGTTCTACTAAGTTTCCACACTTTCAGGAAGGTCCCAAAATATGGCTTCATGTAAAAATCTGTGGGATAATTTGGTCTTCCTCCTAAGGGTCTTCCTTTTCTGCTTTAATATTTAGAATTTTCTATTGTTCATTCATAAGAAATTAACCATTGGGCATGGGGGTTGGATTCCATCTTCTTTAACTGATGGATTTAGTTTTAATGTCTTTGCATGTGATGCATGATTTTCTTTTTTTTTTTTTGGAGGTGGAGAGCAAAATAATTTAGAGAAAATTACTAATTTGAAATCTTGCTAATAACATAATCAAAAAATTCTTGTATTCAAATATTATTTTTATTTCCTTCTTGAGATATCAACTTAAAGCATTATATAATGTATAATACAAGTTTTCCTGTTGAGTATCTTTTTAAAGTTCTATAATTAATTAGGATAAATAATCAAGAAATGCTGATAGTTTATACTATATATGGCATAGAAACAAGTTCATTACAATAAAACAATATAACTAGTAATGTTTTATATGAACATTATCATATTGACATATTCATGAACATCTGAGCATAAGCGATTGTCCTTATATCAATCAATCAAGTAATAAAAACACTTAAAACAAGAGGAGCCAAGAATATGCCATATATATAGATTAAAAAATTTTCATCATCTTTGTACTTTAAGTGGTTTAACAAGAAAGTTTACATAACAAGTACAAATGTAAATTTATAAAGCTAAAACTAAAACTTGAATTCATGTATCATTTTATATAGTGGCAAATTCTTAAATTCTTAGTTATTAACTTTTTAAAAATGAAGTATTTGCATACATTGGCCTATTTGCTAGGACCTAGCTGACTATTATTTCACTTTTGATCACTAATTGGCTTATCTATATACCAGGAAGTTCCTTTTTGTTTACTTGTTTTTCAATCATGTCTTACTCTTTGTGACCCCATTTGGGGCATCTTGGCAAAGATAGTAGAATAATTTGCCATTTCCTTCTCTAGCTCATTTTATAGATGAGGAAACTGAGGCAAGAGTGCTAAGTGATTTGCTCAGGGTCACACAGCTACTTAGTGACTGAGTTAGATTTGTTCAGAGCTTCCTGACACAAAACTTGGTGCTCTTACTCTGTCACCTAGATCCCCTGAGAAAATCCTATGTACTGAGTATTATTGGTTCAGCCAACTTTATTTAGATAAGGAATCTTCTTACAATCAATTTAGCAATTTAGCAAATTTTTGAAGTAAAATAATTTTTTAGACAATATAGTAAGGGGAGTTAATCTAGATCATCACAGATGGATAGCCCTAAAATTTTCCTAACATGAAGTCTTTGTGAATCTGCCTAGAACCAATAACCAGTTATAAGTGCAGTGGTCTGGTTACATAACCCCAAATGATCTTTCTTTTGTGCACACATGAGAATGTAGAAATGGTATTCTGGAGAGCATTTTGGAATTATACCCAGAGGGCAATAAATCTGTTCATATCCTTTGATCCAACAATATCAACATTAGAACTATATCCCAAAGAGATCATAAAAAGCAGGAAAAGTCTCACATGTTCAAAAAAATTTTTGGAAGCTCTTTTTTGGGGGGATTTTTGGTAACATGATTTTTACTAAGTGGAGTGAGCAGAACCAAGAGAACATTGTACACATTAATAATAACATTGTGAGATAAGCAGCTCCACCCCACAATTCAGGGATCAAAGACAATCCTTATAGAATTGGTAGCAACAATGCCATCCACAACCAGAGCAAAAACTACGCTGGTGTCTGTAGAGCAAAGCATATTATGTTCACTTTTTTAAAACTTCTCTTACGGGTTTCCTTCCTTTCCCATATTTTTTATTTCCCCTTAGTTCTAATTCCTCTTTCACATGACTAATACATTAAATATTAAAATGTTAAACATGTTAAATTATGTTTAAATGTGTTATACATGATTATGCATGTACAACTTTTACCAGATTGTTCACTTTCATAGGTAGGAGGGAAGAAAAGGAGAATGGTAGAAAAATGTAGAACTCATAAACTTGAAAATGAATGAATGAATGTTGAAAACTACTTTTGCATGTAATTGGAAAAAAATAAAATTCCAATTTAAAAAGAGAGAGAGAGAGAATGTAGGGCTGGAAAGTTAGTCATTTTTTATGCCTCTAATTAAAAAAACTGCTTGACTCATGATCCTTTGAGAGCCTATGTTCCTTCTTAGTATGTCATTCATGATCTCCTCACAGGGCTGCTTAACCTTAATTAATTAGAAAATAAACAGATCCCAGTGGACAGGAACTCCTATTTGATTTTTTATTATTGTAATAATTATTATTTTTAAATGAGATTCCTTTGCAATGTGGCATTTAGAATGATAGATTTTTCAGATCTTGGAGGGAATTTAGGAATAAAATAGCCTAGGGATTATTAACCTAGGATCCACAAATTATAGATTTCAAAGGATCTGTGAAATTAGATGAGAAAAAATGCATTTCTTATTTCAGCATAGTTAATTTCTTTTGAAATTGAATGATTTCACAGACAGACAGACGGACAGACAGACAGACACACACACACACACACACATGTTTAAAAACTTTTGATCTAAAGATGAAGTTGCTGTGGTTTCTAAGGTCAAGTGACTTGAGCAGTCACATTTTTAAGTAGCAAAGGATTCAAAATTAAGATCTCTGTTTCTCAATGTACTTTTCATCCTACCTCCCATTTTCCTTTACAACAATAATGAGAACAATAATAAAATTCCATCTTTACTCCTCAATATATCCACTTCCCATGAAGTACTCCATGTTATCTCAGCTGCATCTTGCTATATATATATATATATATACCATCTCTATATATTCCTTACTCTTAATATACCACCTTTATGATTGAAAACTACAATCCCTCATTCAGTCATAAATTTTTCACTTCTCTGCCATTTCTTACAGAATAATAATCTTTATTCATACATGAATATCTAATCCCTTGACCCCCTCAGTTCTCTCATTAGAAATCTCTTTTGTACTAATCCCTTCTCTTTTTCTCATGATGAACCTGTGGTGAGTCAATTCAACTGTTTACTGTCATCCTCCGTGAATTCCTAGCTGCTTTATTATATCATTGATTTCATTCAGCCAAATCTCAGCCTTGGGTTATGCCCGTCTTTCATCATCATTGCTCATAAAGGTGTTGAATGAAAATGGAAAAAATTACACAACCATTCTAACTGGATCCACTACAAATTTATGTTACAGAACCTGTTAGGCCCTCATTGCTACTAGTAATCCTAATATTCCCTTAAAGATTCACTATCAAACTCTCTATGGCAACTCTTTCAATATTTCATCCTTCCTCAGAACTCTCATGGTTCTCTCTTCTCCTCAGCTTAGAATATTCTCTTATACTTCACAGAAAAAATAAAGGCTATTAGTCATGATCTTTCTTTCTTCTTTCTTCTCATCTTCCTCAGTTTCTTTCATTCAGATGAATTCTACTACTATTTCCTTTTTCACTCTCTCAGGATGAAGTAGTCTTATTTCTTACCAAGGTGAGTCCTATTTTATCTCTAAATTCCCTCCAAGACCTGAAAAATCTATCATTCTAAATGCCACATTGCAAAGGAATCTCATTTAAAAATAATAATTATAAATGATACTATTCTATGCTGACTCTTCAAAGAGATTGCCACCTCTGCTATTCTCACTCAATCACCATTTTCAATTTCTCTCTATGTTTTTTTCTGCCTAAAATTATGCCCATGTCTCTTCTCTCCTGAAAAAAAAAATCTTCACTCCATCCTTCTATCTGCACTGACTATAATACCGTATCTCTTCTGACCTTTCTAGCTAAACTCCTTGAAAAGGACATCTACAACTTGAACCTCCACTTTCTTTCCTCCCAAGCTCTTTTTTAACCTTTTGCAATCTAACTTCTGACCTTATCATGCACTATCCAAAGTTACTAATATTCTCTTAGTTTTCAAACCAAATAACCCATTCTCCTTTCTCTTTGACTTTTCTGAAGCCTTTGCCCTTATTGATCACTCTTTCCTCCCTCATGTTCTCTTCTTGTTTTCAAGACAACATTCTCTGCTAGTTTTATTTTCCTCTGTTAATTATTTTCCTTTATCTTGTATATGGCATATTCTGTATATATTTGTTTGCATATTGTCACCCCTATGAGACTGTAAGCTCTTTGAGGTAGGGATTGTACTTTACTTCTTTTTATATCGCAAAAGTTTAGCACAGTGCTTGTCACATAATAGGTATTCCATCTTTATTGAATTGATTGATTAAAGCAAGGAAGCAGGGAAACAATACACACACATATACATGCACATATATACATATATAAAATATGTGTGTATATGTATATAGATATATTTCAGTTTTTTATGTTAAAAATTCAGATTCTTTTCTAAAGAAGTTCATTAAATTCCTAATGACTTGAATCAATTGATTGCTTAAGAAACAATAATGAAGGGAAAACAACTGTTCCTTTATAATGATGGAAATATTTAAAAGATTTTATCTAAGACAAATTAAAAATGTAAGATTCAAAATTTTTCTATTATGCCAAAGTTATTTGTCATGTGCATCTCTTCTTTTGAAATGTTCATAGTGTTTTTATTGAAACTATACCTATATAAAGAAGACTTTTAGACTACATTAACTTGATATTATATGTGTTGTTTTCTAAAGCTGTGTGCTATATAAATTTATTTTTATTAATTCTAATATTGCTCTTTAACTGTAATCCCATTCCATTGATATTCATCATGGTGGTACAAAATCATTGGACAAGAGACAACTGCTTCCCAGGATCTTCTATCATTGGCATCCCATTTATCATAGTTTTGATTTTTTTTTTGTGGAAGAGATTCTTAAATGATTTTATCAACTATGGGTTTGGTGTGAAGGTTATTCAGTTTTCATAATGACCTGAGATTCAGAAGTTTTAGTTATAATCTCTGCTTCCTATAAACTATGTGGGTTTTACATTAGCTTCTTTGCATTGAGAACTGACCTTGTATTACTACAGAAGGGAGAAGAAAATAGAAGTTTCCTTCAAGATAAGATTCAGGAATAAAATACACATATTATCCAACTTACTTCTATGAAAGGGCAAGTGAATTTTAAGAATCTTCCCTTGAGAGAAAAAGGAAAGTGTTTCTGAAAAGAAAATAAGAAATAATAGTGATCCTTTGGAGACCTTTATCTCCAAATGTCATTCAGGCCTAACTCCTGAATTAACATTGATAGGTCAGATATAGATAAGTCAGGTTCTTCCCTCAGAGAGCTTATAGTCAAAGGACCCAAACTGAAAGCAGAACATAAAAGTGAACACGTTGTGATAGATTTTAACTGATATTTCATCATCCCCATGGAGCAGGAGGATTTTATAAGTTAAATAAAAAGGTAAAGATATAGATACAAAATTGATGTGAAGGCTATGCAGAAATAAAGGAATTCTTTTCATTTGAAAAATTTAGCTTACAATCAATAACATGTGTTGTAAGATAATCGCAATTGTAATGGGAAAAGCTATTCATTAGTCTTATCACCACTACTAACATACTGTTTTTCCTTTGTTTTAGGAAAGGTGCTACTAAAATGTTTTCCATTGTTAAACATTTAAAGATAGTCACTTATAAGAATTTAATGATTTGCTAATAGTGATTGATCTTAGTTAAAAATAAGTTGGATGTATAAATTTTAAGTCACCATGAAACATTTGTTATGAGAAATTGACAATAGTTTTTGATATTTTATATATTTATATATTTGATATTTGATTTGATTTTTTGATATCTGAGGAAAGAAAAGAAACAGAAAAGTTCTTAGCTGAACATGAGAGAGAGAGAGAGAGAGAGACAGAAAAAGACAGACAGAGAGAGAGAAAGAGAGACAGACACAGACAGAGAGAAAGACAGGGAGAGAGAGACACACACAAACAGAGAGAGGAGGAGAGACAGACACAGACAGAGAGAGGTATTTTCTGATATTCTGAGTCATAGCAGGAGCATGGTCAACAAGTGTAGGCATACCTCAGGTTGATTTAACTGAGCAAAGCTCCCTTGTCTGAGTGGCTAATCATTTTTCGAACACTAGAGAGTACATGGAATTCCTTGTAATTGTTCTGTAGTAAGGCAACAATTAAGTGATTTCAAAAACATAAACTTTTAGTTCTCTTGAGTCAATCAAGTCTTTGAGGATGATTTCAATACCTTCAAGAGTGCTTCCTTTGGCAAGTACACATACTAAAATTGGAACAATACCTTTAATAAAAACTAACCTACAGGGCAATTAGGTGATGCAGTAAATAGAGCACTGGGCCTGGAGTCAGGAGGACCTGAGTTCAAATTCAGCCTCAGACACTTGACAATTACCTAGATCTGTGACCTTGGGCAAGTCATTTAACCCCCATTGCCATAAAAAAAAAAAGAAAAACCTAAAAAAGAAAAACTAACCTAGCTTGCATGGGAGTATGGGGCTAGGATATTGTTCCTACTACTACAAAATTGAAACCCTAAGATAAATAAAAAACAACCAACTCAGGGGGTATATTAATCATGATCAGTTTTTATGTTTGGGGATTTTAGATGATGAAGCAAAGAATTCTCTCACTCTCTCTTTCACTTCTCTGTCTCTGTCTCTCTGACTCTCTCATTCTTTTTCTACTTTTTTAAATTTTTATTTATTTAAGTAAATGGGGTTAAGTGTTTACCCAAGGTCACACAACTGGGCCATTATTAAGTGTCTGAGACCAGATTTGAACTCAGGTCTTTCTGACTCCAGGGCCTGTGCTTGATTCATTACACCATCTAGCTGCCCCTGTCTCATTCTTTTTTTTTTAAATTTATTTCTTTTAGGGTTTTTTTCCAAGACAATGGGGTTAAGTGACTTGCCCAAGGTCACACAGCTGGGTATTGTTAGGGGTCTCTCATTCTTAATAAAGACTTTCTCAAAGTATAAAAATGAAGATCTCCTTAGAGAAAGACTATACAGAGTGATTAAGTGATGAATCACAGAGAGTGTTTGAGTAAAATGGTAGAATTTTGTTGATTACATTGACTAGAGAGTTGATATAGTTCCTGCAGTTCTGGATTCAAGTGTTACCTCATACACATACTAGCTGAATGACCCTATACAAATGACAATCTCACCATACTCTAGGAAACTTTTTAATACTATAAATTGCAGAAAAAGTGCTGACCTGAAATTGTAGAGTTGAAATCACCAATCCAGTCTTTAATCCTGTCACTAGTTGGAAATATATTCCCACAGGCATTGCCCTGAAAACAGCTTGCTTCTCTTTGAGGAGACTTTAAAGGATTTTCTAAGTTCTGGGGACTTCAAATTCAACCTGAAATATCCTGCTCAGAATACGTTGGTGTTGAATTTGAGGGTGTTTACTGAATTCTTGCATTTGATATGTCCATGATGGATGGTAGTAGGGGATGCTTGAGGTGTTCATCTTGTAAACTGTGGACTGTCCTAGACCTTTGTTATTGATCAAATAGTTAAAAGTAGGACACGGTTATGTGTGGCCAGGGTCAGGTGAAATGCTCAGCCTTGCTAACAACTCCTTCCTGAACCTTCTCTCTATGGGGAAAAGTAGATTCTCTTACAGTTTTTACCCACAGTTTACCCACAATGAAATTTTGTTCTATGTAAAAAACAAAACAAAACAAGACAAGGAACTATGGTAATTATGCATTTGAAAACTAGAATGGACATTTGCATGTACACGTTTTGTTGGTATTGAATATACAATACAGAGAAGAAAAAAATAAGTATTTATGAAGCTTCAACCATGTGCTAGAGCCTGTGCTAAATACTTTAGGCATTTTAACTGATTTGATTTTCACAATTCTACAAGGTAAATGTTATTATTATTCCCATTTTACAGTTGAGGACACTGAAGCAGATAAAGTTTAAGTGATTTTCACAGATTCAAACCATCACTGTCTGAGGTCAGATTTGAAATGAGTTATTCCTGACTCCAGACCCAGTATTTTATCCAATATACCACCCAATTATTTCTGAGTATCTCACAGTCTAATTAACAGGTAAAATAAACTTAATTGCTATTATTGTTGATAGTAGTTTTGTATGATTTATATGTATAAAAATATATATTTCAAGTAAAATATTAATTTAAATAATGTTAGCAATTTTTGAGTGGGGAAAGAACTTGATTGTATTTACAAGTCTAAAATTATGTTATGTATTAATATAGTATGTTCAAAAGAGAATAAAAGTAAAGCTACTGTGAACTTTCAATTATTATATAAATATTAGCTATTATTATTTTCTGTGTAGTATATGTTTAATAACAGCTTATTGACTGCACAAAAAAATTTAAGTTTCATAAATTGACATTGCTTTATATAGTTAAAAAAGCTAGGAAATAGAAATCGGATTGTATGTTTTCATTCTATAAAATGTATGCCCTTGGATCCATGTCAATTCTAACCAGATCATTTTCTTTTCTTTTTTCTTTATTTAAATTTTCCTCAAATATCAAATAGATAATATTTACAGTCACTCAATTTAGTCAGTTGTGGTTTTTTTTACAAGTCATTGCTTTGTTTCATAAAGGAACTTTCCATCACACAAATACCGGTATTTTATTTTAATCTGAGAATGATTCTTAAATTCTTAAAGAATCTACTAAGTTTGGTTTGTAAAACCACTCTTATTACCAGTCCTATTTAAGTAAGGCCTTCTTGCTTCTCAGATTTCACGACAAACAGACAACCATATGAACAATGAAATTAAATATAATGAATTCTGTAAATTATAGTAAGTCATTGTTCATGAGATTTGCTTTCTGCTATTTCATAAGAGCAATTTTCTGAGCTATCAATGCTTTTTATCACCATTAGATATTATCAGATCTTGTTCAATGCCTAGATTGATTGACTAAAGTTTTTCCATTCATAAATGAATCAGCTGTGTCAGGCCTGATATAGAGCTTCTTTTCTCAGTGTGACTGGCTGTCTGGCAGGAAGTTCTTTTCCTCTTAGTATATTATAGGGCCCTTTATTTGTCTACTCAGGCAAAGTTAATATACTCTAAAGCCTAATGTAGAGAATAGCATACCCAATTATTTTACAAGATCTTGAAATTGAATATAGAGATGCATCAAATCTTGTTTGAATTTCTATAAAGTCATTATATACTCTGAACCAGATTCTCTCTATGGGGAGTATGCAACTCCCCATAAAAGTTAGAGACTTTTCAAAGCTATCTAAGCTCTTCCTCAAATAGGCTAATGAGTAGAGTTCTGGCACAGTTAACTAAGTGGAATCACAGAGGCCTAGAGGAATTTCTTCAGTTTCAGAAAGATACCTACTTTTTAATCCACTTTCTCTCCCAACCTGTATCCCACCAGGGAGCTACTTGTATATGTCTAGGTAAATACACACCTATTATACACACACATAAACAAACACACAAGTTCATGACTGTGCAGTGCTTTACATTATATATACTTTACATTATCTTTGCCTACAAAAGTCATAGGTGCAGGGCAGCTAGGTGGTACAGTGGATAGAGCACTAGCCCTGGAGTCAGGAGTATCTGAGTTCAAATCCAGCCTTAGGCACTTAATAATTACCTACCTTTGTGACCTTGGGCAAGCCACTTAACCCCACTGCCTTTCAAAAACCTAAAAAAAAATCATAGTGCTAAGATTTTATATCTATATGACTATACTGATTTTGCCCACCAAACTTTGGTTAATGATTTCACAAAGAAACTACATATTAGAATTGGAAAGGAACCTTGGAGATCATTATTTGACTTGCCATGATTATATTGATAGTTCTTATCTACTGAGAACATGATGAAGTCAACTGGAGGTCAATTTATGATATTGCGATCAAATGGTAGGGAAAATAAATAGAAAAGTTATTTTGGTCCTAAGATGCACTGTGAAAGTCACAGAAGAAATAACAAAAGTAAAATTTATAAGTTACTGAAGAAAGTTTATTTAGTAAAAGGGACTGGAAAATTTATTTCTCTTCTAGGCTTTACTCAAACAGTATAGCCATTAGCAGAATGATCTATGGGTCAGCAAATTAATCAATGCATAAGAAGAAATCTGAATGTAAATTATATAAGAAGATCCTAATCTCAAAAATGCTGAACTTATGGTAAGCTATAAGCTTGACCACTTTTAACAATGTTCGTTTAGTACATGGAAGGTTTTATATTTTTTATTAGCTAATAAAATACTAATTCGAGAACTGAAAAGGGATATGGTATATTTTAGCCTATAGGTCAATATAAATGAAGAAAGTTCTCAACATGGAGCTAGGAAGATCTGTGCCTAAATAAATCATCCCCTATATTCTTAGTAACCCTTACGTACCTCAAGCCGGAAGCCTAGGATAAATCTAGTCTAGATCCTTATTTCCTCCTTCTCACTACTCTACTTCTTACCTAATCAGTTGACAATTCCTGTTGATTATTTCTGTGCAACAGCTATTAATATAGACTGATACTGACACCACCCAATTTTTTCTCTCTCTAGTTTATTCTTCACTCAGATCTCAAAATGATTTATATTGTCACCCCCTCATTAAATAGACTCCCAATGATTCTCTTGTGATTTTCAGGATCAGATAGAAAATGTTCAAATTGTTCAATATGTCAAATCATAGTCTTCCCACCTTTCTGGTCTTTTTACATCATACCCCTCCTTCATTTCCTCTGTGATTCAGTGACACTGACCCAAATGTTCCCTACACAAGACAATTTATCTGCTGTTTTAGGAAACTTTCACTGGTTGTCCATCCAAGGAGAGGGAGTACTAATCCTCTACAACTCTACCTCTTTGCTTCACTTGCTTCCTTAAAATGATAACAAAAATGTCACCTTCCCATAAGAAACTTTTTTTCTGATCCTCCTCAAAACTAATGTCTTTCCTCAGTGATTAATTTATCTTGTATTCATCTTGCTTGTACTTAGTTGTTTGCATGTTGTTTCCCCCATTTGAATGTGATTACTTTGAAAACAGTGATTGTTTTTGCTTTTCTTTGTATCCCTAACATCGACCACATTTTAAGTGCTTAATGAATGTAATCTCACTGGTTTACATGACTCTTGATCCTTTAGTAGTCCTTTTTTTATTAGTTTCCTGACCATAGAAGGCACTTCCCAATTTAGCTCCAGTGATTTTTTTTTTTGACTTCTGAATCAGCAATTCAATTACTTTTTTTGCTCTTCAGGGACTCTGATTTCTCTGGAAGCGTAGGGAGAATCTGGCTCTAGCTAGATGTTTTGAGAATCAAATCTGAGAAATGTTAATTCCTGAACACAAGAAAAAAAGGGGTTCTCTAAAGAATATGGTGAGGGGGAAGTTAGGTGGTGCAGTGGATAAAGCACTGACTCTGGAGTCAGTTCATATCTGGACTCTGACACTTATTAATTGCATTGGGCAAGTCATTTAACTCCATTGCCTTAAATAAATAAATAAATAAATTTTAAAAAGAGTATGGTGAGCTGATGGCAAGTAGGAGATACATTCTCATGGTCCTAGTATTCAAATGATGCAAACAATAAAAAGTCACTAGGAACTTCCACAATCTTGAAGTCAAGTTGGATTTTGTGAATTGTAGGGTGTTAGCAATCATGTTTTCCTTAGCTTTGAAGATAATGTGTGAAGTTAGTTCATATCTACCATTAAAATGATTAGGGTTTATGAGCAAATTAACTTTCCATTTCAACTGAAAATTATTTTCATAAATCACAAAATGTTTTCCAATATTATTAGAGATGAATGGCGAAATAAAAGAAGATAGAGGTATTAATGTTAAAATTTGATGCACATACTATTAGTGTCACTTCATTTTCATGCTTTCAAACTATCTCTCTACATTATTTCCCCCTTGTGAATTCCACTTTTGTTCTTGCCCCTCTCCTAGCATGAAATACCAATCCTTTCCTTTTAAATCCTATTCCTATTTAGAGTTCAAGACTTGCCTTTTCCAAGAAAATTTCCCCCGTTGGTATACTTAGTAACTCCCCTCTCTAAAATTATTTTTGCTACATCATTTAACACTATATAATAGACTGTCTTGTTTTGCTCTTAAGCTATTTAATTTACTTTAATTAATTCTAATTTTAATTTAATCTAATATTTATTAAGTATTTTCTATGTATATGGTAATGTGCTGAATATTGAGGATATAAAGATAAATAATGACTACAAGTGAAAGTTTGCTTCTTTGAATGCTTATTAAATGCTATTATGCTATTAAATTATGCTATTAAATTTAATTTTAACTTGTTATTAAAGTGTCTAGTTATTTATAGTGATTTGTGTCCAAACCTGTAGGTCTGGGGTTTGATGCTGATAGCAAGTAAATTGACTCCAAAGAAGACATTTTTCAGCTCAGGTTGAAGTAGAAATGTAGAAAAAAAAATCTCTGAGACATCTGGTGAGAGACTTGATAAGGAAATGATAGAGTAACACTGAGAGGTGGAAACTGTTGTATTTATACAAGTATTCATGCATCCTATACATAGTAATTAGCCAAGTTCCCCCTTGAGTACACATTTATTTTCAATTACATCTTTTACTCCCATTCTTTATTGAAGTTTTTCATTGTTTATATATTGCAAGCTACTTACTTCCATCCTTAACTTTTTCTATTTATCTATCCTTAACCCTTATCATTATCTTATAGTTTCTGATTTTTCAAAAAATGTTGTATTCTATATCCCTTTGCCATACAATAACACCAGCAGAATGTTGGGTCAGTTAAAAAAAGATAGGTTAGTCCAATGTGGTGGTTTTCACTGAGGCTGAGACTGATTGCTTGAGTTTGAAGGTTGTGAGTTATAGTAGCTGATCAGTGTGTATATTCTTAGTCCAAAGCCAATATGGTGAGCTCCTAGGAGTAGAGGGTTCCAAAACTTAGGAGGGGAAAATCTGACACAGATCAGAAAAACAGAGCAGGTTGTCCAGGCCTCTCAGTGGTCATTTCACTTCTGATCAGGTCAAGACAGAAAGAGTAAAACAATTTGTAAGTAGTGAAATTGTAAAAGGATAAGATTAAGCAGACATGAATGAGTGGATTGTAATCTGAATCATTAGAAAGAACATCCTAATTCAGGTATATCACATATCCTTTTGGGTATTTGAGTAAGAAATTATTAACCATATGATTTGATCCTTTTCTAAACTAACCATCTCGAAAAATAAATTAGCTCGAATCATGAATAGTTTTTTTTTTTTTTTTTTAGGTTTTTGCAAGGCAGTGAGGTTAAGTGGCTTGCCCAAGGCCACACGGCTAGGTAATTATTAAGTGTCTGAGACTGGATTTGAACCCAGGTACTCCTGACTCCAGGGCTGGTGCTTTATAATGAATAGTTTTAACAGTGTGACTCATCTGTGTTTTTCTCATTTGGAGTCTTATTTATAAGTTATTAAATATTAAAGAATAAATTTAAATTAATTTTATCTATGAACAAAGCATCAAGAGAAACTTCTAGATAAGATTAAGACTGAATTATCCTAGATAGAATTCTAGAGCATATAATTAACTTAATCAGGCATAAAATAAATTTAAAGCCACTTACATAAAAACCAGAGAATTACCTTGAATTTTAAAAATCTCTAGTTTATAAACTTTCCCCCCAAAAAACTATAGCATTCTTTTGGTAGTGCATCTAGGTGGCCTAGTGGATAATGTTTGTGACCTAGAGTCAGAAAGGCTCACCTTTCTGAGTCTGAGTCTCGCCTGAATCACTTCTAGTTGTGTGACCTAGGGCAAGTCCTAGATTATTTGTCTCAGTTTCCTCAGGTATAAAATGAGCTAGAGAAGGAAATGTCAAACAGTGTGAGTACTTTTGCCAAGAAAATCCCAAGGTGCCAGAGTCAGGAACAACAATGATATTTTCACTCCCCAAATTAATAAAATCAAATTGGCAAGCCAAATTGATATATATGTCATATATATATATATATATATATATATATATATATATATATAATCCTATTATGTTATGGGTTTTGAGTAATGATGTGAGTAAATAAAATGCAAGAAAAATAATTGTGAAAAACTAGTTTTCATTTTGTTTATGGTAGTATGTTCTCTCTAAGATCCAACATTCTATGAATCTACAATCCTTTACTCTGTCCTTACTTTTTGCCACTGTTGATTAATCTTTTATTCTTTGACCCTGTAAGTTCATCACTCAGAATCCAAGAATCACAAAATATGAAAGTCAGAAGGGAACTTAGCAACTATCTAACCCTATCAGCATGTAAAACGAATTTTCACTATGGAGATTCTTTATGAGTACTAAATATGTGTTGACCAATTATGTTGCTCAGTCATTCCCTCCATCCCCCCAAACATTTACCCTCATTTTTCTACAATTCCAGCTATCATTCTATGTGAGTGATTTTCAAGATATAATTAGAAGCCTCCTCTTTCTCATTTCTATATTCCAACTACTTTGTCCAAATTCATTATTACCCCCAAATTAGTTCCTTTTTTGTTGTTCTTATCTATTAATGGTAACACCATTTCTCTCCTCTCAGATTCAGTCTTCCATTTAAAATATTTCCTCAAATTAAAAATTGTTTAATATTCTCTTTTCTCTTCCCTTTTAACATTGAATTGGGGCATCTGATACAATGCAGGCCAGCCCTAGAGTCAGGAACATTCATTTCTCTCAGACACTTTCTAACTGTATGATCCTGAGTGAGTCACTTAACCCTGTTGCATCAGTTTCCTCATCTGTTAAATGAGCTATAGAAGGAAATGGTGAACTACTTCTTTATCTTTGTCAAGAAAACCCCAAATGGGGTTGGTCACAAAGAAACACAACTGAACAACAATATTGACATTAACTTTGTCATTAAATTTCTTTTATATATTCATTTGTATTTTTTTATACTCATTGCTCTTTTTTTTGTTCCAATTCTCATTGCTATCACCTCAAAGTTATGGATTTATTAGTTCATTTCTGGAGCATAATAAGTATGGGAAGGTAATCAATCACCAGGAGGAGCAAGCAGGGTCAAGCAGGAAATAATGCATTTGTGGGAAACCAAAACTACTGAAACACAGAACTTCCAGTTTTACCAAGGACTAGCCCTAAACAGTTCTGAAAATCTGAATCATAAAAATGAATTATTTTATTATCATTATGAATATCACTCAGAAATAACAATATTATCTTTCTTTTTAAAAGTTTTTTTTTTATTTATTTAAGGTAATGGGGTTAAGTGACTTGCCCAAGGTCACACAGCTGGGCAATTATTAAGTGTCTGAGGCAGGATTTGAATTCAGGTACTCCAGATTTCAGGGCTGGTGCTCTATCTACTGCACCACCTAGCTGTCCCAACAATACATCTTTCTAAAATTTATGTGGGATATCTTTGTTTTGCTTCTTCTTTACTTCTACTCACATGGACTAAAAGCTTCAGAACTGAAATGTGCTAATGAATTATTAGAGAGAATAGAAAAACTGTGTGTTTGTGTGTGTGTGTGTGTGTGCGTATGCATGTGTGTGTTTAATTTATAAGATTCCTCACATGTGTTCTACATAGTTTACTCTCCTATGTATTCTAGGGGCTCTAATTTCATCCTTGGATTGTGTACACATATCACTGGTATTTTAAGAAGCACTTTATGAGTACAAAATCTATTCCCTGTGCCCTCATCATTTTGAAATTACCATTTTAAGGCTGATTAAATAAGGATTAGTGCCAATGTTCTACTTATTAGTCTGTGTCTTCAACTGGAACTGATGATGTAGTATTTGTCAATAACTAGTTCACAGTCTTAAATTCCACTAAATAAAACCTTTGCATCAGAGTCCATCTGTCTGAGGATTTTGAAGCAAGTGCCCATGAAGAAGAAAGCCATCTATTATATGATGATATAAGCTTAAAGTGGCATGTATCACAGCTGTTTGATTACTACTGGGAAGATGACTTGCATTCCCTCTTTATAGTCCTCTATCAGAATCTAGCAGTGATAGATTGAATTTCCTTTGCCTTAGCATGATGATAGATTGCTTTAGTAGAATATATACGAATGGTGGAATCTGTACAGAAATTAATTAACATAATGAAGAAAAGATGCTAGCATTGATTTTTTTTAACCATGATTTGAGACATTTAAAGAAGTAATAAAATACCTTTTAAAATTTCAAAAAAATATAAAGGTTGAAACATTAATTAGGTTGAAGTATTCAATAATACTTTGTCCCATTATTATTAATAATTTTTTAGACTCAAATTTTGGATTCATTTCAGGCACACCTAGTTAGTGTTACTAAGAATAATAACATACAATCCATTGAGTTTAGTGAAAGACAGGCACTAAAATACAAAGCAAAGAGTACTAAATCTAAAGTCAGAAAACATGGGCTAGAACATTAGCTATGCTGGCCTAAACAAATTGCTCAGTTAAGTCCTAATTTCTTTGTCTAGAAAATGGGGATATTGATGTTTATACCACATACCATGAGGAAAGCAATTTTTAATCCTTATAGTGTCATATAAATACCTAGCATTTGAGTAGAACCAAGTGTATGACATCTCTAAGTTATTTCATTTTAAAGTATAATAGAATACTTATGTTGCAGAATGGGAAGTAGATACCCAATTTACCATCTTTCACCACTGAGGATTTTTTTTAAATTCACCATTGAGGATTTTTTTTAAATTCTGAAGGAGAAAGATAAATAGGTCATTTAAAATGCTCCAAAATTTATATGGATACTGTTACAGAATAGATCAACTTAATTTTATATTTTAAAAAGTCAAAAATAAAATTATTCATTTTAAAACTATGAAAATGTGAAAATATCTTCAAATAATGCTCAATAATATTGCTCAAGGCTTTTCAAAGTGTATTACGGTGATCTATTAGGCAAGAGAGTTCTAGTTTTCATCTTGCTACTATTTAGCATGTCATTTTAATTGTCACTTCATCTTGGATTTCAGTTTCCTTATCCTTAAAATGATGAGATTAGAATTAGTGACTATTGTTTTTCTCTACATCTAATATTCTACAATGCTAATTGGAATTTGCTGAAGTTGTTAAAATATTCCAGAATGTTTGTGGGAAGAGATTTTAAAACATCTTCTAAAATACTTTCCTTGAAATTCAGTTACAGAAATCAGAAGGAGGTAACCAATCCATAACAGCAAATAGAAAAAAATCCCCAAGGTATTATTACAGCTAAAATTGATTAGAGTTGGGAAAAAAAAACGATGCTGAGCTAAAGAAAAGACAAAGTAATTAAGTACAGTAAGTAGTCCCATTTTTTAAAGCCATACTTCACTAAAAATAGTTTAGCTAAGTAGGAGAAAGTGAGTTCCTGTGGCAAGTATCCATAAAAACTGATAAGAACCCTAGTAGTTGACTGATGAGTTTGTATTTGGAATTGATTAAAAAACATTTTTTAAGTTGAGTATTTCAGGAAATACTGCTGGTCAGTTGAAAATTCCTTGTTTGTTAAGTTGATCAAGTAGCTGAAAGCAAGTTGAATTACTTGGATTTCAAATAATGCCCCAAATATTTCTAATCAGAGGGAAGTGTCAGTAAATTAATCTGAAGAAAGAAATGCAAACCAAGAGAAGAATTTTTTTCAAGATTTGTTAAAAAATAGAGCACTAAAAATCAGTCATCAGTTGTCTCTAAAGTTTTGTTTTTAAAAGAAATCTGATCACAAAGATTTGATACTAACTGGTTTACATCCTTTCTTGGTCCCCATATGTATATTTTAAATGAAAATAGAAAGAAAAATATTCCTTATGGAAATTTTCTCTCTTCCTCCTTTTGTTTTCCTTTGAAATAACAAGCAGATGGCTCTGCATACTTTCCTAGCTAAGAAAGGTAGAAGGAAAAGGAAGGTGATTGCTTGACATTGTCTTAGGTCAGGAGAAAGGTGAATTCATTACCTCTTTTCCTCTGCATGATACAACTCTCTTTGAACACATCAACACACTTCATATTTGCCTACCTATTGCATCCTTTGAGGTGGGGACAGTATATCATGAATTATTTGAAAAGACTACAACTTCATATTAAATTTGTTGAAAACTATTATTATGTGTATATTAACATACTCATACTTATGTGAATATATTACTACATCTTCATCCTGACAAGTGTCTTGCCACAAGACTCAGATGACTCTGGAGGAAAGAATAAGGCCAATGATTTGATACAACCCTACACCACTTAAATCTATTTCATTTGCAAGTCAAGACATCACCTTTATTATGTCACTGGTCCTCTTTGAGAATAAGGACAAAAAACAATCTATGTGGCTGCCCCACTGGGGACCCAATTGGCTAGAATATAAATTTTGATTGATGAAACCTTGCAAGTATCTTGGGGTTTGGGGCTAGAATTTTTCCTTTTCTCTACATATATACTTTGCCATTTTGTAAAAAAAAGCAAAACAAACAAATAAAAACTGTGACAATTAACTCTTTTGACCCATGTAATTTCATTTATAATTTCTTGAAACAGAGCTTTGGGACAAAAGCCCATTGGTACTCAAATAGAGTTGTTTGGCCATGCCTTGAACCCACCCAAGGCACTCTGGCTCTCTGTTATTGGTAGTAATACATTCCAAATCAAGCCTTATTTGGTTACTGTTTTGGTTTGTTGGTTTAGAGTGCATGTAAATAGCAATTACATCTGTTCTGTCCAAAAACCCTGAGAGTGTTCCCCCATTAATTTAATTTCTTTTTGAGTAGTCAAGCTAGGCCATGTTTTGCCTTTTATCTTACTTAGCCTTAAATCACTGAATGGGTTTTGCTTCAGATAAACTGAGACTTGTTAAAGACCTTAGCTTAAGAAAGTCAAGGTCTTTCACTGTATTTAGGATCATCTATAAGTCATTTTGATCAACTCAGATAACCCTGAAGGAGAGAGTGAGGCTGATGATTTTGTAGAACCCTGACTAACTGAAATTCAGTTCATTTGCATGTCAAGACATCACCCTACTAATGTCATTTGTCTTCTTCAAGAATGAGGGAAAAACAAAAATTTAAGTCTTTATACATATGTACATATTATATTTACATATATGTACCTGCATTATACATGTATATATGCCCATATATATACACATATTCATGTATATGTATGTGTTTATATATTGATTATATATTATATCTGATTTTATGTGATGTCAGTAAACATTATTTGGTGGTCAAAGCCCTAAAATCCTTTCAAGTTGATTAAGATTTTATTCAAATACTGTTGTGTATTGTAAGAAAATTCTCTATCTCCCAACATTCTTATGATTACATTATGATTTCTGTGACTTTATCATCTGATAAATCATATCTGATAAATCCAGAAAACTATCTGTTTAATGAAGTTTATAATCTAGTTCCTTTGTATGTGATTAAATCAACTTAGGTGGAAAGAGAAACTCCCTTGTATTTACTAGAATTTTTAAGGAAACAGAGATAAAGTAATGGGAAAAACTTAGGTAATAAATTTACTGTGAAATTCTAGATGAGTTACACTGCTTTTATACTAAAAATGGGGGATGAGAATTACTTACTAATAAAACATTATGAGAATGGTATTAACTTATATGAATGCAATTACAAATACTTTTCACAGAAATGAAGTCAGAGCTAAAGCAATTAGAAAAATATCAATTGCTCATAAGTAGTCCGAGTCAACGTAATAAAAATTATTTGGGGGTGGCTAGGTCGTGCAGTAGATAGAGCACCAGCCCTGGAGTCAGGAATACCTGAGTTCAAATCTGGCCTCAGAACTTAATAATTATCTAGCTGTGTGACCTTGGGCAAACCATTTAACCCTACTGCCTTGCAAAAAAAAAAAAAAACCTAAAAAAATAAAAATTATTTGATAGAACTAGGAAAAAGTAACAGCAAAATTTATCAGGAGTAACAAAAAATCAAGAATATTAAAAGGAATAATAAAAAAATACAAAGTAAGGTGGCTAGCAATTTCATACTTCAAATTATATTATTAAGCAGAAATCATCAAAACTATCAGGTACTGGCTAAGAAATAAAGTGTATGGATCAATGGAATTGATTAGGTACACAAGACACAGTAGTCAGTGATCATAGGATTCTAGAGTTTGATAAACCCAGACACACCAGCTTTTGGGACAAACACTCACTATCGTACAAAAACTTCTGGTAAAACTGGAAAACAATAGTATAAAAACTCAGTATATCAGAACACTTCATACTGTTCTGTGGTAAGATAAAATGAGTGGATGATTTAAACATAAAGGATGAAACTTAAGCAAATTGAGGTGTAGTTTACCTTTCAGATCTGCGGGGAGGGGAATAATTCCTATCTAAATAATAGATAGAGAGCATAACAAAATGCAAAATAGATAATTTTTATTATATTAAATTAAAAAGCATTTGTACAAATAAAACTAATACAACCAAGATTAAAAGGAAAGCTGAAAGCTACAAAATAATTTTTACAGAAAGTGTCTCTGATTAAAGGCCCTATTTCTCAAATATATAGAGAACAAAAGTTCAAGTCATTCCCCAATTGATAAATGGTCAAAGGATATGAAGAGGCAATTTTAAGATGAAGAAATCAAAGCTATCTGTAGGCATGTGAAGAAGTGCTCTAAATAACTTTTGATTAGAGAGATGCAAATTAAAATAACTCTGATATCTCACTATCAGATTAGTTAATATGTCAAAAGAATGATAAATGATTGGGAGGATGTGGGGAAATAATGCATTGTTGGATGGAGTTGGTATTTGATTTAAGCATCCTGAAGAGCAATTTGGCATTATGCCTAAAGGATGACCAAATTGTGCAGTCTTTGATCCAAGTATCACTCACTACTATCTGTATTCCAAAGAGATCACCCAAAAGGGGAAAGAATCTAAACGTGCAAAAATAATTATAGCAGCTTTTTTTGTGTGGTAAAGTATTAGAAATTGAGGGGATGTCCATCAGTTGGTGAATGGCTGAACATACTGTATATAAATATGATAGAATACTATTGTGTTATGAGAAATGATAAACAAGTTGATTTCAGAAAAATATAGAAAGTCTTGTATGAACTTATGCGAAGTGAAATAAATAGAACCAGTAAAATAATGTATGTGCTATCTGCAACATTTTGTGATGATCAATTAGGAATGAATCAGCAATACAGTAATCCAAAACCAGTAGAAAGGACTCACAAAAGAAAATGTTATTCATCTCTAGATAAAGAATTTATGGACTTTGAAGCATTGAAAAACATTTTAATTACTTTATTCTTACTCACTTTTCCCTTTTATTCCATTTTTTCTTTTACCACAGAGACAAATATGGAATTATGCTTTACATGATAGCACTTGTATAAATTACATCCAACTACTAACCATTTTGAGAAGAGGGGTGGGAGGGAGAGAGAAAAAGTTGGAATTCAAAATCTTATTAAAATTAATGTTAATTTTTTTCTTTTGATATCTAATTAGAGAAAAAAACAAAATATCATGAAAAATAAAAACTAGCACCAAGAAAATCAGGCTTAGTGTTAATGGATTTCATTCTGTATTGTTCAAGTATATTTGGCTATGTTAGAGCATCTTTTCCTTGGGCACAATAAATTTTAGTGTTTAAATATTAAAAAGGGAATGATATCACAAGTTTCCCTGAAATATTTTGATGAATAAGTTAATAATGTTGTGATTGTCTGTCATGTATTTTTCATATTTTAGAATATCTATTGAATAAGACCGATTCATGAGACTATTGTAGTTATAATTTTTTGGCTTACATACACTATTAGTCTCACTGCTAGAGATAGTTATTATTTGTAAAATTTAGGTTTAAAGTTAGCATCTTATAAATTAGCAAATAAAAATGAAGTCCATGACAATAACAAATGAAAAAAGAAGATATCTCCTGTTGTTCTATTTGTTGTTAGTTAATAGTATATTTGTGATATTTTTGTTGTGTTTACAATACAAGATGAAGAAATTAAGTAATCAATTTTGAGTTGTCTTCTAAGTCAATATTTTGTTTTGAAGTAATATAAATGTGAAAGAATTGGATATACTACAATACTGAATCATGAAGTAAAAGCTAGTTCATTTAAAATCTTTATCTTAAATTATGCTTCCTAATGTAATTTGTCACAGAATTGTATAATATTTATCAAGATAATTAAGTTTTGAACTAGGGTTCTAACAGCAGGGAGTAGAACATAAATTAAAAAGTTTCTAAGTAACCAGGTTTTATATAAATCCCCAACTATACCCCCATAAAGAAATTTTCTTTTGTAGCCTCAACAGATTTATGCTGCTATGTTCTAATGACAAATCATACTTGAAAATCTTTAATCATAATTGCTTTTAATACTAAATGAAAGTTTGAATTACTACACTAGTGGTTAAAGATATGTATTTGAAGTGGTTTCCAGTTATGTTTTAATTTGATTTGTTTTATGTTTGATTTGAATTTATTCTGAACTGCTATTTTAGTTGACATGGTATCATTTTCTACTCATACTTAGGGTTAAATAAATATAATGACAGAAATAAGAAATTTAAAATAATAAATAAACAGGATGAAAACAGAGAAATTGGCATGGGAAAAAGATGAATGAATTACTGAGATTAGTTAAGATTTATTAAATTAATATTAAAGAAAGAAAAAGAGAGTGAAAGAGAGAAAGTGAGAGAAAAGAAACAAGGAAGGGAGAAAGGTAGAAAGGAAGAAAAGGAAGAAAGGAAGAAAAGCAAGTAAAGAAGAAAGAAAAAGAACAAAAGAAAGAAGAAAGAGGGAAGGAGGAATGAAAATAAGAAGAAAAGAAGAAAGAAAAGGGGAAAATGGAAGAGAAAATGAGGAAGAGGGAAATGAGAAAGGAAGGAAGGCAAGAACGGAGGAAGAAAAGTTTTGAGAGACACAGAGGAATGAGACAGGTTTTCGAGGTCGGGAAGGGGTGACTATCTTCTCAGTATCACATGCCTGTCTGTCTGACAATGATCCATGGAAACAATGCAACCTTCCTATGACTTATGGTACTGATTAAATTCCAGGGTCTTAGCAGAGACACTCTGAAGTTTGCTAACATTAGGGAGATAGATCTTCTTGATTTTAAATTCAAGATTCTATCTGCAATATTACATCTATAGACCATTAAAATAGATTCATTACCTTCAAGAAGATAATCCTAAAGGATGTTAATAACTATATTAAAATGCATGGGTTAGCATGTTAATGGTATGGGGAAGACTATAAAAACAAGATATGAAAGGCAGTAGAAGCAAATTCAGTTAAAGTTGACTAAGCAATGCTCTAAAGTTGAACAATGCCACAACACTCCAAAGTTCTGGGAAATGATAAGTCTAACAAACTTTTGTCCAATCATTGAGGTAGAGAGGCTTCTCTTAAGCAATTGTTCTTTCAAAAATAGAAATGTATTGAAAAACAACCAAAATATGGAAAGGACTTCTGGTTTCCATATTAATGTTTGAAACCATCTTTAATTACAAGTGACAACAATAAACAGAAAGAATATAAAAATTCTTGTCCAATTAATCCATGAAACAATTCAAAGCTGTATTAGAACAAGAGTTAATACAGCAATAATTTTTACCTAAAGTATTTAACTGAGTCCCAACTAGTTAAAAAATTACCTTGAAGATGTTGCAGGCATTTTAAACTTATTCTATTTGAAGTTATGAATTTGAAAAAATATAAATATTTGCTCCAGCTCAGTGAAAATATGAACGTAATTTAAATAGAGTGATCATTGAGGGAAATTCATTTTCACATTAATGGGATCCTATCCTTTTAGAGACAAGGGTAGCTTGATAGAGTGGATAGGATCCTTGCTCTACTTGTAGTTAGGAAGTCCTGGGTTCATATTTTGCCTTTTACACATCCTCTCTGTGTGGTTATTTAAACACTATGGGATTCAGGTAATTGAGTAGCATTTAAATACAAAATCAAATCAGATCTGTATTTGTGGAGCAGTTCTTAAAAGAGTTGATCTGATGTGAGCTCTCAGATCCTTTGGTTATTCTCAGAATTACAATCATTATTTTAGGAAAGGAAATTAGTTCACAAGACTAAGTCCTAATGATTCTATATATTCAATCTTTGATTATTTATATCAATAAGGAACCACAGTGGAACAAAGTAGTTAATTCTAAAAGAATTTTTATTTTTCAGAAAATTTTTTTTGTTTGAATATAGGTATATCTGATGTTCTTTCTAAATTTATACACACATTTTCAACAGAATAACTAAAATATACTATGAAAATGACTCAAATAACAACTAGAATAGTGTTGAATATTTTCTTCCATTTAGAAACATTTTAAAGCAAGGATATACATGTATATCCTTGCTTTAAAATATAGGCAAATAAAGAAATACAAAGAACATAGAATGTAATGCAAAGTCATTTCAAGAGGAAGAGATTAATTAATAAGTAAATGGTCATGTGAGACATATGTCTGAACAGGTGTTTAGAGATGAAGAAAGTAAAAGAAATGTGACCTGTTTCTTGTTTGCTTGGTTTTGTGTTTTTAATTGTACAAGATATGGTATACTTTTGTATAAACCTGAGAGTTTAGCATTCATGAAGGCAGCACAGTATGGTGGGTAAGCCTGGTAATAAGTATATCAAGGTTCTAATTCTAGTTCTGCCACTAATTATATAACCTTGGGAAATTATAATTCACATGAGAATTAGAATGTTGTAGTAAATGATATTTAACTTTTATTCACTTACAATATTGTAACTTAATGCGTTATTGCTAAAGCAATTAACAAATGCATTTCCAAAAACTTTAATGAAAACTCAGAGGCAGTTTGGAAGCAATATATGATGTAAAGGAAAAATGTTTGATTTTCTTTTAACATAGACCAAGGTATTTTTATCAAATAATAAAGTCAAATAATGACAAAACTGAAAGAAAAGCATCCACAAAGTATATATCCCAAACTGTGATTTCTATTTTTTAAATGTTTTAAAAATAATTAAATCATGTACACATATTATGTGCAAATTAATATATAATTTTGACATAAATTATCTTTCATTTTGTTTCAAAATAATTTTCTAAACATTTTGATAGAATACCTGCTACACTGTCTGTTTCACCAGTTGAAGCTAATAATTTTTAAAAGCATTGATATCTAGCTACTGGAGGTATGACATTTTAATTGTAGTAATAATTTTTTTCTACTGGTAAGCATCTCTGGAGAGTTAGTAACTAAAGAATTATAAACAATGCCATACAAAATATGTACTAAAATATATAGAATTTACTTAAAATTAAGAAAAGGGGGTTTAGATGTAAAAATCTAGAATAATATAATATTTAACAGAGATTGTTAAAACAAGGACCAAAATTTAGGAATATCTCAAAGGACTAAGTTGTGCAAATTAATAAAATTTTTATTACAAATATTGGACATAATAGTATGATTATTTTTACTTAAAAGTAAAAATGTATTATATGGCTATAATCATTTATATTTAAAGTTTATTTCCATAGATAAGAGAAATTATAGAAAATTATTTTTTACTTATAAAACTATTGTGTCAATTGATGCAAGTGACAAATCTAGTGTTAATTAAAGGTATGCTTATAACTAATCAGTGGAATAAATTCTCTATCAATCATCAAGCATTTATTATACATCTATTATCTGCCAGTTGTTATTTTTGGTTCTGCGGATGCAAAAACAAGGAAAATGCATATTCTCTCAAGAATCTTATATTCTTAAGGGGAAATGCTCATATATATATAAGTAAATATAAACAAAACAAAATTATTGGAGGATAGGGCATTGAGAACTGGAAAGTTAAGGAGCACTTGAGCTGAGTTTTAAGGAAGGGATTCTTTTTTTTTAGGTTTTTTTTTTGCAAGGCAAATGGGGTTAAGTGGCTTGCCCAAGGCTACATAGCTAGGTAATTATTAAATGTCTGAGACTGGATTTGAACCCAGGAACTCCTGACTCTAAGGCCAGTGCTTTATCCACTATACCACGTAGCTGCCCTAAGGAAGGGATTCTAAGAGGTGTAGTTGAGGAGACAGTTAATTCTGGGTAAGGGATGGGATTGCCATTACAAAAGTATGTGAAAAGAAAGGACTTCATGTATATGGGTAGGCCAATTTTACCCCATTAAAGGAAATGTGGTGAAGAAAATGTGAAGTAAGATTGAGAAGATAGTTTGGGCAAGGTTGTAAAGGGCTACAAAGACAAATAGCAATTTAAATGGAACTATATCCAAGAGACACTGGAATTTTTGAGGGGAGGAGGTTCATGGTTAAACCTGAACTTTAAGAAAATCATTGACACCTCTGGAAATAATAGATTGGAGTATACAGTCATGAAGCTGGGGAGAAGAGGTTATTGCAATATTCTAGGAAAGAGATGATCAGGGACTGATCTAAAAGGGTTGGCTATTTGGTTGGAGAGAAGGGTACTGGTGTAAGCATTATCATGGAACAGAAATGTGATTTGGCATTGTTTTCTCAGGAAATTCAATGCCTTTTGTCTATTGCATAAAGTCAAGGCTATATTAATTTCTTACTGAAATTTGGACCTGCAAATTTTCTTGACTCTTGCTCAGATTTGTCTTAATATCTCTAGACATTAATATGTAGATCAGATGTAGAAATATGGTTACTATCATCTTATGCCTCTTGTTCCTTCTATAATTTGTTTTAACAAAAAAAGATTTTATAGCTAATGTAACAAAAATATCTCAATATAAGTCGAGCTCTGTTCTGATAAATCTTTGTATTATATAGTATATACACAGGGTTTTGATGAGAATACTTTGATGCTAATAAAATCATATATTTTAGAACTGAAGAGTTCTTGCCCCTGAATTTTCCAGATGAAAAATTTGAGTGCATATGAGATGAGGTAAATTGGTCAAGATCATAATAGGTCAATAAACCAACACCAGTACCAAATCACAGAGGTATGAATGGGTCAAAAATAGGTCAAAAGAAACTTTCAGTTACTTAGCAAGTAATTAAATAATGTGCCAAAGGGAAAAGTGTGAAATAATTGACACTTGAGAAGTCATATGATAATTCATTAAAATATGGGTGAAAATTAATTTTAATATTCTGAGAAAAATTTGAGTAAAAACTTGGCCAAGGTATTTTTTAAGACAAACAATAATAGGAGAAGGGGAAAAAACATTCCTAATAAAAAGTATGCTTAGGAAATATAATCAAAAGCAAAACAGATCTAGGCCATCTATGATGAATTTATAAGTCACATATTATTAAAATGGGAATATTTAAAATTAGGTTCTTATACATAAAATACTTTAATATTCACAATGAAATTCATTTTAAATGAGTGGAGAAACCCTTAAAAAATAAAAACCACCATTAGGTATCACAGTTTTGAAGTTTAAATAGAGATGATGATATTAATGTAAACATATATATATGTTTTAATATAACATTTATCAGTGGTCTTTCATAGAAAAATTTCTTTGAAATTGAATTTTTGATTATATTATTATTTTAAAAATAAAACATAATTAAATATACACATTTTAATAGTATATTACAACTTATAAAGACAATATATAGAATGTAGTTCTGTTTCGCTTTTGCATATAATTTTAGGTATAGTACATTTTTTTGCTCTTTAATGTATGCTTCTTCTCTTTTCCCTAAATACTGGTTTTAATTTCAGAAAGTCTCTTAGCTAATTTCTCTCTTGGTATTTGTTCAGAACTATAAAAACATATTTTTCAGGCGCAGCTAGGTGGCACAGTGGATAGAGCACCTGCTCTGGAGTCAGGAGTACCTGAGTTCAAATCCGGCCTCAGACACTTAATAATAATTACCTAGCTGTGTGGCCTTGGGCAAGCCACTTAACCCCATTTGCCTTGCAAAAAAAATATTTTCTAATATTTAAGCTAATTATTAAATAACTGCTTAAGTGGTATAAATATAAAAGATACAAAAATAAATATAGCTATATAAGTAATAGGACATAGAATTAAAAGTTCATTTTCAAAGAATATGTACAATTCATCCACTTTTAAAAACATGAAACATAAAGCCTTACTCAATAAATGTGATTAAATAAATTATTCAATTTATATTATAATCATAAAGAAAAGAAGTAAAAAAAAAGAAGAGAATCAGACAGGAAAGATATTGAAAGTTAAGGGGATTTAAGTCATAGAAAAATAAAATATATATTTTATGTAAGCTTTAGGTTGCTACTATTAAAGACTTTTAAAAGAATTTTATTTCATTCCCCTCACTATATCCCCCACCTTGAGAGATATTATAGACATTAAAAAAAACATGGCTTTTCACCTCTTATTTTCTCAAAAAATAAATTATATTGATGAAATTATATTGAAAGTTGATAACTGATTGCAAAATAAATAACATGTTGATTATCAGAAGATTTTTTTTATAATCACATGCTATAGATGACTCTTTGGAAATATATGCAAACAAAATGCTTATCACTTAGCCAGAGGATTTCCTATTTTTTGGTGACTATATTAGAATAAATAAGTTTAGTAAAAGATGTTAAGTTTTTACAAAAGCTATGTTTAAAAATGAACTCTGAAGAAAAATAAAAATTACCTAATGATTTAAGATTATGACTATAAGAGAATTACATTTGCTAAATATGACATGATCTGTCATTTATAAGAACAGTTAGAAGGCAGATGGGTTAATGAAAAATGGGACTTACCTCACAGAAATGAATTGTAATATCAGCACTGACTTGCATAAATTCACATATAATCACTAAATATATACATGTTTAGAAATACATTAGGGCAACATGGTGCCTAGAGTGATGGGTCTGGAGTCAAGAAGACTCCTCTTCCTGAGTACAAATCTAGATTCAGAATTTACTAATGGTGTGACCCTGGATATGTCACTTAACCCTGTTTGCCTCAATTTTCTTGTATGTAAATTGATCTGAAGAAGAAAATGACAAACCATTCCAGTATCTTTCCCAAGAAAACCCCAAATGGGATCATGAAGAATCAGACATACTGAAAATGCCTGAACAAAAGACAAATATCTGTACTTTGGAGATAAAGATCAAATGTGAGATCATTTATATTTATATATATATATATATTTGTATATAGATTTCTATATCTACATGATTATATGGATATAAATTGTATAGTCTTTAAAAGCTTCCTAGGACACTGAGAGGTTATATAATTTGTCCAGAATCACACAGTTAGTATGCATCAAAGGAAGGACTTTGAACCTAGATCTTTATCCCAAAGCATGCTTTCTATTCACTATACCTTTTTGCTTCATATATTATTCCAACAGGGATTATATTCCTAATAAAATAAAGAAGGTATTATGTAACCCTTGATTGTGTGTTAGGCTATTACTAAACTGAAGCCTCACTGACATAAACCAAAAAAATACTCCCCCCCTACTTCTTAGGGAGGTTATAAAGTTTTATAAGAATTTTCTCAGAGTAGACTTTTCCTAACTTTTTCTTGTCAAAGATCCCTTTGGAAATCTAGTAAGGTCTATGAGCCCAGTCTAAAATAATGTTTTTAAATACATAAAATAAAATGTAAATTAAATAAATTATTTTGAAAAATATTTACATATATATCTGTATATATATATACATATTTATATATACACATTTATACTAAATATATATACATTTATATATATATACACATTTATATTAAGATACATAAGAATTGGATAAGAATTAATTAAGTGGATAAGAATTGAATTCAAAAGCATTCTAATTAATTTCAATAAATCACTTAACCTCTGTCAGTCTCGGTTTCTTCATCTGTAAAATGAAGATAATAATAGCACCTACCTCTCACAATTGTTGTAAAGAGTAAATGAGATCTTAATTGTAAAGCACTTAGTGCTTGGCTCTATATGGATATTAGTTATCATTATTATCTGTTTAACCATAGTTCCCAAACTGCTATTACCAAAGTACTGATGTCAACCTCTCTGATTTCTACCCTTAAAATGGAAAGAACTGCTTAACTGCTGAGAAACTGTGCTGTTTTTTGAAAGGTCAGCTAAAGCATTTCTGGAAAGTTTAAGACTGTAAGATCAGTTACAGAAAATAATGCTCCTTTTTACTTCAAGTCTATGAGATATTCATAATATATTGCTGTCATTTTAAGAAAGTTACCCAGTTTCACTCATGCTGCCTTTATACTTAGCATGATGCAATATGATTCCCACTGTATAAGTATTCTTGACATGAATTCATATGGACTAGTGGTCATATTAATGCCTGTACAGCTTTACTGTCCTGATCATATCTCTCAAATGGAGGATATTTGAATTCCAAAAATAATTTCCAACAGCCACTTTACCTTGTTCTATGAAGCAAACTATACTCCTGAACATCCTATTAAATTAAAGAAGATTTTTCTAATGATGAACTTTAAGATATGAAGCTTCATTCCCCGGTGGCAACTGTCAATCAAGTTGATGGAATCCCCAGGTTTCTTGGATAACTACTAGAGCCTTATTCAAGCACCAGTGACTTTTCCAAAGGAAAAGGACCTTATTTTGCAAAGGAACAGACCTTATTGAGATAGGGCCTAACATCCTAGGGACACAAATGCAATGACTTATTAATGGAGTGCATATCATCATCTACCAGAATGAACCAGAAAATAGTAGATGGCTGGCTAAATATGCCTCTGAGGGAGATTTTTTGAAATTTTCCCCCTTTTAAATTTATTTTCCCAAGGTACTAATAAATGAAAACTGGGCTGTGATCCAGTTTTCCAGGCCACTAGAGCCTGATTGTTTTTTTATTTGTTTCAGTGTTTAAAGCCAACGAAAACTGCATTAAAACTGATGGTGCCAAGTAGGTAGCAGGCATATATTAGAGAACAGCAAATATATGAAACCAGAGCCTGAGGTTATAATATTTCAAATGCAACAGAAACCAGTATTAGGCATTCTCTTTAAAAATTTTTATGAACAACTTAAAGAAAAGTATCAAGTGATTTTAGAATCCTAAGAAATCTGTAGAATAAGAAAATGACTAGAACCATTTTCTGATCTTAACAATATGTTCCTCATTTTTCTTTATCTGTTTCTCATAGCTTTCTAACTTAAGAAGCACAAAATGAAACTTTTTAAAATATGCTTACTATATTGCAAATAAAAATATTTGCATTGTAATTTTTTTCTCCGACTCAAGTAAACTCACCAATCATTAATACTTTCTCTTCTTCTCCAACCCTAATCACAGTTTTAAACATGTAAAATATTCACTGAAACACTATAGAATATACAATTCTAGGTGTCCAAAGATGAAAAATAGCAAAATTTCTGTCTTCAATAAGTTTACAATTTATTTTTTCTTAGGAAAGTGGAAGATAAGATAATGGGGAGAATATAGATGGATATTAATAAATCATTTGATAAATAGCCAAACTGCTAGAAGAGATTTTATCTTATCTTGCTATCAAATGTAAGATGTTAGTCTCTATCTAGCTTCTGCCATAGTGCTTTCCAACTTTCCTAGCAATTTTTGGTCAAATAATTGTACAATAACAAATTTTCATTTCAAATGCTTTGATCTTTGAGATTATCATATCAAATCACTTTGGTCATTTACTAGATACAGTGCATATCTGATCTATTCCACAGATCCACCACTAGCCAGTAGTAGATAGTTTTGATAATTGATTTCTAATACAATTTGAGATCTTTTAGGCTGATTGTACAAAAGAAGAAACTGATAGAAACTGTTAAGTGATTTGACCAGTCATACAGTTAGTAAGTCTGAGGCTAATTTTGAACTCAAGAAGATTATGAGTCTTCTTGACTTGAGAACCATCCCTCTATCTTTTCAACCACCTAGTGTGTCTAGTTTTCATAATTGGATTATACAAATCCTACAAATAAAATATCTCAAAGAACTCTGTATTATAAAAGCCCCCATCAATGTTAACATTACTATGCAACTCTTTCTCCTTTCCTACTCTTCTGCTTGGTGCTCCTCAACCTTCTACCCTACCAGCAAAAAACAAAGAAACAAAAAGTAAAACAAACACACACACACACACACACACACACACACAGACACTCAGAAGTAAAAAATCCACAAGTGAAAGCAGGATAAAGATGACATCACCTCTGCAGGACTGGAGATTGTCTTAAGACTTCCTAACATTCCAGGGCACATTTTCATTATGTAAAAATCACTTTTTTTGTAGAGGTATGAAGAAAGGTCCATGTACACAAAATGAGAATTATCTGTACTTTTTTTGCTTAGCTGGGATGTGTGTGACTCAGGACTTGAACTAGTTTTCCTGGTTCTGAGATGGGTTCTTAAATTATTATTTCAGGCTGCCTTTCTAATTAAGATCTCTTTTAATGTTAAATATACTTGAATGAGGGTTAGAAGGGATTTTAAAGCTTAACTAAGATTAAGTAACTGGGAGGGGAGGGGGAAGGAATTTTATTTTTAAAGAAACAAAGAGATAGTGATTGCCCTAAATGATACTGTTAATTTGAATATATGAGTTTAGAATTCAGGTTCCTGTATATTTCTAAAATATCATATTGTGCCAAATAATCAATTGGGAATGAACTATTTAAAAGGGAAAAACATGTTAATATGTTGAGTTAATAAAAGCAAACAATATGAGGTCACTATTTGGCTTTTTTAGGGAAAAAAAACACCTTACCAATAATGAATAATAGCATAACAGCAAAAGTAATTTTGCAAGTCTAGCAAACATAGAAGCATACAGAATGTTGGATACACCAAATAACTTTCTATATTCAATAACAGTTAGCTGCTGTTTATAGAAAATCATATAACTGTGGCCTCCCCTAGATGCTTGACTACATGACTAATATGCTCATCTCCATAAATGTTTTGGACTTTCTTTCATGTATTATTGGAAGGAAGTAGATTTGATAGCATTTTTTGGCAGAAATCTAAGACAAGCAGCCAAGTTATATCCTCATACTTATAACATCCAACAGAGCAAATTTCTGATGTTGGTTATTGGGTCAACAGTTATTATCAGCTTTCCTTCTGTTCATATCATTAAAGATATTGACAGTAGCTACATGAAGGGAATACCTGGAGTTAATAGTATGGAACCTTCTACATGACTTGGTGTTGGAAGAAAAGACTAGTGCCAACATTATGGAATGGTTGAATTAAACCATCATTTTCTCATAAGTAATAGACATGTTCAAGAGAGGATCTTGGCAAACTTCATTATAGAATCAAGTCTTTTTAATAATGAGTTTTTGGATAGATTCTATTTCAACATAATTCTTGAATCATCACAATTATTTACATATGTCATTACCAGTTATTAATACCTTCACTTTTTCCTCTTTTACTAATTGAAATTTTATAATTTCTTATCACAGTAAGCTATTTATAGCCTCAACTTTCTTTGCTGAATGATTCTTTATTTTTAAATGATCAGTCATTTCCTGTGAAGTCTGAGACAAATTTTTCAAGATGTTGAAAGCCATTTGCTTCTTGTTGCATCTCTTTGCCTCCTCCCACTGTCATTTTTATTACATTACTAAATCATAATCATGCATCCTTGCAAACTCACCTCACTCACTGTCTCTTCTACCATATGTAAAGGTTTATTTCTCCTTATAGGGATGATTGGGAATAAAATGTATTTTATAATTATTATTAGATATTTTGCCTTGAATCAGCCCTATGCAGATGGTGCTTCTCTGAAGGGACACTCTTCACTCCATTCTAGCTAGCAAAGATCCAACTGATGTTCTGAAAAATTATTCTCTCTTGGTGGAAAGTTAGGCTTGCCACTACCTTCCCTGCTGCATTATTAAACACGAAGGAGTGATTCCCTTAATCCCAACCATCTGCTCTTCTCCTACTAAAAACTGAAAACATTCCCTCGTGTTTACAAATGTTGTAGCTAAAGCTTCACAAATTATAAGAGATGGTTGTGAAATTTCAGTATTCACTATGAGATCAAAACAAAACCCTTTTCACTATGAAACTGTAAGAAGTAAACTAAACATACATCACAGCAAAAACCCAACGGTGTTCTAATTTAGTAAATTATATTCAACATTCATGTTTAGAATAAAAAAATACATACTATTTTAAGTACAGTGTTTATACATTTTATATACTGCTTGCCCATGAATCAAGAAGTACATTTTTCAAGAAAGCAGAATACTTTCTTCTGCTCCTTAACTTAATTGTAGAGAGCTCAAGATTTGATTTTGTGAGTATTTTACTCAATAGATAGGTTGACAAGAATGAAATGCAACAAATACATATACATTTGTACATATAATGTTTCTCTGTTCAGATAAATAAAAAAGGAAATCTTCCATGATTTTAAAGTATCATATCACTAAAGAAGAAATATTGTTTGTTGTTCTTATCATCAAAAGGATTAGCATCAGATCTTTTCTCTGAAATTTAAATAGATTGGTTATTTTGAAGCAAGCTTTTTTAAACTTCTGGAATTCATTTTTTTATAAAATAATAATAATCATAGGTTATTATAAGAAAACAATTTTAAAACCTTAAAAAACATATGTTAGTATTAGGAGTATTAAGAAGATGATCAGGGTAAAAACTAATTTTGAACTAGTAGTAAAATTCTACATCATAAAAACAAGTTTTCTTTCCAAAATATGGTACAATGAATTTATCTAGCTCAGAAATTACAAAAATTCTGTATTGATCAAAAATAATTTAATTTGTTGATAGCTTGACCCAAAATTTTATTTTTAGTTTAATGTATTTTTCTGCCTTATTGTATTGAAATTTTCTGAATGATTTTACATTTTTATTTCTCTTAATGACTATTGTTTTAGTTTTCTCATATTTCTTTGTAATTTCTAGAAGAAAACAATTTTAATTAAAAATATATTTTTACTTTACAATCACATCATAATTTTCTTCCTTACATTTTGACTCACATGTCTTTATTGTCACTGGTATTTGAGAAATTGTCTTCCATCTATCACATACTGGTTGTTTGAGTCTAGTTTTTCTGGGCAACCTAGAAGTTCTCTATAAGCTTAAACTATAGAATATATGGAGATCTGAATTGGTAGAGGGATCTACCTCACTGAAAGTTACTGATTTCAATGAAATTGGACTATTTTTTTAAAAGATAGTACTTTTTTTTTTTTGCTTCTATGGTACCCAGGAAATATAATTGTTCCTCTTAACAAACATCATTTTAAGCTACATTTTTCTTTTCTCCACTCCCTAATGTTGATTTCCCTAATCATTTTACCTGTCCAACATAGTCTAATTTCCTGTAATTTTAGTGCTGGTAGATGACATTATCTAGGCCAAGACTATAACTTTGCAAATGAGGAGACAGATACCCAGAGAAATTTAGAGACATGTTCAGTATCACCAAGAAATTAGTAGCTCAAGACTGGCCTAATGATTTCTAATAGAATCCTCCTTCTAGTATATAATATTAGCAACATACTTTGCTATTTGTAACTTAATAATTTAATTCATGTTGGTGATTGATTCCTTTGGTTAAGAATTCTATGTTGGCCTTCAAACATACAGTATCAAGTTACTTAAAAAACTTTTGCATTGTCATTATAATAATAGTTAATGCTTGCATGACACTTGCTATGTCCCAGGAACTTTACGATTATCGTCTCATTTGTTTCTTATACAATCCTGGAAGGTCAGTGTTATTACTATTCTTAATTTATACATAAGTAAAGTGAGACAAATAGAAGTGCAATGCCCAAGATCACATATCTAATGTCTTAGATATCAGGTTAATCTGAGACATTAACTAGAAAGATTTGATAGATTTTAAATTGTCTAGATACAGTGTCTCAGTTGTCTTCTAGACCTCAGGTTAGGTAAGTCTATTCTTTACAAGTTTTTTCAGGAAGATGGCACTGGTTATTTATTTAACGGTAACAAAGAGCAGGATATTTCCTGAAATTAAATATTAATAAAACACAGTCTTACTCAGTCTTTCCATACTTATTTCTCATGTAATGGTGAACTAGACAATGAAGGGCTGGGTGTTAGAAAATGTTGGAGAGTTGGTGATTCTGTTTATGAAAATTTAAAATTCGACCAGGTAACTTCTGTTTCCTATTGACTACCTGAAGAAAAATAAAATCTTTTTGTTTGTTGAATGAACTGTAACTGCAAACATAGGAATGCGAGGAGCAATATCACTAAACAGACATAGCTTATAAATTTATCATAGGAAGTAGGAGAGATAGCATTAAAAATCTTATAGTTTAGTGATGGAATGCATAACAAAAGATCAATGTAGTGCCTTCACCAAAGATTAATGAGAAAAGTTAAGCTCTTTTTTTGTTTTCAATCATTGTAGTCATAGTTTTCAGGAGAGCTTATACAAGAACAGATTCTTGGCCGACTCCTACATTTTATTCCTGACCACATAGTCTTCTATTAAATGGCACTAATCTCCTTTTTGTTCCATGGACAGATACTCCATCTCTTGTCTCTATATATTTTTTTCTGATTACCCTTCATATCTGGAAAGCTGTCTCTCCTCAATTCTACCTACTGCTTTCCCTATTTTCCTTTAAGTTTCAACTCTCTTTTACTGGAAGCCTTCCTCAACCCCTCTTGATTCTAGTGCTTTTCCTCTTTCCATTACTTCAGATTGTCTGATACATAATTTTTCTACTTACCTTCCCCATTGGACTGTGAGCTCCTTGAAGTCAGGGTTCACCTTTTATCTCTTTTTTTTGTATCTTCATAGTAGGTGCTTAGTAAATATTTATTGATTAATCAGTTATTATCATTTATTCAAGGAGGCCCTATGGTTATAATAGAATCAATACAAAATTTGGAGTGAGGATTGCATGTTTGCCACTTCATTACCTATTTGAAGTTGATAAAATCATTTTATCTTTCTTGGTTTCAATTTCCTCATCTGTTAAGTGAGGATCATGATGCCTGCACCAACTATCCACCTCTCTGAAATTTTTGTGAAGGTTAAATGAATTAATGTAGGTAAAATTCTTTGTAAAGAAAAATTACGTAATCATCAGCTATTTTTAATTATTGTTCTGTTGTATTTCTAATTTCATCACAGAATAGTGTGTGATCGACTAATTTATTGGTGATAAAAAAAATTTCTCCCTTTTCTAGAAAAGTGAATAGCTTGAAGTTAAGCAATGAATCCTTTGGTTAAGGAATGTAGGGAGTTTGATCTTGTTGGTTAAATAGGAAAATTGGTTACCATTTCACTTGGCAACTCCTGATAGTAGCTCTTCTAAGTGGTAGGCATAGTCACTTATCTATTGAATTATTTTACCTTCTTCAGCACTTAGAGAATGTGTTCTTTTTTGGAATTGCAGATATAGAACCCAGAGTATTTTTTTCCCTTTTTAAAATTCCTTCACACTGCTTACATTGCATACTTATTATATGTACACAGGAGAGACCATCCATCCCAACCTGATTACTTTATAGATAAGTAAATTGAGGCCCAGAAATTTTAAGTGATTTACCCAAAGTCACACCAGGGTAGTGTTAGTATTTCACCTAAGTCCCTTGACTCAAAATTCAGGGTGTTTTCTATTACACTACTACATACTATTTCTTTTTTTCCTTATTAAATCCTGGTTATAGGGAATAAAAGATATAATTGTCTCAGTTAAAAACTATAGGGGAAAATATCCATAGTGGAGTTGTTTACAGATGTGCCTGCATTTCAAGAGAAATTAATGCGAAACTGAGAGCCAATAATGTAATTTCTGGGAACAACTTTGATATTGGATAGTTTTAAGGAGAAGGTAAGAGATCTATTTGGAATCCACAAAGTCATAGGTGTGTGTGTGTGTGTGTGTGTGTGTGTGTGTGTGTGTGTGTGTGTGTGTATACACATACACACAGACATATATATATATACATATATATGCATTTATGTGTATATACACATACACAAATATGTACTTATATATGTGTGTGTTTATATAAAAAAAATCTATTTCCAATGTCCATCTCCCAGATTCTGTTTTATAACCCTGTGACAGATAAGCCATATGTAGATGACATAGTGCCTGTCTAGAGACTGACATTTACTTTTGTGTACTAGCCTTATAATATAGCTACTAAAACAATTTTTCTAGCATACTATTATTATTGGGAACACAAAAAAATACTCTATGATTTGCTGAGTAGAAATACATGAAAAAAAGTAGGAACACAACAAAAGATGATGCAAAGGAACTTAAATGAAAACAGCAATTTTGCAGCACATTACTCAACATATGGGCAGTTCTCAAATTACAACACAAATCAGATGAAATGTTTCAGAAATTTATTTAGCATGAAGAATATATTATTAAATTCAAAGTATAAAATACTAATGCAGATATGTTAGCATTTACTGAAGCTTGCTTCCATTCCTCTAGACTGCTTGGTCTTATAAACCTAACTGTCAGTTCAGGGAGAACATTTTCTTTTAAATAAATGACTAGGCATGCATTTTAGACATCATCTTAACATCCTTAACTATATATATATGCACCTTCCAGGTTCTCTGAAACTAAGTACGAGGGTATTCTGAATGAAAATATTATGTTGATGCATCAACTGTGTTAATGCTTTTATTTTTTCTAAAAAAGTGTCCTGTATGATTTGGATAACTGACTTTGTACTTCAGCAGAATTGCAATTTTGTTGCTTTATTTAGAGGGATAGATGATATATTTAAAATGTCATCAAATTTATAACTTCATATAGTCATACAAAGCTAATATATATATGTGCATATATATGCTCATATACATATGTGCATATATACATATATTTATCAAAAAAATTATGCATGCATTTCTTTGGAATTTTGATTTATTCAATGTAGTTATCTACTTGATGATAATTCTGCCATTGAGCATTGGGACATTAGGGTTTTCAGAGAGCAATGATTTGATCAGGGATACACAGCCAGAAGCAAGATTTGGACCCAAGTGTTCCACATTCAGTACTTCTTTTAGATTAAGGTTCTATAATAAATTTCATATTAAAACTATTAGCAAAAGAATATGAATTCTATCACTGCACTGAGCTCATTTTAGATGTTTTATAGGGAAATAATTACCCTAGGGTTGATTGGTATCAATTAAGAAGTATTTAGTAAACATTGACTATATAATCCTTGAAAGGCATTGTGTTAGCTGGTAAGGATACAAAGATATGAAGGAAATGGTCCTTACTCTATATTCTATGATAGGGATAACATAAAAAAAGATATATGATTAGGATGGTAGTATGTTGAAGTTAAGGGAACTGCAGATGTTTTATGTAAAAGATAGAACTTGAGTTAAATACATTCCAGGAATAAGAGAAAGACTGTAGAGGGAAAGTGTGTTATATGTACAGAAGCATATGAAGGACATACATATTTGTGCATGTGTGTGTGTGTGTGTGTGTGTGTGTGTGTGTGTGTGTTAAGATGTGACCATGTTGGGAAGGCAGTTTTCACAAGTTGCAAATAAGTCTGGGTGATAGTAGCAGTTATTTGATAATGCTGACAATTTACTTTGAGAATCTTTCTTTTATGGCACTAAAGAATCAAGTGAAAAGATAGTGCTTGTTGGAAATCAGGACTGGTCAATGTGTTAAAATTCACCATGGACAATTTGCTGAGCATACCATTTTATTCTCCTTTTGTCTAGTCTGATCAGGTCTGGTTTCCACTCCTCTTCAACAGAAAAGAGAATGTATCAAAAAAGCTAATGAAATATCCCATGTGGAAAAGTCAGGGGACCTCACTTCCAGAAAGACATAATGAAAGAACAATTTAGGCAAATGCCCTCATTTGGACAGATATTTGTTGTTGGTTCCCATTTACTAACTTTGGTTTACAAGTAGTCTCTTTAATTGTCCACAGAGCCAGAACTGGGGTACATGCAAAAGATATTAGTCAGTTTGTCTGTCTTTGAGATCTAGTTTTCTCAGACTGACTGATGTAGGAAGTCAGAATTAAGTGCTTGGTGGGGAAAGAGGTCTTAGTCTTCAATTCTTCACTAAGACCTTTTTAGTGTGTAGTATAAGTGAATGGTTCTGATAATTTTTCTGCCTCTTTTTTGTCCTTATACTATGGTAGTTTAAGGAAATTGTCTATGATCTTTTGAGTTTTGAAGGTTCAAGAAGTGAGTACATATCAGACAAACTAGCATCAAGAAACACACTGGGAAAAATAATCTTTTGGACACAATTCAGCAGTACTTGAAAATCCGTTTCATCCAATAGCAAGAGAACATTTGGAAGTGAACTTGATGGGGTGAATGCCATGTTAAAATTGTATTGTCTGAGCTGATCTCCCCATCCATCAAGGTTTTATAAGAAAAAGTAGATCCCCCAGGTAATTTTTTTTTCTCAAGTTGCTATATCAGTGAAGTAAATATATCTTTATAAAGTTAATTGATGTTAATTGGTTAAAAAGAACTGTCACTCTAATCACCAGCAATTAACAGTGAGAGATCAGTGCTAATAGTATTAAAGAAGAGAAATGGCCAACCCTTAAGTTATCCCTAGGCCAAGAAGGAAGAAAAGTAGTCACTCTCACTGTAGAAGAATGAAGTTAAAGTCTCTTTACATTCAAATATTTGTGTTAGTTAGTCATTTTTGAGTTGTGTTCAACTCTTTGTATTTCCATTTAATGTTTTCTTGGCAAAATACTGGGGTGGTTTGCCTTTTACTTCTCTAGTTCATTTTACAGATGAGTAATCTGAAGCAAACATGTTTAAATGACTTGTCCAGTGTCAGATAGTTAAAGTCACATTTGAATTCAGAAAGATGAGTCTTTCTGACTCCAAGTCTGTCATTCTATCCACTGCATCTCCACGTTGCCCTGAAATTATTGCAAAAACAAGTGAAAAAAACCCCACTTTATTTAGTTTTGTCCCTTGTTCCCACCACTCCCCATCTGATATATGTTATTTCACTGAATGTACAGCTTCATCCTCTAGTAGAATGTATATTCCCTGAAGGATCAGAAACAGTTTACTTTTGTCTTTAAAACTCTAGTATCTTTTAAATTCAGCATCAGTAATCACTTTTACTTATATTTCAGTGTGCAAGTTTTACAGTAGATATGTTAGACTGTATTACACAATGGTTGAAATCCCATTCATTTTTCAAATGATTATTTGATATAAGTGTTCAGAGGACACTGTCTTTGTTTTGATATTCTTGGTAGGTACTTATTTTATTTCCAGTCTTTCTTGGCTTCATTTTTGAAAGGATCTATCAAGAAAGAACCATATTTGATTTGGTAGAAGAAATTCATTTATATATTATTCTCAATTGTTTCCTCCTCTTGTTTTTGTTCAGGATTTCTTAGAACTTTGTGTGTCCTGTTGCAGTAAGTCATCCAATAAAGATTCTGAAACTGCTTTTTCTCAACAGAATTCATTATGTGAAGACAGCCATTGTGAGTTGTGAGACCAATCATGTGATTACAGAACATTGGTGTACATTTTAAATTGTTTATGAATCAGTTATCTCTGAATGAGAGGAGGGGGAAAATATACAAATGGGAAAAGCATGAATATCAAGCATGTTTTAATTAGAGCTGACAAAAACTGCACATACTATTTAAATTGTAAGCATTATTAAAAATTATGTATGTATCCTAGTTGGTTCATTTTTTGCTTCATCTCTTAAGCAATACCAAACTTATACATGAAAAAGAGCTCTAATAAAATATCAGTATTCCTTTTTTAGGGTGATCCTTGAAATTCATTACAGTGAGAACATAAATACCTGGCATTTCAAATTCTGATTCACCCTGAAAATCTGTAAAACTATGTTAGATCCATAATCCTGGCAAAGGCCCTTCACTGGTCCATTTTCTCATTCAGATTAAATTTTCTGGGTACATTTTCACTCACTGGTGGGACTATTAAATTTAGGGCCTTTAAACAGAATAGTTTTATCATTAAATTTAGGGACAATATAGAAAAATGACAAATGGTCCAATCCCTGGGATAGCAACATTATTGAGGGTCTCAGCCATTACTTTAGACAAAGAACCCTAGTCCCTCTCACTGCTTATTAAACTAACAAAGACTGAGCATTAAGTAGAAAGAAGTGGTAGATATTGAACTAGCTATATAGTATCTCAGAGATATGGCTGTTAATGCTTTCTAAACCTTTGGTTAGTAATGGCTGTGGTTCAAAGGTTACATATCTTCAGGAAGATATGTAAAGAACTCTTAGAGTTAATTCAAATTAAAGCAAGTAAATAGCAAGCATCGGATTATTTGCATATTATTTGTATTCAAATTTGAACTTTATATCTTGGGATACAACTGAACCTGAATAGACAAGATTAAGCTAAAGGGATTAATTTTTTAAGGGTTGCAATATACAGAAGGTTTCCCAATCGAATGTTATTCTGTATTCTTGATCTTGTTGTTTTGCCTCATCAGTTTTTCTTAAAATGTCAAGCAAAATCTTCCATTAAGATTGTCAAATATATGTCCTCAACTCACATTCATCAGAATCTTGTCTAATTAGTATACTTTTACCAAAAAAAAAAATGAAAAACCATGAATTGATTATATAAATTGAGGAGCCAAAACCACCCTCATAAAATATTTGATATCAATATTTCATAATTCTCTTTCCATTAAAAGTTTGGCATTGTCTCCATAGTAGTATAGATCTAAGAAAACAATTTATACAATTTTAAAAAATGAAAACATATGCTTTCTTTTAAAACGAAAACAAATCATAAAATGAAAACAAATGAATAGCTTTTTTATCATGAAGGCTACAAAAGAAAAAATGTTATAATATTCACTTCTATTTCAACTTCAAATGAAATTAAATTGTGCAATTAATATAATTTACAAACTTCTGGTTTAATATTTTGACTAGCTTTAAATAGAAAACTTTAATATTTTTATCTTAAATGAGTTGCTGGTATTCCTTATTGAAGATAGTGCACTACTGGGAGATCACCAAACTAACAAAGCTAAAAAATAGCTCACCCCCGCCAGAAACATTTTCAAATTTGTCTTCATTCTCTATAACACCAGCATATACTAAACATCCTAAATCATCACAAAATGTCTAGATTTTTCATTCCATCATGATGCAATAATATTTTAACATTATTTATAAAAAATTGTTCATTTCATGGATAGCAGGAATAATCTAGCTAGCATAAGAAAGAATTCACTAAAAGAGTTAACATATGACATTTGGTGTGGAGCCAAGGTGGTAGCATGAAGCTAACATGCTCCCAGAGCTTTTCCCTACACAAAGCTAAATGAAGTCTCAGCACAGAAATTAAAGCTGCAAATCCCACCAAAAAAAAAAAACAAGATTCAAAGAAGTTTTCAATGATAAACATCATGGAGGATCTTCAGTGAAGGTCTGTCTCTTTGGGGAAAAGGGGAAGTAAAGCCCAGTGAAGTGGGAAAATGGGAAAGCCAGGGGGAAGCTTTCAGCAGGGCAAACAGGTTCCAACACCCATATAGCAAGTCAGCAGGGAGGGTCCGAAACTCATATAAAATCTGAACCCTGGGAACAATGGGGCAAAAGACAGGACTGGGTTGTAAACAAACCACTACAAAGGCAACACTTGGACTGCATAAACAATATCCAGACCAATGACAAGTCAGGGATCAGACTTCAGCCCCAAGATATAATATATTGGGTCTGTATCCCAAGATTAGAACTCAGACATTTCAAGATGAGCAAAAAAAAAAGCTAAGAGCCCTCATTATAGAGAACTATTATGCTGATGCATATGATAACAATGTCACCTCAGAAGAAGGGAGAAAACAGTGAAAAGTTACTCACAGGGGATGTGTCAAAAAAAAGTCTATGAATTAGACTCAAATCCAAAAGCTCACAAAAGAGCTTGAAAAGAATTTAAAAATCAAAGAAGAGAGGAAGAAAAATGAAAAAAAGAAATGCCATGCAAGAAAATTATGAAAAAATGACCAAAGAAATCAACTTCTTCAAAAGTAAATATAAAAAAGAATGCAAAACTTTTCTTTAGGTTTTTTTTTTTTTTTTTGCAAGGCAATGGGGCTAAGTGGCTTGCCAAAGGCCATGAGTTAGGTAATTATTAAGTGTCTGAGGTTGGATTTGAACTCAGATACCCCTGACTCCAGGGTGGGTGCTCTATCTACTGCACCCATCTAGCCACCCCAAACTTTTAAAAATAAAATCGACCACATGCAAAATTTAATACAAAAGCCAATTGAAGAAAATGAAAGCCTAAAAATTAGATTTGGACAAATAGAAACCAATAAATCCTCGAGACTACAGGATTCCAACAAACAAAGTAAAAAGGCTGAAAAAAATGAAAACATAAAGTACTTTTTAGGAAAAACAAATGTCCTGGAAAATAGATCCAGAAGAGATAATTGATGAGTTGTTGGACTACTAGAAAGCCTAGATCATAAAAACGAATCTAAAAACATCTTGTAGGAAATTGACAGGAAAAATGATTCAAATCTTGTAATGCAAAAGGACAAAAAAGCCATTGAAAGAATACAGAGAGGTCTTCCAGATAGATACCCCCAGGTTAAAAACTTCAATGGCTAACATAGCCAGATTCCAGAATTCTCAAATAAAGGAGAAAATAATGCAAGCAGCAAAAAAGAAGCAATTTAAATACAAAGGAAACACAATCAGACATACATGGGAGTTACCAGCTTCCACACTGAAGGACCAGAGGACCTGGAGGGTAAAGCTCCTTGGATTACAACCAAAAATTTACTGCCCTACAAAATTCATCATATTCTGTTAAGGGAAAAGAGTAATGTTCAACAAAATAGAGGACTTCCAAAATTTCCCGATTAAAACGATCAGAACTGAACAGAGAATTCAATCTCCAAATACAAGATTTAAGAGATACATAAAAAGGCAAATGAAAAGGGGAAGGAAGGCAAAACAAAAGAACAAAACAAACAAAGTAAAACAAATGTTAGCCAAAACTATCAAATTGTATACAACCCTATAAGGGAAGATACAACAATTGTAACTCTTGAGAATTGTATTTCTCTTAGGATAGTTAAAAGGTTGAATATAATTGAAGAGACTGAATTTAGAAGATATGGATATTTTTGTTTCTAATCTTTCCATTGAAAGTGAAATGATATCACTATGAGACAAAAAGACTAGATTAAAAGTAGGGGTGTTTATTCTAAACTTAAGTGTCTCAGTTTCCTTTGAGTTACTTTAATTCTGCTTTGCTCACAAAATTTAGCATTTTCACTAATGGTGACATCCTATGTGGGTGGTCCTGAACCAGTGTCTCCCATTCCCTACAATCAATTGGAAAGTTCTTAAGAGATAACTTCAGAGTGTCCCAGAATACTAAGAGACATTATAATTAATTAAATCAGAAGTGATTTTAGAGGCAGAGGGTGAGAATTTACATAGAAAGTTTGGACTTAATCCAAACTTCAGTTAACAAGGGTTTAAGTATCTTGGTTGGGAAGATAAAAGGCAGGGAATATAGGAGAGAATAGACTTGGAGTGGGGATACAAATGGTTGATGAAAGGATTTGACTTTGGATGATATGTTGGCTCAATGAGAATTGTGTGCCCTGGGAGGGTACTTGCAAAAGGTAAGGTAGAAAATGATTGTAATTTGATTTAACTCATGACTCTTGAGAAATGTATTGCTAAGGAGGCAGAAGAGGAGACTGAGGCAATGCTGCTTATCAGACAATCAAGCAATCAATCAATCTGTGATGGTACCTTCATTGATAGTTCTTTGAGTGTATCATGCAATCAAGCAATCAATTAATCAAGCTTAACTTCTATTGATAAACAACACTGGGTGAAGAGACACAAAAATCTATTATGATACAAGGAAAGAAGGGAGGGTAGAATACTGAGTAAATTTTATTCAATAGATTTGACCCAGAGAGGGATTAAGATTCATTTCCATTTGAGCTTAAAAAAATCTATCCTACTTTAATGGGAAGTTCAGGGGTGGGGGGGGGGGGAGAAAGAAAAGAGAAGAAGGGGTTGATAAAAGGGAAGGCAAAGGTATAAGTGAAAATAAACTGAAAAGTAAATTTAAAAATAAAAATTAAAAGGGAAAAGGAGTAAAACTTTGTTGAGGAGGAATAAAAGGAAAGGAAAGAGAAAAATATAAATGGGGAAAGATAGCATGGAAGGAAATACAGAAGTACTAATCTTAACTGTAAAAGTGAATGGGTTGTCCTCTCTCATAAAATGGAAATAAATATCAAAATGAATTAAAAACTAGATATTACAATATGTTGCTTACAAGAAATACATTTGAAGCAGAGAGATACAAACAGAGTAAAGGTAAAAGACTGCAGCAAAATATCCTGTGCTTGCGTTGAAGTAAAAAAAAAATCAGGGGTAGTGATCCTAAATAAAGCAAAAGCTAAAAATCAGTCTCATTAAAAGGAAAATATATCTTCTTAAAAGGCCCCATAGATAAGGAAGCTATATCATTATTAAATGTGTTTGTACCTAGTGGTATAGCATCCAAATACCTAGAGGAAAAGTTGATTAAATTACAAGGAGATATAGACAGAAAAATTTTAATAATGGGGACCTCAATCTCCCTCTATCAGAATTGGATAAATCTAACCACAAAATAAACAAGAATGAAGTTAAGAAAGTGAAAAGAATCTTAAGAAACTTAGATATGATAGACTTCTGGAGAAAACTTAATGGGGGTAGAAAAGAATATACCTTTTTCTTTGCAGTAAATGGCATCTTTACCAAAACTGACTATATATTAAATGCAGAAAGACAGACATAATAAATGCATACTTTTCAGATCACAATGCAACAAAATTACATGTAATAAATGGTCAAAGAAAGATAAACTAAAAATTAATTGGAAACTATATAACAATTTAAAATAATGAATAGATCAAAAAGCAAATCATAGAAAAAATAATTATATCCAAGTGAATGATAACAATGAAAATCATACCAAAATTTATGGCATGCAGTGTCAAGGGGAAATTTTATATCTCTAAATACTTATATGAATAATATAGAGAAAGAGGAAATCAATGAATTGGGTATGCAAATAAAAAAACTAAATTAAAGAACAAATCAAAGATCCCTAATTAAATACTAAATTAGAAATTCTGAAAATTAAAGGAGAGATTAATAAAATGGAAAGCAAGAAAACCATTGATCTAATAAATAAAACTAAGAACCAATTTTATAAAAAAATGAAATAGAGAAACCTTTGATTAATCTGATTTTAAAAAGAAAGAGGATAACCAAATTATCAATATAAAAATGAAAAGGTTGAAATAACCACCAATGAGTAATAAGTAAAAGAGATAATTCAGTGCTATTTTGCTGAACTGTATGCCAATAAATTTGATAACCTGAAGGAAATGGATGAATATTTACAAAAATACAAACTGTGCAGATTAACAGAAAAAATAAAATACTTAAATCACCCCATTTCAGAAAATTACATAAAATAAACTATTAATAAATTTCCTAGGAAAAAATGTTGTAGGTTCAGATGGATGGATTTACAAGTGAATTCTACCAAACATTAAAGGAATAATTAATTCCAATTCTACATAAGCTATTTTAAAACATAGGAGAAGGGAAGTTCTGCTCAATTCCTTTTATGACACCAATATGGTGCTGATACCTAAACTATGAAGAACTAAAATAGACAAATAAAATAATAGATCCATAATGGACACTGATGCAAAAATCTTAAATAAAATTTTAGCAAAGAGATTACAGGAAGTTATTACTAGGATAATATATCATGATCAGGTAGGATTTATACCAGATAAGCAGGGATCATTCAATTTTACAAAATCATTCAACATGATAGAACATATCAATAGCAACACCAACAGAAATTATATGATTATCACAATAGATGCTGAAAAATTCTTTGATAAAATACAGCATCCAGTCCTTTTAAAAATATTTGAAAATTTATAAATAAATGGAGTTTTCCTTAAAATAATGAGCAGTATCTTTCTAAATCATCAATAAATATTATATATAATGGGGATAAACTAGAAGCACTTCCAATAAGATCAAGGATGAAATAAGAATACCCAGCATCACTGTTACTTTTCAGTATTGTCTTAAAATATTAGTTTTAGAAATAAAAGAAGAAAAAAATTGAAGAAATCAGAACTGGCAATGAGGAAGCAAAGCTTTCACTCTTTGCAGATGATATGATGGCATTTAAGAGAACTGAGAAAATCATTTAAAAAATTCCTCAAAACAACAAATTCAGCAAAGTAGCTATCTATAAAATGAACTCAAATAAATCATCAGTATTTCTATATATGAATAGCAAAGCCCAAGATCAAGAGAAAGAAAGAGAAATTCCACTTAAAGTAACTACAGACATTTAATACTTGGGAATATACCTCCCAAGGCAAGCCCAGAAACTGAACACAATTACAAAACATTTCTCACCTAAATAAAGTCAGATCGAAACAACTGAAAAAATTTCAAATGTTCATGATTATATCAAGGTAATATAAATAAAAATGACACTTCTAACCCAAAATAAATTACTTATTTGGTGCCATATCAATCAAACTACCAAATAATTATTAGACCAAATTTGAAAAAATAGTGACAAATTTCATCTGGAGCAACAAAAGGTCAAGATTATCAAGGGGACTAATGAAAAAAAATGTAAAGGAAGGTGACCTAGTTCAACCAGATCTAAAACTATTCTATAAAGCAGCAGTCATGAAAACTGACTGGTACTAGTTAAGAAATAGAGTAATGGATCAGTGGTTTAGAACAAGTTTAAAAGAAACAATAGTAAATGACTACAGTAATCTCCTTTCTGACAAACCCAAAGACATTAGCTTCTGTCATAAGAACTCACTATTTGACAAAAATTGTCAGGAAAGCTGGAAAATAGTATGGCAAATTCTAGGCTTAGACTCACATCTCACCCTCTATACCAAAATAAGGTCAAAAATGTATACCCATTTAGACATAAAGGGAAACTCTATAGCTCAATTAACAGACTAAGAAATACTCTTTCAGATCTATGGAAAGGGGAAAATTTATGATGCAGCAAGAAATACAGTGCATTATAAACTGCAAAAATGCATGAATTTCACTATATTAAGCTAAAAAGTTCTTACACTAATAAAATCAATACTGCCAAAATCAGATATACAGAAAGCTTGGAAACAATTTTCACAGCTGGGGGGTTCTGATAAAGGTCTCATTTTTAAAATATATAGATAATTGCATCAAATTTATAAGGTTATATAAATCATTCCCCAGTAGATAAATGGTCAAAGGATATGAACAGTTTTCAAATGAAGAAATTAAAGATATATATATATATATATATATATATATATATAATCATATGAAAAAATATTCCAAAGCATAACTTATTAGAGAAATGAAAATTAAAACAACTCTGATGTATCACCTCACACCTATCAGATTGATTAAGATGACAAAAGGGGAAATTATCAATGTTGGGGAGGTTGTGGGAGGATGGGCACATTAACATACTCTAGGTTTTGAACTGATCCAAACATTAAGGAAAACCATATGGTACTATGTGCAAAGAGCAATAAAACTGATTATACCTTTTGACCCAGCAATTCCAATACTAGGTCTATATCCAGAAGAAATCATAAAATATGGGAAAAGTCCCTCATGTTCCAAAATATTCAAAAAAGCTCTTTTTGTAGTGAGAAAGTGTTGGAAACTGAGGGGATGGCCATCAATTGGGAAATGATTAAACAAGTTATAGTATATGAATGATTTGGAATACTATTAGTATATAAGACTCTAGAGCAACATGGAATGAATTACAGGATCTGATGCTGAGCAAAGGGAGCAGAACCAAGAGAACATTCTACACATAAGCAACAACATTGTGAGGGCATCAAACATGATGCATACAGTTGCTTTCAGCCATTCAGAGAGCCAGGGCAAACCTGTTAGACCACTTATGGACAATGCTAGCCCTATTCAGAGGAAGAAAGACAAAACAAAACAAAGCAAAAGAAACAAAACAAAAAAAAAAACCCTTCAGAATCTGAATAAACACTACATTCACTTTTTAAAAATGTCTCATATTTTTTCCTCCCATCTCATGGTTTTCTTTCTTTTCCCTTAATCCTAATTCCTCATACCAAAAAATGACTGATTAATCTGTAAACATATTTAACACAAATGTGTATGTACAATAGTCACCTAATTGTTCACTGCTGGGGGGAGAGGGATGGGAAGAGATGGTAGAAGGAAATTATGTATATTCATATTAAAATATGAATATACATTTGGATGAATGTTGAAAAACTTTCATATGTAACTAGAAAATAAAATAAAATATCAATTGAAAAGAAGAGTTAACATATTATTTTTAGGTGTTTTTTTGCAAGGCAAATGGGGTTAAATGGCTTGCCCAAGACCACATAGCTAGGTAATTATTAAGTATCTGAGGATGGATTTGAACTCAGGTACTCCTGACTCTAGGGCTAGCACACTATCCACTGCACCATCTAGCCACCCCTAAGAGTTAACATATTAAAACAATCTAGCAGTCAAAATGAATGTTGAGTTTCATCCCTTACAAATATAATAATGATCTTATTGGAGATACTGCATTCCACCCAATGAACTCAGCTCAGATGAAATCAATGGGAATATTACTAGCAATATATAGATGTGAATTAATTCATCTGAATGAAGTTTTCCCTAGACATCATCTGGATTAGTCTAGAATTGACATTCAAGGATCATTAAGAAATGGTAGATTATTGAATAAATAATTTCAGGCATGACTGAAATTGCCTGGAAAGAAAGGATGTAATACAAAAAAAAAAGAAAACAAGGAGCTAATGAAGATTTTGCACAATTTCTTGCTAGGTTGCAATAGGCAGTTCAAAGGAATGTGAGAGAAAAGACAATTTCCCTTGTTTGTAGCTTATTTACCTTGACCTTGAAGTGAGCAAAAGAGAAATTAAGAAAATAGACTATTTAATAATAATGTTTTACAGAATAGTTTTATGGAGACTTGGGAAATCAAAAAGGGAATTTATTTGAAATTATAGAAACAGAGAAAGAGACAGTGAGTATTTGCAGATTTCAAAGGTTAAATTAAAAAAAATCACAAAAGAAATACTATTTGACATAGAGAAAGATTTGAGGAAGTAAATTCCAGAAAGAGGAGAGATTCAGGTCCATTCTAAAGTATATAATTTGATTTTTACAGAAAATAATGGGGAAAACAGTATTTAAAAACACAAGACCCATCCCCTTCCCAGAAAAGATTTAGGACTGTCCCCTAAAAAGGACTTAGTTGTTTTATTTTAGCTGCAGAGGGGGCAGGGGATATTTTAGTTAGGCTTCAGGATTTTTGAGTGACTGACTGTTTGCCTTCTTAAAAGCCATACCAGTTAAAATCAAGAAGTGTTAAATATTAAAACATTTGAATGGAAAAATGTATTGTGAAAAATGGAATCATGTATATGATTTGTATAGCTGTAAAAATTAAGAACAGTATGTACTACAATAAAAAAAGCTAATGGAAAAAATATTAAGAGACTATTAAGAGAAAATGTAAGTAGTTTAGTCTGAGTAATGGGCTCTGAAAGAATTGGGAAGAGAAGAAAGGGTTGCAAAGAAAAATGAAAAGACATATAGAGACAAGTGGGGTTTTTGAACCATTTATGAAGTAAGAAGTTTGTTTAAGCTTATAGAAAGATGGCCTGACTAGGTTTGATTTGGTATAAGAAAAAAGATTTTGGAAGCTTTTGCAAAGTGATTTACAAATCAATGTAAGGAGAGAAAAATTATAGAGAACTATAATTCTAAATGAATGCTTATGTTTAAATGAGGTTGGGGTAATTTGAAAATTGCAGTTTTATAATATCTGCCACTTTTACAATATATTTCAGTGAATTGATTGGAGAGTAATAAGCCCTATAATATGAAAAGTTTGCTATGAAAGCTATTGCTAGGTAATTGTTGATTTTTATTTTATTATTGCTTCTTAATGTGAAAATACATTTATCTGAATTAAGGTTTTATCAAAAAAAGTTTTTTGATTATAATGTTTTATAGGGCCTCCAGAGTCATAGGAAGAAGAAGAATTAATGAAGATACTAAGATAGATAGGAACAGAATGGCATTGATAGAGGCTGGGAGCCTGCCAAAACCATTGTCAACACAGACTTCTGAATTATGTACTCTTAATCAGGCTTTAAAATTGCTAAAAAGGGGGAAGAAAATATTTACACAGGCTCAAAATGTGCTTTGGGTATAGTTCATATATTTGGAAAAATTTTGGGTGAGCAAGGAATGATAAACAATAAAGGTTAAAGAATTAGTAAGTACTACCTTGATATTTGAAAATGTGGGGAATCTCCAATTACCACAACATCATTTTGTCAGTGAGGATAGAAAACTCTTTTAAGTTAGAGCATTAACAAGTTAGAATAGAACTGATACATATAAGAATTTTGAAACTTTTAGATTTTGAAAATGAAAATTATTTAAGGTTCTTTGGGATAATTTTTGGAATTTATAAGATTAATAAGAGAACCATAAAGAAAATCTTGTAATCATAAAAAGGGATTTTTAAAAATATCTGCTCTTAATTTTTTTTTGTATTGCAAAGTTCTGGGTAGTAAAAGGGAATATACATTAAATTAAAATGTGTTATGTATAATTAGCAAACTTTGTATAACAGCAGATTTAATTATTTTGGAAATTTAAAATTGTGTTACAATAACAAACAATGAATGAATTGAAGTGTCATCCATCACATCTGTAAAGATTTGTTATAAGAAAACTAGAGAATACCTTGCCAACAGGTTATATCTCTCAAGGTCTTTTTGGCCCAGAGAGTTTGTGAAAAGCAGTGTTCTTCCACCTCATGATTATTAAAGGGGAATATTTATATGTGAGATCAAAGTCGCTTAATTAACATCCGTTATTTAAGAAAAAATTATACATATATATATCTTATAAAATTGGCATTGGTAAAAAGTTTACATTGGATTTTTGAAATTATTACATATAAAACTAATTTCATGGAGAATCTTTTTTTTTGAAAATAGGAATATATTTGAACAAGAGAAAAATAAGTTAATAGAAGAGAGATGTGAAAGAATATTCAGACAGATATTCAGTTATAAGGTTAAGTTTAAGAGAACTTGTTTAGTTTTACTTTAAGAGAATGAGATGTCAGCATGGAAACCTTATGTTTCATGAAGGTTAAGAATTTAATGTTCAATTGTAAAGAAGCAAAATGGTAAACTCAGAAGAAGAGGGTATTTGGAAAGTATATCTTAACTGCAATTATTTCCAATAATAGTGAATAAATGTGAGGGGCTTTGAAAAATGATGGGGGAATTGAAAATTATGTAATCCATAGTTAGGTAACTTACAGTGTTGAAAAGTTATGTGATCTAGATTTATATAAACATAAAATATTTTACTGTAATGATGCAAAAGCCTGGGATTAATGATTGATTGTTTTGTAGAGGTAATGAGGAAAAATATCAAAAGATAAGACCCTCTGGGTTCCCTAAAATTTTAAACAATGAGATGGACCTTATTCTAGATATTTAGGTCCCAGTATAAATGGAATAATGGAAAGGACTTGATCAATTACTAACATGGGGTTGAAGGCATGCTTCTGTTTGTCCACAGATGGAGAAACTGGATACCAGAAAGGAACATTAGACCATGCAAACCAGATAAATCAAGTAATACATAAAAAGAATGACTTTCACTTAAGAAATCAAAAAAGAAAAGATAAAAGGAAAAGAAAGAACATGACATGGATTTTATAAGACAATTTATGTTGCTTACATTAATCATGAACAATTTGGGGATTGTAAAAGGAACTGAATAGTGAACATATTGGTAACTTCTATACAATGGGGAGAAAGAATGGCTGAAATTGTAATGATAGGGGAAGCTGCAAATTATTTGAGACGCAACAAATTTACTATTGGAAATATCAAAGAAGAGATACTGGGAAGAGAAGTTAGGCATAATTTTTCTGGCTTAAATAGTATGACACCTATATGTTTTTGTAAATTGTCACAAAATGTAACTAGAGGAAAGCTCAGGATAGAATTAATTAAGATCTTTATCATTTGATTGATGCATTAAAAACTTCTATAATGAACATAGGGGATCATGTGGATGCAATAGAGATGAGATTACAATTGCAATGTGATTATAGATTTTCTGCTATTTGTGTTATTCCTTTAAAATATGGTGGCTTAGCCTTACCAGATCTAAAATTATATTATAATGTATCAGTGCTCAAAACTGTCTGGTATTGGCTAAGAAATAGAGTCATGGATCAGTGGAATAGACTAGGTGCAATAGCAGGAAATGATTATAGTAATCTGCTGTTTGATAAACCACAAAGAATCCAACTATTGGAATAAAAACTCTCTCTTTGATAAAAATCTATTGGGAAAATTGGAAGTTAGTATGGAAGAAACTTAGATTAGACCAACACCTCACACCTTATACCAAGATAAGAACCAGGATTTAGACATAAAAAACAATATTATAAGCAAACTCAAAGAGCAAGAAGTAGTTTAGGGGGTGGCACAGTGGATAGAGCACCAGCCCTGGAGTCAGGAGTACCTGAGTTCAAATCTGGCCTCAGACACTTAATAATTACCTAGCTGTGTGGCCTTAGGCAAGCCACTTAACCTCATTTGCCTTGCAAAAACCTAAAAAAAAGAAGTAGTTTACTTGTCAGATCTATAGAAAGGGAAATAGTTTATGACTAAGGAAGAGAGAAGATCACTCAAAACAAACTAGATAATTCTGATTACATTAAATCAAAAAGCTTTTGCACAGACAAAACTACTGTAACCAAGATAAAAAAGAAATGTGAATGGAAAACAATTTTTGTAACTAGTATTTCTGACAAAGGACTCATTTCTAAAATATATAGAGAACTGAGTCAAATTTTCAAAAAAAACAAGCAATTCCCCAATTGACAAATGGTCAAAGGATATGCAAAGACAGTTTTCAGCTGAGGAAATCAAAGCAACCCATACTCATATGAAAAATTGCTACAAATCATTACTTATTAGAGAAATAGAAATTAAAGCATCTCTGAGGTACCACCTCACACCTCTCAGACTGACCAATATGTCCAGAAAGGACAATGATCAATGTTGGAAGGGATGTGGGAAATCTGGGACACTAATACATTGTTGTTAGAGCTGTGAACTCATCCAACCTTTCTGGAGAGCAATTTGGAACTACCCCAAAGGACAAAAAAATGTGAATACCCTTTGACCCAACAATACACTACTGGGTCTATACCCTGAAGAGATTATGAAAAAGGGTAAAAGCATCACTTGTACAAAAATATTTATAGCAGCCTTCTTTGTGGTGGCAAAAAATTTGAAATTAAATGAATGTCATTCAATTGGGGAATTCCTTAACAAACTGTAGTATATGTATATCATGGAACACTATTGTTCTGCTAGAAAACAGGAGGGATGGGAATTCAGGCAAGTCTGGAAGGATTTGCATGAACTGATGCTGAGTGAGATGAGCAGAACCTGAAAAATATTGTACACCCTAACAACAACTTGGGGGTGATGATCAATCTTGATGGACTTGCTCATCCCTGCAGGGCAACAACAAAGGACAATTTTGGGCCATCTGCAATGGATAATACCATCTGTATCCAGTGAAAGAATTAGGAACTTTCAACAATGACCAAAGACTATTACTATCAAATTAGAAAAAAAATATATATTATTAGGTAATCTTACTATCTCATACTTTATTTTTCTTCCTTAAGGATATGATTTCTCTGTCATTACATTCAAATGAGATCAGTGTATAACATGGAACCAATATAAAGACTTACAGAATGCCTCCTGTGGGGAGTGGGGGTAGGAAAGCAAGAATAGGGGAAAATTATAAAACTCAAAATAACTAAAATCCTTCTTAAAAAATAATACTTCATTTATATCTTGGGTTAATATCAAAATTATTTGAATAGAATATGGTATAATGATTCCATAACTATGGATATGAATCAATTGCATAAATTGCATGTCTTCATAGAGAACAAAGGATAAATATAAATTTTCTCTAGGAAAAACCTTAGAAACTTTTCATTTGGCATTTACAGTCATTCATAATCTTGATTCAATTTATTTTTAGTCTTATTTCATATTTCTTCCTTCATGTGCTCTATATTCCAGCAAAACTGACCTATTTGCTTTTCCCTGAGGTCATCACTCTTTATGTATTTTCAAAACTCATTCTCTTTATCTGAATTGTGTTTCCTCTCTCGTCACTTCTGATATCTAAAATGGGTTCTCTCTCTCTCTCTCTCTCTCTCTCTCTCCCTCTCTCTCTCTCTCTCTCTCTCTCTCTCTCCTCAAATTCCTTTAAGGTTTAGTTCAGGTGCTACTTCCTAGTTTGAAATATTCTTCTCTACCATCTTTTTTTTTTAGGTTTTTGCAAGGCAGTGGGGTTAAGTGACTTGCTCGAGGCCACACAGCTAGGTAATTATTAAGTGTCTGAGGCCAGATTTGAACTCAGGTACTACTGACTTCAGGGCCGGTGATCTAACTACTGAGCAACCTAGCCACCCCTCTACCATCTTTAATTAAAATTTATATACTTAATGATTTGGGCAGTTAGGTGGCACATGGACTAAGCAGAGGGACCAGAATTAGGGGTTCAAATCTGATCTCATACACTTACTATCCTGGGTAAGTCATTTAATCTCATTTGTCTCAGTTCCTCTTCTGTTAAAAGAGCTGGAAAAGGAAATAACAAACCATTCCAGTATTGTCAACTAAATGGGGTACATAATTGAAAATGACTCAGTAACACTTAGTTATTTACATTTTGAACCCTATTCCAAAACTCAGACTGTAAGGTCCTTGAAGACAGTGACTATTATACTTTTCTTCTCTGTATCACCAGGGTCTAATACCCTCTATACATAAAGCAGTCACTTACTAAACTCATTTGGTTAGCCAAATTCATTTCTCTTGCTAAACTAATCCTTTCCTCCAATTTAATTTATTTTAAAAATTCAAATTATCATTTATCAGACTTGCTGAAAAAGGATGCCCATAAAGTTGAATTCTGTAACCAGAGCTACCCAACCATAGAACAGTCTGCCTTCTGTCAGTGAGCTATCCTTGTCACTGAAGTGTTCAAGCAGAAACCAGATGACCATCTGTCACTGATGCTACAGAGGGGATTACTTTATGGTGGAGAAATAGGACTAGATAAGATCTCATGAAAACTTTTTCATTAAATTATTCTACAAATTCAAGACATTTATGGGATAAAGTAAACATAGTAAAATAGATATTATGGCAATTTGGGGGGAGTTTTCTTAAAGTGAGATTCTTTTCCCCCATAGTGGATTCTGATATATCTTAATAATAATTTAGTGAGCAACATTCCTTATGAAGGAGCATCAGGGAGTAACACAGACTTGACCTTGACTCACATCAACACCAGTTGATAAATTGTTGTTTATTAGGAAAAGAAGCCAACCTAGCCAAAGTTATGACCATACATGGTATGTGTCTGGCGGGTAAAATCACAACTAGCTCAACAATCTCCTCCATTCTGATCCTGAATTCTATATTTGAGCACCCCCAGAAAAGCAGTACCCAATTTCCATTCACAATCCCTCAACTATTATCCAGGGAACGCAATCCCTGTGGAGACTCAACCTAGCTGTAACTACTGAAGCCTCTGAAATCTTTCACTATCAAAGGTTTTGGTAGTCACAAATTCAAGGTTCAGTTTCAGAAGTCTATATGGCTTTATCAATAGAATTAGACTAAAGGTAATATATTGTTATCTTCATTGTCACTCTAAGAACTACTGGGCTTTTCCATTTGGTCTATATCTGGACTCTTCTATTTATTCTCTCTAACAACAGAGTGTGAGATCCTTTAAAACAAATATTGTTTTGCTTTTCTATTTGTATACTCAGTCTTTCGCACAATACTTTACACATAGTACATCTTTAGTTTATACTTTTGTATTCATTTATTCACACCAGGAGATTCAGATAAAAAGCTATTAAGTTAAAAGCAATTTTTAATCTTAAGAAAGACAGGAAAATAGGTCAGTATTTAGGTCAATTATACCAGGACCCTCCCTGGAATAAATCACATCTATATTTGAAAAAGGAAATGAATAGTAATTTATAAAATGCTAATTAATATATAGCCACAAGCCACCCTTACCACCCACATCACCTCTTTATTCCAATACCTTTGGGTTAATTTTAATATTCTTTTCAAAGTTGTTTAACCCAAAATGTCTTCAGGGGATGATTTTCGTAACAATCCCTAAACTACCACACAGAAAATCTACATATTCATATGTTTCTGAAAATAATGGTTCCCCCTAAAAAACTTACTGAAACAAAGAAAACTCTCAACCTGATTGTTCTATCATAAACTAATGTTCTATCCTAAAGATGAATTTTTCTACAATAAAACTTAAGTCAAATAACATAATATATCAATGATTAATACTTACATAATAATTTATAGGCATAGATGTTTATCTGTACATATAGTATATGTATATATGTTGCATATACACACAAATATATAGTCAATGACAGTAAAAACAGCTAAAATCAGATCAATCACAATATAATCCAAAATTTAAGATTATGTAGATTTTTTTGTCCATTTGGAACATTCTTGATCTCAGACAGATCTGAATAGGTTAGTTTTTATAATATTTTTAGCCAGATGAAGAAAAACAGAAAGCAGTCTAATCTTCAAGCTTAAGTTAAGTGAAGAAAACAGCAAGCTTTATTAAGTGCCCACTAAGTGAGGATGGACATAGTATTAAGCAGTGGGAATAAAGCACAAAAAAAAATCAATTAATCCATCAAAAAAAATTTGCCTTCTCTTATGAAGCTCCTAGTTTTTGTAGATATGATTTTCCTATAAGAAAGAGGTTCTTAACCTTTACTGTTTCAGAGACTCCTTTGACAGTCTAGTGAAACATATGGATTCCTTCTTAGACTTTTAGATGCATCAAATAAAATACATAATGTAGTAAAGGAAATATGTCTGTGTGTGTATTTTAAAGTGCATGTTCATAGACTCAGGTTAAAGAATCCTGCTATGAGGTTCATGTTGAGAAGAACAGGAAGACTAACCATAGCTCAAGATTCCTCTCCAAATAATGCTGAATTTTTGTGTTATCTTCACCTTATGATCTTTAAAAAAATAATACTGAAAGTGGTAGCATATTACTTCTAACACTTTACTGAAATGGAAGGATAAATTGAAGGACAGCTTCTAAACCCAGAAAAACCTGGGTTCATGTCCTGGTTCAGTTTCATATGCCAGCTCATTGTAAATTATCTAATGTCTTGGGATACAGGGAATTTCTATAAAGGTTTTTTGTTTTTTTTTTAAAGTTGCTTGGTTACATCAGTTAAGAGGAAGACATTTTCACAATGGAAATTCTTTACTCTAAATATTTAATGGATCTGAATCAATATAAATTAATTTCTATATGTTTAACAAAGTATCTAACCTTTAGAAAAAAATTGGCCATTCTAAGCTGGAAACTGAGGTATGATTTGAAGAGCTGAAACTTCAGAATTTTATCTAAAATAGGTTCAGCAAATTGAATTGCACCTATGTTTATTAAGTAATATTATTAAGCACTGACAATTTTTTCAGCAAAAAAATATTTGAAAGAGGGTAAGAAAAGGTACTAATACATCTAATAAAAATAATTAAGTGCTTTAAAAATTACATTTGTTGGTATAAGGCTTAAAAACATTAGTGTTTTTGTTTTAAACATTATAACATCATCATCACAGTTCCTATTAAATATTTTAAGGCTGTGAGCAGTAACACAAGCATTATTTTCCTCATGTTCTAGATGAGGAATTTGGGACTTTTAAATTACAGTGATTTTGCATACCCAGCTGATGAGTGTCTAAAGCAGTATCTAAGGAAGATTTGAGTAGGACAATAGCATTCCACTTCTGTCTGAAGAATATTCATTGTTTAGGTAGGGGCTCCTTCTAGATGGCCTCCAATGTCTTTTTCAACTTGACAAATCTGTGACTTTACATTTCAAAGAAATCAATATTTGCTTTTAACTAACAATTATAAAATAAAATCAAAATCTCAATTTTAATCCATTAATTGTGTATGTGTTTCAAATCTTTTTATTATTTTACAAAGCTGTATTTGAATCTCTTATTAAATTTATTATGACAATTTGAAACCTAGCTATAGGTTCATTCAGCTCAATAATTACATTTTATAGGTGAGAAAACACCCAGTCATGAACTCAAAATTACTTCTAAAGGAGGCTACCAGCACTAAATCAAGTTAAATTAAATTAGACATTAGATTTGAACTTAAGTCTTATCGATCCAAATATAATTTTAATATTATAAAATCAAATTCTACAACCAATTACTGGCATCTGCAAGTAGTCATTTTTTCTAGAATATTTAAACATTTACATGAGGAATCTTTTTTATTTTATTTTACTTTTGCATTATTAAACTTATTTTTCACAAAAGTAATGACTGATATAAAGTTTTTGCTATATTTCTTTAGCTAAGGAACTGTTGATCATCCATCACATTGATCTCCAATTTGCATTATGTGTATGGTCCTGTGAGATTGTAATCATATGAATATTGAGTTGGATTCTTCATCATTTTGTAAGCAAAAAAAGGTCATATTTTAAAGATGATATTTTAATTGATTGATGAAATTTTCTTTTAATTTAAGCAATTTTTGCTGACATTAAATAAGTAACATGAATTTTATCTAGTATTAGGTCTTTGGAATAACTTACTACATTCAATGAAATTAATTAGCATATATTAATTTTTGGTTGATAACCCTTATGGTTTCAATTATCATAGACAACTGCAAAGTCTGTATCTCTAGTGACAATCTCTCTCTCTCAGGATGAAGACCGTACATTTCTAACTGCTATTGGACATAGTGTGTTGGATGGCTTCCAGCATCACAAAGTTTTTGTATTAGTAACATATATTAAGTGTATTAGTAAAGAAAAAGTAAAGAATTGGTTGTTCAAAGGAAAGTTTACACTATATAACCAAATTTTCAGAATCTTTTGATTTACCTTTTTAAAAGACCTCTTCCCTGTTTTTTAGTCTTATTATAAAACCACTTCAGAATCATCAACATATTTGACAATGCTGACTACCTGCCCATCAACAGGTGGGAACTAAAAATTGATGAGTAGGGTTTAATATAAAGAGCTTATATAAATATTTTAAAATAAATTGAGGTTTTTTTAATAAGACCAAATGACCAACATTTGGCATGTGTGTACATGTATGTTTGTATGGATATATATATGTATAAAATGTATATATATGTATAAAATGTATAAATATGTTTATAGAACCTTAAAATTTATAAACATCTATAAATTCAAAGCAACTAGCCAACCCAAAGTAAACTTTAATGCTTGTTAGATGTGTTGTTCTCAGTATGTAACAGGACACATTTAGTTTAATATCAAGATTAAACCACCCCCCACAAAACAAAATGTGAACAAATAATTTATAAAAGTTTGCAAAATTCAATGTTATAATAACAGATCACAATATAATGCTGATATAAATTTAAAAAGCTTAAGAAATTAGAAATTAACCAACACCAATGTTATATAGTGGTGACAAAGAAGATTATATTTAACCTTATTTAATTTAAATTTGTAGCATGCAAAATAATAAAATCATATTTTTCCTACTTTCCTACTTTATCCAGACACATAAGTAAACAGCAGGTTGTATAATTACGTTCACTTGGAAAAATATGGTGTAGTCTCAAAAAAGTGCTCAAACTGCATTGACATTTCAGAGACCTATTTAAAAAAGCACTCAACAATCTTGATCACTTCGGTATTATAAAAAAAGTTGTATCCTTTGCTCTGATTTTAACATTGCCTCTTACAAAATACCTCTATCATCATTATAAAAAACTGTTTTAAATGAATCCTTCATTCATAGACTCAATATGATCCTGTAAATAATCTATCTGTTACTATGGTAAAAGACATAATATATGGTGTATCTTTTGGTTTACCTTTTAAAAAGACCTCTTCCCTGTTTTTTAGTCATTATAAAACCACTTCAGAATCATCAACATATTTGACAATGCTGACTACCTGCCCATCAACAGGTGGGAACTAAAAATTGATGAGTAGGGTTTAATATAAAGAGCTTATATAAATATTTTAAAATAAATTGAGGTTTTTTTAAAATAAGACCAAATGACCAACATTTGGCATGTGTGTACATGTATGTTTGTATGGATATATATATATATATATATACATATATATGTATAAAATGTTTTTATCATAACATCAAATGACCAGATCTCTAGCAAACACTGCATGATATTTCTACCCCACCTTAAAAAAATCATCAAACCAAGACAGGGATATTATAGAATTTACAGAATAAGTTAGTAATAACAGCATCTTTTGTTTATTCCAAACATCATCCAACCTGGTCATGAATGTCTCCCAGAACCATTCAGACTTTTCTGTGTTATTGGAAAATATGTCTAGACTAAAAGTTTTCATACAGATATCAAATCACATTGTCAATCTGTGACAGAACCTGGAATTACCAAGAACTTTTTGTGATGTATTTTGCCCTAAAAACATATAAGAAGGGCTGCTGTAGAGCAGAAATCAATATACAAAACTGGTAAGAACAATGGACCAACAAGAATATATAAAATGAAGTTGATATTCCAACTTGCCTTGGGCAAACTATACTAATATACTAAAATCTTCATTAGTAATACAGAAATGAAAGCCAAAATTCATCTTAGTAAGCTCCTATTCAATAGTATACTAATAAGATAAGAATTTAAACCATATTAATAAATTTTAGTAAATTGGTAGGCACAGTATGGTGAGGATTAGCATCCTTCTCCAAATAAATCATATTCTACCTGTTTCATGAACTACTTTACCTTTTTCATAATAGAGTACCTAATTCTGAGAGCCCTTGGCATCTGAACTGGGACTTACTATGGTATCAATATTACCCAGTCAAGAACAAGGACTGAAACTGGAAAAACTAGGATACAACAAATGATTCCTTGGACCTGGAAACTTCAGCTATATAGTCAGTTCTTTTTTGGATATGTAATAAAAATTGTTGACTGCAGAATTCCAGTACTGCTTTCAAGTGAGAAAGGCAATTATCTACAGGGAGGTAAAGCAAAACATTTCAAGGATACATTGAATCACAACCTGAAACAGTGTATATCTCCATAGACTGCTGAGAATAACAGACTGGCAGAAAACATTGAGTGACTATTAGCATGAATGGGGTAGCCTGCCTTAAGTCAAAGTGACATATAGGCCACAAAAATTATAATTATGAACTAGTTGCAGTGACAGAGATTCTAATAAAGGTCAATTGAGCATTTAGGCTAGTCAAATGGTAATGTTGTCTGGATTCATCATATACAGAAGTTTTCTTATGCTGTTGAATTTAATAAAGATTTTTTTTTTGGTTTGGTTTGGTTTTGATTGTTTTTGTTCAGCAAAAAAAAGGAAACAGCTTCCATTACTTTTTATTAATAAAAAATCCAAATTTTTGCCATTAAATTTAAGATTACTTTGACTAAAAACAACTTGTTCAATTGTACTGAGTTAACTATACTCTTCTCTGAAAGGTCATTTTTAGTTCAAATTCCCTATATGTTAGCTAATAAAACTTCTATAGGACAAAAAGAATATATTAACATTTGTAAAAGAGGTTTCCACTAATTTTTTTTAGTTTTTTTTTTTTTTGCAAGGCAAACGGGGTTAAGTGGCTTGCCCAAGGCCACACAGCTAGGTAATTATTAAGTGTCTGAGATCAGATTTGAACCCAGGTACTCCTGACTCCAAGGCCAGTGCTTTATCCACGATGCCACCTAGCCGACCCTGGTTTCCACTAATTTGATATGCAACTAGTTATACTCTTAATAATAACAGTAAGCTGAAGTGAAACTTCATATTTTATTCTATTTTAATCATAGAATTATAAAATGTTAGTGGAGTTTTCAGCAGTCAAAGTCCAACTAGTACCTGAAAAAAATCCCTATGCTAACACATCTAGTCAATGTTGTTATTTCAAAGCATGAACTTAGCACTATAGTACTATATAAACTATAGACTATCTTTATTTAGAAGAAGAAATGGCATCTAGAAAAATTCCAATATCTCCAAATATACTATACCGGTCTAACTCTTTTTTTTAAGGTTTTTGTAAGGCAAATGGGGTTAAATGACTTGCCCAAGGCCACACAGCTAGGTAATTATTAAGTGTCTGAGACCGGCATTGAACTCATGTACTCCTGACTCCAGGGCCGGTGTTTTATCCACTGTGCCACCTAGCCACCCCTGGTCTAACTCTTGATGTCTGCAGACAAAGCCTTTCCTTTTACAATTAAAGATAAAGTTGCAAATACAAATACCTTTGGAAGAGGTTACAGTTTATTTCTTTTCACACCAAGAGATGATGCTGAAAAACAGAATTTCCTGAGAGCAAGATTAGCATTATGGAAAATATCACCGATATTATATGCTTGAAAAGTAGCTGAATGTATTAAAGATGAGGAGAGCAGAACCTAGAAGGGGGTAGGCTGGGCATAGTCAATATAAACTTCTATTTCAAAATTTTGCCTATATATATATTTCATTATACTTATCTGCTTCGTAAAAATTAGCATTGAAATGCATTGAAATATTATTAATACAGAGATAGTGTGGCATTGTGATTCTAGGACTGGTCTTGAAATCAGAAAAATCAAGGTGCAATTCACACTTTGACTAATATTTTTATGACACTGAACAAGTCAGTATCCTAGTAGTGTCTTTGAGATTAGGTTACAGAAGAATTACTGATCTCTACCAACAAAGGGGAATTTCCATGCTTGTTGTTACCTACCTAGGATTCTCTGTTGTCTTCTCTTCACAGTATCAACCATAAGGGCATACTGACAAATGTTTAACAACCAGTTATTTATGTTTATTCTTATTTATTAATATTTTTCTCTATCATATCCTTTTGTCTGAACAATTAATAAATAATATATCAAAATTTGATTTATGATTTTTGCTGATTTGTGGTGAAAATACTAAAATTTTTATATATACTAAAATATATTAAAATATATATACTAAATATACTAAAATTATATATGATACTATATATACTACATATTATATATATATACAAAATTATTTTTCTACAAAATTATAAAATACACTAAAATCATATATATATACTAAAATATACTAAAAAAATTTAGTATGTATTTCTTTCCAATGGTGAACAATAAAAAGAAATAATTATAAATACATATTTATCTTCTGTAATGATTCTTCTATTTTTAGTTAACATTGAAAAAAGGACAATTAGTTTTCTCAAAATAGAACAAACTGTTTAAGAAGATACTGCATGTATAGCATTTTCATATATTAAAGTTCTATATATCAGTGTTTGGTGCTGTTACTATAGTCACAGCCATTGCTATTACTATGGATAATGATGATGATGATGATGATGATGTTATATGTGTGTGGGAATTCTTTTTCGAGTGTTGTCTCAATTTATCTCTGAGAACCTGGCATTCAGATTCTGCATGTAGTATTAAAACTATTCTTAAATTTGAAAATTTATAACAATACATATTTATGTTTAACTCTTGGGTGTTTCTAACTCAATTAAATCAAGATATTTAGGGTAAAGAACCAGAGTAGACAATGATGACAGCTAGAATGAATTATCAAGTAGAAAAAAAAAAGAATTACATGAATCACCTCAGTCACTAGTATTTTATAGATTCACGAATAAAATACACTCATATGTGTATTTATACACATGTATCACAAGTAAAAAAATAAAGTATTTTGAGTTATGTTTTTATTTTAAAGAGTGAGAAACATTAAATTTTCATTCAAAATGTTTCACAGCATATATATATATATATATATATAACAATTGGGAGGTCAAGAAAATAGACTTCTAACAATAATTCCATCTAACAATCCATGGGGAAACAACAACTTAGAATCATCATCTTCATCAATCATTAACATTTCAGTATTTTAGCTTACTAAATGTTCAAAATTTTGACTTTTTAAAGAAATGAGGGGGCGACTAGGTGGCACAGTGAACAGAGCACCAGCCCTGGAGTCAGGATTACCTGAGTTCAAATCTGAACTCAAACACTTAATAATTACCTAGCTGTGTGGCCTTGGGCAAGCCACTTAACCCCATTGCCTTGCAAAAAAAATAAACATAAAAAAAAAGAAGTGAGATAGTTTAAAGGAAATTCTAGATATTCTTGGAGAATCTTGAACAGCAAACCACAGCTGATAAGATTCACACACAATCATAGTCATCCTCTTTGTGGAAGAAGGTATAGAAGATAAATTATCATGTAATCATTCACTCTTCCAAAACAAGTTTTATTGATTTTTAGATTTGAAGTGATATAGTTGCTATTTGTCATCAGTCAGAATTCTTAACCATCTCTAATAATGTAAGATACATCCAAATCACTGCACAGAGCAATTTTTAAAATTTTTAATCCCCCCAATTTAGAATCTCAAAATAAATTAGAAAAGGGTTACTTTTTTGCTTGTATGCTTTCCCTTACAACAAATATCTATAAAGATAATACACATAGCCAAGGGGGAGACTTTTAAACTTTTAATATATATCAATCTTTCCTTTGTTTTTAAATTTTATATTGTAAACCGATTTACAGATACATAAGATTTATCATATCTCAACTCTATTAGTTTAACTAGATAATATGATTTTCTTGTTTGTTGTTTAGTTCTTTTGTTTTTTTTTATAATTCTTGGTTTTTCAATGAGTTTCTTCTGGAATACTCTCTCTGGAGGCCTAAAAATAATTTCACTGAGTTTATGTACTATGGATATTAACCAAAATGCATTTAGTGGATGAAGCAGTGGGGGGAGAAGAGTTTTATTTTCGAGATTTTTCTGCAATGGAAATTTACCCTGAATTTTCAATGCATTTTAAATGATTGACAATGTTCATATTCAAATACAAACAATTCCAAATTGCTGGGATAGTCAGAATTTAACAGATGTTTTCATTATCTGTCATGATGTGGGGGTGAGGAAGATACATTAAATAACTGAACCTATGTAATAAGGTGTTGTGTTACATAAATGGTATCCTCTTTAAAAATATAGAAAATTTTAAATTTATATCATAGAGAAATAATTTCACTCTCTAAAGAATACACACATATGCACCTATGCATATAAATATTCATGCTTATATACACACACACACACACATATATAAGGCTTCACAATAATAATTGGCTTCCTTGAGGTCAATATACAAGGCACTAAATTTTAAAACTTTTTTTGTTTAAAAAAACAGTTTTCTATAATGAAAAGAGCATATGACTAAGATTTTTTTTTGATTCCTGGCTATACCCTAATTAGCTATGTGACTGATCAATTAAATCCTCTGAGCCCCAATTACCTCATTTATGTAAAATTGTAACCTATGGAGAGGTTGTAAAAAAGGTGAAATGAGATTTTGCTGCCCTTCTGCAGGACAGAATGGATTTGGATTCCTAGTTATCTCCCTTTGGTTCCCACCTTCTAAATGCTGTTTATCATTTTGAACCATTCCTCTTCTCTTTTGAAATACGACATTCTAATCTTCATCCTTATACCCTATCCATCATCTTGGAGGGAGTTGTTCTTGAAAATGCATAGAGTAAAATAGTGGGGATATTGTAGGACACAAATGGACAGTTTCTTGTCCTCCAACAGAATACAGATAAATTTTCATCCAAATTCATTTGTTTGTACAGTTTTGTGACGCTATTAATTATATATGAGATTTCTTTTGCCGAACTATAGTACTCCAAGCCAGGAGAGAGGTTGGTAGGTTTTTTCTCTCTCTGCATTCCAATCTAAGGAAAGAGATATATAGAGAGCTTGAATTGCTATGATTAAATACTTTTTAAAATCTTATTCTAGCTTTTTATTTAAATAAAATAGGATTGTAAATAAATTTTAATGAATAGATAGAGTCTGGAGTTGATTCTCCTGGGTATGAATTGGAAACAAAGGGCAAGGCCTGAATCACTATCGACTATCAGTTCTCTTGAATAAAACTCTTTAGCAATAATCTGTGTGCCTTTATTGATCTGTCTTTATCATGACTTCAGAGTGTTCTCCTAGGTTGTAGAAGTTATTGTCAAGACGATGACTGCTCAAACACTAAATGCTTTCCTTCACTTCTATACCTACTTTGTGTCCTAAAATAAACAAAAATAAAGAATGAATAAATAAAGCAAAGGAAGCATTTCTTTTTTTTTTTTTTTTGAAAGGCAAATGGGGTTAAGTGGCTTGCTCAAGGCCACACAGCTAGGTAATTATTAAGTGTCTGAGACCGGATTTGAACCCAGGTACTCCTGACTCCAAGGCGGGTGCTTTATCCACTGTGCCACCTAGCCGACCCACATCCATTTCTATATAGAATGATTGAACTCACCCCATGCCCTTGCCAATATAAGCAGCTTGCTAGTATCTTTCACTTGAACTAAGGAAGAATGAGTTTAAATTCTGCTTCAGTCTTTTACTTACCTGTGTGACTGTGGACAAGTTACTTAAATTCTTGTTCTCTCAACTTTCTGAAATATTATAAATACTATATATATATATATATATATATATATATATATATATATATATATATATATAAACCACTACCTTGTAGGATTGTTATATAGATCAAAAGAAATATAAGTAAATCATAATATTTTGTTAACCATAAATAGTACATAAATGCTAGATTACTCCTCCTACTACTACTATTCCCACTCCTACTCCTATTCTTACTCCTATTCCTATTACCCTACTTCTGCAGAGTTTTGTCTTACCCAGGGAAAGAAAATACTTTTCCTAATATGGTCTCTATTTTAGTCATTGTATAGAACAAAATCTTATGTTGATCAACAAGTTCTATCTATAGCATGTGTATCATTTCTAACCATTCCTCTTCTTTTCCTTTGACATATATATTCTTAAACATATACGGAGTAAAAAATTAGAGAATACCAAAGAGCAATAAAACTGCTCATTCTCTTTGACCTAGCAATTCCAATTCTAGGCCTATATGCAGGAGAAATCATAAAAAAATGGGAAAAGTCCCACATGTTCCAAAATATTCAAAATAGCTCTTTTTTTAATGACAAAGAATAGGCAATTGAGGGAATGTCCATCAGTTGGGGAATGGCTAAGCAAGTTATAGTAAATGGACACTATGGAATATCATTATTCTATAATAAATGGTCAGACTCTAGAGAAGCATGGAATGAGTTAATAGGATCTGATGTTGAATGCAGGGAGCAGAACCAGGAGAATTATGTACACATTAATGACGACATTGTGAGATGATCAACCTTGATGGAAGCAGCTCTTCTCAGCAGTTCAGAGAGCTGGGATAACCATATTAGACATGCTATCCTGAAGAAAGAAAATGAAACCAAACCAAACCAAACCAAAAAAAAAAAAACCCTTCAGAATCTGATGAACACTATATAAAATTTATCTCTTATGTATCTCTTTCATTAATTTAATTACTCATTCCATAAATGACTAATTTGTAGACATGTTTATAAAAATATGTATGTGCAATTTTAACCTAATTATTCACTGCTGAGGGGAGGGGCTGGAGAGGGATGGTGGAAGGAAGTTTTATAATTTAAAAATATACATATGTGTAGAGGGCCAGCCCCAGGGCACAATACTCACATGTCCTTGGTGATCTTCTTCATCATAGATATGCATGGATTATTGCTCATTGTATGGATCCATTGGCTCACCAGTGAACCCTGATCTAGGATAATCTGTGGCTCTGTGGTGGTTGTAAAAGGTTCCTTTAATAGAGAAGTATGCATAGTTCTAAGAAAAAATATTGTAAATTTACCCAGGAAATTGTAAAACTGGTTCTCCTTTAATTGTTATTCCTGAGATAAGTTTTTGCTATAAAAAGCATGAGTTTTTAAAAATAAAGTTGGTAGATTTTTCACTTCCTAACCTTTTCATGTTGGGATATGTTTTTCTACCCAACTTGACTCTTGGAAATTCATGTTCAGACCCACACCAGAGCTATTGCGGGTGATACATATGCAAATGGATGAATTTTGAAAAATATTTCATAATGTGTATTTGGAAAAATAAAATATCAATTAAAATTGAGGAACATTGTATGTCCCAAATTTGCAGCTCCTTAACCTACAACAGATATCAACAACTAAATTTTTATCCAGATTCATTTGTTTGTTCAGCTTTGGGAAGTTTTTAATTATAAACAACTAAGATTTCTCTTACTTAGCTATAGAACTTCTTGGCAGGAAGGTAAAAACTGAGCTATATATAAAATGACTATCAATTCTCCCTACCACATAGAGTTGTTATAAAAGAAAGAACTTTGAAAATTGTAAAGGTCTATAAAAGTATAAGCTGCCTTGATTATTAATACTTTTATATATTTTGAAAGAACAGAATCAGGGGGGAGTCAATATTTTGACTCTGTCCCTTGCTGGTTTTAATATTGAACAGATAATTTTACCTATCTGAATCTCATCTTCCTGATTTATAAAATGGAGAGGTTTCACTCGTATCCCTTTGAGCTCCAAATTTATGATCCTCTGTTCAGATAACACGTGAATTTCTAAATATAATTATATATGTATAAGATTGTAAATTCAATTTAATTAAATAAAAACAAACTCAGCATCTACTATGTACTGATTTAAATGGGAAGTAAGTTGTAAATTTAACCAGTATTCAATTTTTCAAAATACAATTGCTTTTATTGCTGAAAACATAAAAATATCCTAAATTGAATTATATTTTTCTGGAAAAGATATGAAGATTTGGGGAATACATACAATAAAACAGTTCATCAGAAATGGATAGGAAAATGGAAGTAACTTTTGCCATGAACTTATCATAAAGAATGTGATCCACCCATGACAGAGTTGTTGGTGTTGGAACAAAGATTGAAGCAAATTTATTATTATTATTATTATTATTATTATTATTATTATTATTATTATTATTATTAGGGGGTGTAGGGCATTTGGGGCTGGGTGGCCTGCCTGGGGCGGCATAGCAGGGTGATTGATGGGTGTCTGAGGTCATATTTGGACCCTGGTGCTCCTGGCTCAAGGGCTAATGCTCTGTCCGCCACCCAGCCACCCCTACTATTATTACTATTTTATTTTCTTTTGGGTCTTTTTTCTTTTTCTTTTTTGTTTTTTTGCAGGGCAGTGGGGTTTGGGTGGCTTGAATGTCACATGGCTGGGTGATTGTTGGGTGTACAGGGCCAGATGTTGGCTTGGGTGCTCATGGCTCCAGGGCTGGTGCTCCATCCATTGTGTCACCTGGCCATCCCTACAATGATTACTATTATTTTTTTTAATTTTAATTTTTTTCTCTCCCCTTTACTTTATCACTCAAGCAAGTCTATATTTATGGGAGGAGGGGGTATTTTGTTTACTCTTAAACAAGAATATTTTGTTAATGTAAAAAAACATTATTTGTACAAAATGAGAATAAATATTAAATAAAAATGGAAAATACAAAATAAAAATAGGAAAGTCTTCTCTGCTCCTTTTAAGTTACTCATTCCTGTGCGAAGCAAAAGTTCAGTTGAGCCACCAACCTTGTTATTTGTCTTCATTGGCCACAATTATCAGTGAACCTTTTGAATTTATGCCTTTTTAAAGACTCAATTTTTATTTACCAATTACTCAATGGAAATTTGAATGTTTTACTAATTCCTGTAGAGATTAAAAAATACAAAGGTAATCCCTCTCTTCTTGAGGAGGCAGCTATTTAAGAAGACATTGAGAAGATCAGACCTACCCATAGAAATTAAGAAAATTATGTAAAGCATAATTCCCAAAACCTACATTTGCTAACCCTTTGTCATACTTTTCTAATGAAGTGGCAACATTCATGACAAAGAAAGTACCTGAACTCCCCAAAACTTTTGATAGGTATAAATCTGTCCATGTCAACTTTCTATATGTTATCATTCTCTTTAGGATAAGGTTTTTAAAGGAAAACAATAGAAACATTTTCTAAGATGGCTGGACTCCTTAAAGAAATTTCTATCCTATTAATTTATACATTTTGACTAAGAATGGTGAGTACACTAAAACAAGATTATAAAGCATAACCTAGAAATAGGAAGTCATAAAATTATGACTTTGAATCTACTATCTAAAAATAGAGGTTTCTTTTTAAAAACTATATCTGGTTGATATAAATAAAGTTGGGTCATTCAGTGAGGTGTCATGATTTCGATATCAAATATTCTTATTTCAACAAAACATTTATAATGAGAATTATTTACTAATATACTTCTGGTTACTCAAAAGTTATTTATTTAGAAGACTGACCAGTCTTTTGATTACCTGAATAGTGCTATAAATCAAATCCAAAGTATAGGATGCTTACAATATACACATTATTGAGCAAAAATGATGTAGAGGGGGCATTTTTATTCATTTATAGTATGCTTCCAGAAAGCTTAGAAATAATTTCTAACTCTATATGAATCAGTGAATGACTGTTCCTGAAACATTTGAATAAAATTATTCATCTCTTACTTTATAGTATAACTACTAAACAATTTCTGGGGAGCTATCATGGAAAGAGTTTTATCAAAACATGCATAGACCACTGATGGCATAATGATATTTTTGAGTTTGTAGGAACAGTTAAAACCTTCAAATCTGATTTGTAAAAAAATATTGAGGAGGCTAGAACATTATTGCTAAGGGTTTTAATGAATTCCTAAGGGAAGTAACTTTAATAAATGAGGCAATTTAAAAAAAGAGACAGATCAACCCCATCCCCCCACCAATTATAGATACTTATAAAGGTTTATATATTTAATATATATATATAATAAATGAACATTAAACATACATATATACTTAAATATATGTGTCTGTATAAAAAGGTATAAAGAAAGGTATATTCTATAAGCACAACAAACTAATAAATAATTAAATGATTTATAGACAAGCTAAATTTAGATTCTCAACAGAAATCCTGAGGCATATAGGCCACACTTCTCCTCTCTGCTTTTGATAAAATTTCAGAAATGGCAATGTAGACAGAAGTTACCATATTTCCTTATCAATAGTCTCAACCATTCTTAGACTTCATCAATAACATCTTCCCAAACCTAAGGTTCCTCATTCACAGCAGAAATAGTTTGAGAACCTTTAGTCACAAATTCCAATTTTCAAAGTTTGAATTCTAAAATGGTTTCCTTTATTTTTCTAATGAGATAGGAACTGAACCCTTCTTTAAAAAAAACACATAGGGAACTCTTTAGATCAGAAAACTCACTCTATCAGTGAAAGTTGTCCATGTGAAAATTATTGTTTTAGAATGATTATTGTCTTAGAATGTTGAGTGGGAAGGGGTGGCTAGGTGGCATAGTGGATAAAGCCTTAGAGTCAGGAGTACCTGGTTCAAATCTGGTCTCAGACACTTAATAATTACCTAGCTGTGTGGCCTTGAGCAAGCCACTTAACCCCATTTGCCTTGCAAAAACATTAAAAAAAAAGAATGTTGAGTGGGAATGGTGCTTTCTCAGGGTCTGTTATTACATGTCAGATAGAGAAGTTAAACTCAGTCTCTTTTTCTCTAATAATCACTTTATTTTATAAAGTTTAGCAGTGTCTTGGTGATAATACCTTTTTTTCAGCTGTAGTCATTAGCACATGCCACTATAACATATATATGTTTGTGTTGTGTGTGTATAAACTTCAGGAAACAAAGATGAAATGTTTTACTTGAAAGATTAGTCATATTTAATATCATACTCTTTCTTAAAATATTCTAAAATCTTCTTAAAGATGGTTACTAAATTCTGTCTCAAATTATATATAAAGAATGTTTTCTATCAGGGAAACAGGTTGGCTAAGAAATACTTGGCAGATCCATGAACAAGTCATGAAGCCAAATAACTTTATGAGCAATTATAAACAATGCCATGCAATGAGCAAAAACAGAGGAACTCTAGGAGACATGAGTAAATCTGCTAGATGCCATCTGCAATTAAGGGAAAAAACACAACAAGCTGCTAATAATTTTTGTTCATAATGGCAAGGTAATCTCTGTCCAGCTCCTAAATCTACCAGATGGGTGCCTAATAGGCATATACTGGATACATAGATATTTGAAACACCAAGCCATTGGCCTTGTGGGTTTATCTAACATCTGTATCTATTTTCTAGTCTTTCATCTCTCTTCCATTACTATGCCAAGATATATCTGTTTAATAGAGTACAATGTTCAACTTTAGAAGAAAGTTATTTTTTTAATTATGAGTATGAAGTAACGTTTTCACCTTTATTTCTTTATTCTTGAATGTATAGATTCTGAAATGTATAACAAAGTTCTCCTTATATATTTTGAACATAATTTAAAACAATACAAAGTTTATTCTTATCTTTGATTTGGGAAACCAAGAAAACTTGGGTTTAAGTCCCACCCTAATAACTACTGCTGTGAGGCTCTGCAAAACAGACAATTCAGTGCTCTGGGAAGTTCTCCTATAAAACCAGTTGCAATTTGCCTTGATAGAGCGTTTCCTTGCACTGAGTCCACAATTTCAATGAAATCATAAGTCCAATCATTATTTCCATATGCTACTGTGGAAGAATCATATTCATTCAATTTTTTCATTTGTACATATGTAAGCAAGTGATTGAGAAGACAACAAATAAGTTTTCTAAAAACTAAAGGTTAATAGTGAGTTAAAAGATTGGCAGAATTAAAACATTTCAACATTATGTAAATACACAAATATATATGAATATATTTATATAAACATGCCTATAAACACAGGTATGTCTATTTCTTCATATATGAGTAATATACATATATATGCCTATATATGTAAATATATGACTTCATAGATTCTAACCGAGAGTGTTGTTGAGAAGGGTAGTCATTTTAGACAAGTATTAATTCCATTGAATTCTTTCATTGTGGTGAGTAAATTCAGTCAGGGTGAGAAAATAAGAAAACATACTGGTTTCAGCAGTAGAGAATCTTCTTGGATAAATAACAACTCAAAGTCTACCTGGGAAAATAGTATCACCATCTGATTTGTGCTAGAGAATAGAGGTACATTGTACAAAGTCTTGTTCTTCTACAGATAACATGACAAATACAAATAGATATCAAACCTGCTGAGCTACTTGATGTTCTTTTCTGTCCACTTTCTTCTTTTATCACATACACAGTCAACTGGAGAGATGTTTAACATAGCTATATCATGTGCTTTAAATCTTGTCTATTCAGTTTATTAGTCATTTTTTAGCACTGTTATATTCCCAGTGCCAAACATAGTGTCTGAAACATAGTAAGTGCTCAATAAATGTTTATTGATTGGTTCACTGAGAATTCAGAAATATTACAAGACATTGCCTCTGCCTTCCCCCACTCCAAACAAAATAAAACAAAACAACTTAACATTTAATTAAAACAACAAAGTAAAACAAATACGTGCAAAAACATAATTGTCAAAATGAGTGACTTGTCCAGCTTTGCTACTGGAAGGAACCTTCATTATCACCTAGTTTAATTCTCCCATTCCTCATTTAAGAAATGAGGAAACTAAAGTTCAGAGATTTAAATTGTTTTGCCTATATTCATAAAGCCAGCCAGTAGCAGAGCTGGGACATTATCATGAGAGAATCTCTATTGTATTAAATTAAGAAATCATTCATATGTATGATCTAGATGGGAGCAAGTTCAAGATACTTCTATAGTATCAATCAAAGTTTAAACTAGTGGTGAACAAGTCTTTAATAATTTTAGAGGAATAAAGCACTTTGAGCTATTAGATGAAATCAGATGACTCCAAAAGGAGTAAAAGACACCCTAAAGATTGACAATACACATTGTGTATAAGAAGTTTTGAGGTGCTACTAAAGTTGTAATTCTTAGAGTCTAACAGAGGTCCCCTCTTCAAGGAATTTTATGAGGACTCAACAAAATAGAGAAAAGTTCTTCTAGAAATCAGGAGCTGTTTTCCATACCCACATAATTAAATTCTATACTAAATTTAATCCCACCCATGCCTGGGAGTGTGGGAAAGAGAAAAGCATGTCCCAGACTTTGATAGTGATTGGTTTTGTGGCAATTGTTCTCCTCTATAATCTTTAGAATAAACCCTTTTCCATGATCAATTTATTAGGGAACAATTTGAGCATAATAATTTCTTAACTTGGTTTGTATAGGATTTCATCATTGAGAAAATACAGAAAATTATGTCATTTCATACATAGTAACCCATGCCCTGCAGCCCTTCTATTTCTACTTCTACAAGTAAGCCTCAAACTTTTTTTTTTAATGTAATGTGATTTATTTATACCTTCAGTTTCGGTAAAAGTTTCGAGTAAAGGAGTACTGGTCCTCTTGTACTGTATTCCATGCCCCACCCTACCTCCTCTCATTATAGTCTCTGTCCTCTGTCTTGTAGTTTAGATCAGTAGAGATGGCTATCAACTTTTTCAAGTCAACCTATGGAAACCAGTGTGCAGACTGAGTAGAAATCCAAGGTTAGGAATACCTTCCCAATTTATTGTGCTATCTATTCATTTTTACTATTTACAATATACAATTTATATATATATATATATATATATATATATATATATATATATCTTTAGATTTTACTTTTTGTCTCTAAAGGTGTTTTTGAGTATTGTGCCTTTTTAAATTCATCCCCTCATAAAATTTTTGTGTGCTTAATTGCACAATTTTGCATAGTTTGTTTATTTTTAGAGATATATATGTCACTGAAACTCACTATTTTTGAAAACTTACAACCTCTCCAGGTTAGTCCTATAACCTTAATGGAAGAAATAGTTTGTTGTCCTCTATTTCTTTTTTTTAAAGTTTTTTGCAAGGCAAATGGGATTAATTGGCTTGCCCAAGGCCACACAGCCAGGTAATTATTGTCTGAGGCCCCATTTGAACTCAGGTACTCCTGACTCCAGGGCCAGTGCTCTATCCACTGAACCACCTAGCCACCCTGTTTGTTGTCTTCTAAAGACTAACATTGCTAGAGGACCTCAGAGGGGTTTGTTACAAGAACTATTTGCAAGAAAAAAATTGAGGCAAGATTTTAGTTTGGGATTTTTCTAGCTTTTCATGAGGACAACTGTTAACCAGTTTTTAATAAGAAAATAATTTTTGTTGCTGTTAAAAATTTTGACTACCCTTCCTAGTATTTGATTTTAGCTAAAAGACTACAATCTGCCCTACAATTAGATCATTGCAATGATTTTATCACTTGACTGAAATTTTCTTTAGGTTGCTGAGAAACCTTGTTCTTCCCAAGGGACCCTGTATTATCTTTTTATTTATTCATTATGCTACTTTAATATTACTCTGCTTTGCTTTGCTTTTTTTTATTTGATTTTTGCAAGACAATGGGGAGGGGGTTAAGTGACTTGCCCAAGAACACACAGGCAATTGTTAAGTGTCTGAGACTAGATTTAAATTCAGGTGCTCCTGACTCCAGGGCCAGTGCTTTATCCACTGTCCAAACTAACTGCCCCTCTACTTTGCTTTTAAAATCAGTCTTTCCTTGCTATTAAAACATTAAGTAGCTTTTAAAGTAGAATTTATTTAAAATTTAAACAAAAATATTGTCTATAAAATATGAAGTTAAACATTGCACTGATAATTCCAAAAGATCCCTTGAACTTAAATTTTTATAACTTATAATTATGTCAACTGGGTAGTTTAGGTACATATCTTAAATTCTATTGCAGTTTTGGTCATAAAACCACACTCTTGAAATTCTTAAAATTACTTTCTTGGGAACTTTAAAAAGTTCAGTATGATAGAGTGAAGTGAGTGGTTTCCTCCACATATAAATTTTACTTTTATCAATTTGCTCAGAAACAGTCTATTATGACTATTCTGTCAGGTTTTATTGTTGGAATGAATATTATATGAATTTGCCCTTTTCTTGACACGAACAAAATTCCATACTCTTAACAATAATGTCAATTAACAAGGGAGTTAAATATATATAAATATATATATGTATATATACATATATATATATGTATATACATCCAAAAAACATGTTTTTCCTATAATTTTTCATTTAATTTTTCTGTTAAGGATAGATATATATCCTCATGTGATATTTCAATTTATGAGATGAATAAGAAAATCAAAACTACAAAGCAGAGTATAATACTGTATTAACACTACATAGAAACTCATTAGAAAGTTGAAGGTCAATAGTACCTTTCTCATCCAATAGAAAACAATTTAATGAACTCTCAATAAATCACAGATTAGGAGTAGAATAAAATAAAAACCTTCAGGAAACTTTACATGAAAGGAAGAAAAAAATCATGTATTAATTTGAATCAGTGAATAACTCTTGAGGCTGTGGTAAAATGTATTCAAAAGGAAAAAAAAAAGATGGACACAGATTATAGATTATGTGAATCTGCCCTGCTCTCAAACGTCTAATAATGTAAGAGATAATAGAATAGGGAAGTTGCTTAGAAACTCTTTTAGATCAAGCAGCACATTATAATTAAAGTTTAGGGGTCAGGATTCCTGAATTTTGTTTTCAGTTCTACCCCCTCCCCACCCCAATCAATGTATTATTGAGAAAATAATCTAGCCTCTCTGGGTCCTTCCTTGCTTTCATCCTTCCTTCTTTGCCCCACCCCCTTTTTTCCTTATTTTCTCTTGTACTTTGTGATTTTGTCTCCCCCCCTCCTGCTTTATCATTTCTTCCTTTCATGGACCTAGGTCTCTGTATCATTCCTTGGGACCACATATTTGGAATATTGTCAAATATGGAGAGAATAAATATGATTCAAGCCATCAGCTAAAGTGCTACGGACAAATAAACTTTTTCATTAACTTGTAACTACATTTGATGTTGACATAGATTTAGGAGTCAAAAAAATTATAATCCACTTGTTAAGTGTCTGAGATTGGATTTAAACTCAGGTCTAACAGTTTACTTTGTAAAGTAACCATAGACATGATGAAATATTTCATGTAAAATGTGAAGCATATTCAATAATAAATTTTATAATCTTTCCTTATATGCTTTTATGCCTATAAATGATTAATCAAGATTCAGTGAGTGGTGAGTTAAACCTAGTGATTTCCAAGTGACAAATAATAAAAATGGAAATATTATTCACATAAATACTTCTTCTCCCACTAGTTTTCATTCAACTCAACTCAATTCACCTTATTCAGTTTAATTTATCTCTACTAAATTCAGTTGAACTCCATTAGATTCAATTCCATTTAATTCAATAAACATTTATCAGATACTGTCTATATCCAAGTGTCCTCTACACTTTGAACTAATTTCATAATTCCAATTATGGTACCTTATGAGGAGATAAATTTTATTTTTAAAAAATGTTTCAGCAGAATCATATTGATTTGTTAATGGCTTCTTTCTTTAAAAAAGTACATTTTTTTTCTAAAAAAACCCTATTGGTTATATTCAATTTTTTTTCTTACTAATAGATTCTGGATTGTTTTAGTTTGCAGAGAAATGGAATTTTAGTAATTTGGGAATAAAAAAATTTAACTCTGTGGCATTTAGCATGAAAATGAGAAGCAGAATGGTATGGTGTATAGAGTAAATGATTTTTTATCAAAAAACTTGGTATTTAATCTTGCATAATTTACTGTGTGACTTTGACCAAGTCACTTAACCTCTTGGAGTCTAGTTTCATCATTCATAAAATGAAAAAATATATAATATTTGTTTTAATTCAAATGAGTTGTTATGGGAAAAATTCTTTACAAACTCTAAGGGGTTAGATAAATATAAAGTCATCATCATTATCATCATCATCATTATCATTATCATTAAGGAATTTATCATATTCTTATTCTAAATGCTCATAGGTCAGAAACAATTATAAAACTAAGAGACATACCAAACATTAACAAACAATTAGTTTATTGAAATATACTCATATGATAGAAACTATGACATATATTTCCTTATTACCCCTATAGATATAAAAGAAGAACCACACCTGTGATTTAATTGGTATTGAGAACTTCCTCTAATCAATAAAAGTTTGTATGGCACTTTCTGCTCAACTTAAAATCTTAGACAGTTGCCTATAGCACAGAAAGTTTAATGACTTGACCAAAATCACAAAGATAAACATGTCTTTGAGGTGTTATATGAACCCAGATATTTCTCATTTTGTGATCTGTTGAGGGCCAGTCCTGAGAGTGATTTACAAATATTTTTGGTGACCTTTGCCACCAGAGATATGCATGTATTCTTGCTTATTAAATGGATTTGTTGGCTCACCAGTGAACTCTAACCTAACACATTCTGTGGTGTCCAAGGGGTGTTTGCAGACTTATAAGGATAGATATTGCAGATTTACCCAGGAAGTTATGCAACAGGGTTTCATCTCATCTTTCATGTCTGAGATAAGTATTTGTTATAAATTCTGAGTATACAAAAATAAAGCAATAGTGTCTGGATCATGACCTTATGTGTAGGTCATTTATACACATCTCTATTTGACCTGAATCTTGTCAAAGTTTAGACACACACCAGAACTATCACTGGTGATAAGTGGTACCTGAAATAGGAGGGACCTGGAGGGGAATCAGTCCTGAAAGGAAAGACATTGTCTGGATAACCTGTGGGTCACAGAGAATGCTAAAAGACAATAGGTATTGGTTGGAAATATATTTATTTTTTATTTTTTCATCAGGTCTAAAACAGAGCATTAATATGGGACAGGGATAGTCTAAGGATAGAGGACATTATTTAAAGTGCTAAAGCAGATAGTTAAAGAAAGAGGGTTGCTAATAACAACAAAACAATTGGAAGAATTTATTGAATGTGTGCAAAAATGTTGTCCTTGGTTTCCAGAAGAAGGAGTACTAAGTACTGAAAAATGGGAAGCTGTGGGGAAACAGATGAGTGAACATTTTAAACAGGAAGATCAGAAGGCATTTATTTCCTACAGGAGTCTTTATATTATGGAATATTTTAATAATCTTTATGACTCCATCTGGAGATGTTCCTTTGGCTCAGAGTGTAATAAAAAAGGTTGATGTAGTTATTCAAACTATTCAGCAGGAAGATAAGAGTAAAAAAGAGTGGGAGTGGTGGCTTTTACCTCCAATGCCACTTCCTACTAACTTTAATAACCCACCTGCTCCTTATGGTCTAAAGAAGAAAACACTAACAAAGATAAGGGGCATATGAATGTTTGTTATGATAGAAATATTAGCCAGACAAATATTAGCCCCAAAAGATTAGGCCACAATAGCAAAACTGCTCTTACACAAGATTACTTAATATGGAAAACTGAATTTTTTGAGAATTATACTAGTCAAGCTAAAAGAAATGAAGCAGCAGGGTTAAGAATAACATTTAGAATGCTCTCTAGTACTGGTCTATGGGCAAAAGTAAGTAAACATACTGGGTACAGTTTACCAGTATATCAGCAAATATCCATTGCTGAAAAACAGGCATAGCTGAAATTTCCTAAAAAAGAAGGAGGTGACACTTCATTCACAAAAAATAAAACAAGGAACTAATGATGATTTTGCACAATTTCTTGCTAGGCTGCAAATGGTAGTTCAAAGGAGTGTGAGAGATCAGACAGCTCAGTTGCTCATGGCTCATTTATCTAGATCTTGAAGTTAAATGAGAGAAGAATTAAGAAAAAGCCCAGATAAGAGAGAGAGAGAGAGAGAGAGAGAGAGAGAGAGAGAGAGAGAGAGAGAGAGAATTGTTTCATGAAGATTTGATAAAATAAAAGAAAAGAAAATGATAAGAAATGTTAAAAAGGGAATTTATTTGAAGCTATAGAAAAAGAGAAAGTGACAGTGAGTATTCGTGGATGAGAAAGGTATGTTAAATAAAGAATCACATTGATATTAAGAAAGCTTAGAAGTAAATTTCAAGAAAACAAGATAATCAAGTCCATTTTAAAGTACATAACTTTATTATAGAAAATAATGGGACAACTGAGGATTTAAAAACAGAAAAGATTTAGGGCTATTCCTTTAAAAAGAAATTATTTGGTTTACTCTAAGCTGAAGGGGGATGGGATACTCCAATTAGTTTGAGGGATTTTTGAGTGACTGACTTCTCAAAAGTTATAGTTTTTTATGGCTAAAATCAAGAAATGTTAAATATTAAAACCTTTGAATAGAAAAATATATTGTGAAAAATGGAATGTTTTCTGCATTTTTCCTCTGGTTTCTTGGAGATTTGTCACCTTTGTAGGTGTTTGTTTTGCTTTACCTTTGGAGTGTGTGTGTGTTTATTTGGTATCCTGTTGTCTTTTCTCTTTGTGTAATGTTTAAAGAGACCTTCTAGTGTGAGAGCAAGTTGGGCTTTCCCCAGATTTTGGGGCACCTCTATGGTTCTAAATGCTCTTGACTCTGTTTATGTGTCTATATGTGTTTGTTTTAAAATACTGACAAAGTGAAGCTCTCAGCTGTCTCTATATGGTCAGGTCTGCTGTTCTCTGTGTTCTGATTGGCCAATGTTCTTTCCAGTCTCTCTTTTCAGAATTAGATCTTTTTTTCCCCAAAAAACTCATGATTGGCACCAAAATGGAGATTTTCCTGATAATCATGTTGTTTTTGGAGGAGAAGGAGTTCTATTATTTTCCCTTATTTTCTATTGTCTCTTTTCTGAACAGAATTTTATTTACTGATTTGGCAAATTATACTTATAAGAGACCTAGAAGAAATTGAAATTGTTCCTAAAATCATTTTTGACTGGTATTAATTAACATGTTAAAATGTATATTTTTATTAAATTAATATTAAATTAATTAAATGATCTCATTATTATATTATATTATTTATTAATATTAATTATTATTAAAATTATTTAATATTAAATTAATTAACATTAAATTAAAAAATAAATTGTTTTATTACAATGTTTTATGGGGCAGAATAGCTTTGATAGAGGCTGGGAGTCTGCTCAAACCATTGTCAGCATAGACTTCTGAGTTATGTGCTCTTAATCAGGCTTTAAAATTGTTAAAATGGAGGAGATAATTTTTATATAGATTCAAAATGTGATTACAAGCTTTAGTTCATATATATGAAAATAAATTAAAAATTGGAGGGGGTGAATGAGGAATGATAAACAGTAAAGGTACACAATTAGTGCATACTATCTTGATATCTCAAATGTGAGGAATCTCCAATCCCCAGAACATCATTTTGTCAGTGAGAATAGAAAGCTCTTAGAAATTAGAATATTGAGGAGTTAGAATAGCACTATTACAGATAAGAAGAATTTGCAAACCTTTATATTTTGAAAAGGAAAATAATTTAAGGTAATTTTGTATATGAGTTTTGGTATTTATAAGATTATTAAGAGAACTAAAAAAGAAAATCTTGTAATCATAAAAAGGGATTTTAGAAAAATCTGGTTTCAAGAAATTTTTATGTATTAGAGTTTTAGGGAGTAAACGGAATATACATTATATTGAAATGTATTATGTGTAATTAGTAAACTTTGTATAAGAACAGATTCAGGCAATTGTTTTTGAAAATTTTAAAGATGTGTTACAATAACAATGAATGTATTGAAGTGTCATCCATCACCTTTATAAAGATTCGCTGTAAGAAAATTAGAGAATACCTTGCCAACAGGTTATATCTTTCAAGGTCTTTTTGGTCCAGAGAGTTTATGAAAAGCTGTGCTCTTCCACCTAGTTTCTTAAATGGAATATTTACACATAAGATCAAAGTAGCCATTTAAGTAGTCATTTAAGAAAAAGAAATTATATGTGTATCCTGTAACCTTGGCACTGGTAAAAGTTTTACACTGCATTTTTTGAAATTATTGTATAAATTGTATAAATAAAACTAAATTCATAGAGAATCTCATTTTCTTTTTGAAAATAGCAGTATAGGGGAGGCTAGGTGCGGCAGAGGATAGAGTACCAGTTCTGGAGTCAGGAGTACTTGAGTTCAAATCCAGTCTCAGACACTTAATAATTACTTAGCTGTGTGGTTTTGGTCAAGCCATTTAACCCCATTTGCCTTTTCTGAAAAAAACTAAAAAAATTAGGTGTGTATGTAAACAAGAGGAAAATAGGCTTATAAAACAGAGATGTGAAAGAAATATATGTGTAATAGATATAAATTAATAAGTTTAACTTTAAGAGAATAAGATGTCAGCACAGAAACATTATGTTTCATGCAAGTTAAGAATTTAATATTTAATTCTAAAGAAGCAAAAATGGTAAACTCAGAAAAAGAGGGTATAAGAGATTGGGAAGTACATCCTAACTGCAATTATTTCCAATAATACTGAATAAATGTGAGAGACTTTGAAAGATGATCACGAAATTGAAAATTATATAACACATAGTTAGGTAACTTGCTGATGAGCAAGATGTTGAAAAAGCTATATGATCCAGTTTTGTCAGTATAAGGTATTTTACTGCAAAAATGTCAAAGCCTGGAATTAATGATGGCTTTGTAGAGGTAATGAGGGATAATATTCAAAGTTATGAACCTCTGATTTTCTTGAAATTTTTAAACAATGTGATGGACTCTATTCTAGACCTGTAGGTCTAAGCATAAATGCAATAACAGAAAAGAAATTACAAACTCCTTTTATACCCAAACAAAAGAATAAATTATATGCTATATTAATGGTATTAAAGAAACAGTCACAACTCCATAACATTTTTATAGATAGTAAATATAGTTATCATGTGATCAGACACATAGAAATAGCTTTTATTTAACATAGCACTGATGAAGAACTATATCAACTCTTTAAAGAGTCACAAGAAGTTATAAAAGATAGATAAAATCCATTTTTTTCTTGAACATATAAATTCCCATACTGGATTGCCTGGGCCTATACATGAAGGTAATGATAGGGTTGATCGATTAACCCTTCCACTTCGCATAAGCTTAGTAGAAGAGCAAACTAGGCAGTCTAAAAAAAAATTTCACCAGAATGTCTCTTTACTAAAGAAAGAATTTTAAATCGCCAGAGAGCAATCTAGGAATATAGTAAAATCCTGTCAACAATGCATTCAATATTTACCTACCCGTACAAATTATTCTAAGAATCCTAGAGTCCAGGTTCCTAATGAATTGTAGCATATGGATGTGACTCATTATGTACCTTTCGGAAAAATGAAATTCATTCATGTTACTGTAGACCCATTTATTTCATTTACAATGGAAGCAGCACAAAGTTCAGAGGCTACACAAGGTATGATTGATCATGTATTGTTTTGCTATTGTAGGTATACCAAAATCCATAAAAACAGTTGATGGTCCTGGATATACTTCTATGGTATTTAAAAACCTACCTATGTTACAATATAGAACATATTACAAGTACTTGCTATAACCCCAATGGTCAAGCTTTAGTAGAAAGGAAACATAAAGATAATAAGAGATTTCTAGAAGTGTAAAAGGAGGTGGAATATATAGACATAAAATGAAAACAAAAGAGTAGAATAAATTTTGCCTTATATAACATGAATTGTTTTTTATATTGAATGATAAACAATTAACACCTGCAGAAAGATTTTTTTTAATAAGGATATACAACATAAAGAGAAAGATGTGGTTGTATAGAAGGACCCTAAAGCAACAACAATGAAAATGATTTGGTCAATTATTAACATGGGGTCGAGGTTATCCTTCTCTTTTGTACATAGCTGGAGAAACTGTTTGGATGCCAGAAAGAAACATCAGACCGTGTAGACTAGATGAATCAAGTAACACAGAAAATGAATAACTTACACTTAAGAACTCGAAAAAGAAAAGATAAGAGAAAGAAAGACAGACCATGCAAAAGGAGAGCACAACATGGACATATAAGACAATTTTTGTTATAGGACAATTTATGATGCTCATATTATTCATGAACAATTTGGGGACTGTAAAAGGAATTGAATATTGGATTTATGTTAAAAAACCCATATGGCTGAAATGGTATTAATAGGGGGAGCTGTAGATCATTTGGGATATAACAAAGTTCCTACTGGAGATATCAAAGAAGAAAGACTGAGAAGAGAAATTAGGCATAATTTTTCTGGTTTAAATACTATGGCATCTATATGTTTTTGTAAAATGTTTCCTGCTGAACCATGTGTTAATTATTCAAAACTAATCATTCAACTCATCCAAATATTTATATCATGGGAGCATTTAGGACCTTAGGAATTTGTAAAAAGTACTGGTTAGAAAATATTTCCTACAGAGCTTCCTTGTTTAAATGCTTGGGATTTCAAACATGAACATTTCCACCCTGGGTTGCCTGTCATACCCCAAATAGAAGAATTTATGAACATTCCATTTTGTTACAAGTGTGGAACTCATCTAATAGAGTTATTTCATGGGGTATTCCAGGTGATATGAAACAATTATATACCCAGAAATAGGATTAGCTAATTCAGAGATATAGAAGGCTATGGCAGCAATAGATGAAATAAGGTATATACAATGGAATACAATGTTTGGTAAAATATCTTATGCAGAAAAGAAATTTTCTGTGACTGCATGTACAGGACCACATATTGCTTTCATTATAGGCTCTTTCAAAAATGTCAATATTATCAGAGAAAAAAGGGGGGTATAATGTTAACTGTTACAATTGCACTATTCGAGCATGTGTTTTTTTTGTTTATTTGGGTTTTTTTTTAGTTTTTTTCAAGGCAGTGGGGTTAAGTGGCTTGCCCAAGGACACACAGCTAGGTCATTATTAAGTGTCTGAGGCTGGATTTCAACTCAGGTACTCCTGACTCCAGGGCTGGTGCTCTGCACCACCCAGCTGCCCCCAAATGATGTTGTTTTCATGATAAGACAACCAAATTTTGCTCTAATACCCAAAGTTGATATATGTCTCCTGCTGAAGAGTTCTTAGAAAAGGTATTAAAGAGAATTAGACAAAAGAGATGTGTTAGTTGCATTATGTTTGGAATATTAAGTGTCATAAGAGCCATTGTAGCAGCCACTTTGGTAACTATTTCTGTACAAGTGGGGAATAAGAAAAAATAGAAGCTAAATATATTCAAGAAATATCATAAAATGTTACTAGAGCATTGAAGTCTCAGGAGAGAATTAATGAAGATCTTTACCATTTGATTAATGCATTACAAACCTCTGTAATTAATACAGGCAATCATGTGGATGCAATAGAAATGAGATTAAAATGGCAATGTGATTATAGATTTTCTGCTATTTGTGTTACTCCTTTAAAACATAATACTTTACTTATTCCATGGGATAATATAAAAAGTTATTTGAATGGATTATGGTATAATGATTCTATAACGATGGATATGAATCAATTACATAAAATTGTTAATGATACCGCATTGGCACATAAGAATGGAAATGAACTCAGGTATTGATAATTTGTTCAACTTTCTTAATTGTTTCCATCCTTTTCATCTTATGAACCTATTAGTGAGCATGCCTCCTGGTATCTTTGAATTACTGATATTGTGTATTGTTCCCATGTGTCTCAAATGTCTTTTTGCTCTGGGACAAAATGTAGATGTCCTAACACACTGTCTAAAGCTTCAGCATCCCCAAGAAGGGAGAATCTATTGAGGACTAGCTCATGAGAGTGATTTTATACATAATTTTGGTGACCTTTGCCACCAGAGATATGCATATATTCTTGCTCATTAAATGAATTTGTTGGCTCAACAATGAACTCTTACCTCAGACATTCTGTGGTGTCACAGACTGATTGCAGACTAATAAGGATAGATTTTGCAGAATTATTCAGGAAGTTATGAAGCAGGGTTTTGTCTAACCTTTCAAGTTTCAGATAAATATTTGTTATATAAGTCTGAAGAGCCAAGAATAAATCAATAGAGTTTGTATCAGGACCTTACGTGTTGGTCATTTGTGTACTTCTCTATGTGACCTGACTCTTGTCAATGTTTAGACACACACCAGAACTATCACTGGCAATATTCTCCATATGTTGCCTCAACAAAAATAAAAATATATAGAAATATTAATGCCACATGTTGATATAATGATTAGGATATCCATAATCATAAAATGAAAATCCCAAATAGATGTCCATCTCATTGTAAATAGGATGCTGATAGAAAAGTATATAATATGACAAGTTTCTATGAAAAAATATATTTTATGAATAAAGTTCATAAAATGAAATATTTCAAATTTGTATTTATTAAAATGATATTTTCATATGTTCTCCTTTGTTTATTGGGATTCATATAAAACCAATAAATATACACAGAAGCATTCATAACATGTCCATGCTATTTAAAATTCTCTAGAAATAATTATCTCACAGAGTTGTGCTAAGAAAGCATTTTGCATATTTGAAAGTACAATATAATTATGTGTAATTATTATTCATTGAATAAATGGTCATGGAATTATCTATGAAGATTCAGAGAATAGAATAAAATATTTGAAGACAATTTAAAAAACCCCAACAATACCATATACCACCAAAATCTACATAGCCAAAACTAGATACAATTCAATCTAACACAACATAATAAAATGTGTACTTATCAGTCTTTTCCTTGGCCTTTAAAATTGTGTTTGGCTTGAAGAAAATGAATTTCTGGCAAAGGATTAATATACATGAGATCTGGTTTATTTTGATAAAATTAAAATTTAAAAACTACTTCTCTACAGAATTGTTTTCATATTCACAAAATTCCAAATCAAAAGGGAAGCTTTAGACATATGCATAAGGTTAAGATGCCATCCAAACACTACATGGGACAACATAAATAGCTTTTAAAATTATATTTGTACAGGCATAAATAATAGACACATAATGAAATATTGAAGTAAACTAACAGCAGACCCTATTGAAGAAGCAAAAGGTAGAATAATACTCAAATAATCCTCAGGTGTGGTGGAAGATCCAAGAAGATATAGTTATATTTGTATAATAATGTCTGTTTTAGGGGCAGCTGGGTGGCACAGTGGATGGAGCACTAGCTCTGGAGTCAGGAGTACCTGAGTTCAAATCCGGACTCAGACACTTAATAACTACCTAGCTGTGTGGCCTTGGGCAAGCCACTTTACCCCATTGCCTTGTAAACAACCCCCAAAACCTAAAAAAAAAATAATGTTTCCTTTAGACTAAGGAGATGCTTTGGAAAAGTACATCATAAAACTTGCATGTCTCATATGAAGACTTTATAGATTAGAGTCTCAGGGAAAAATGTTATAATAGTTAATTATAAACTTGCATAATATATATTCAAAGTAGCATCCAATGAACTTTAAATATATGATCAATCCATAATCACATTCATTTCTTTAATATTTTATTTGTTTTTAGTTTTACAATTTTTCCCCTAATCTTACTTCCCTCTCCCCAGTGCCCACAGAAGGTCTTGACATTGCCAGTCTTTACATTGTTTCCATGGTATGCATTGATCGAAACTGAATGTGATGAGAGAGAAATCATATCCTTAAGGAAGAAACATAAAGTATAAGAGATAACAAGATCAGACAATAAGATAAAAAATTTTTCTTTTAAATTAAAGGTAACAGTCCTCAGTCTTTGTTCAAGCTCCACAATTCTTTCTCTGGATACAGATTGTATTCTGCATTACAGACAGCCCCAAATTGTCCCTGATTTTTGCACTAATGGAATGTGCCAGTCCATCAAAGTTGATCATCGGCCCCATGTTGCTGCTAGGGTGTACAATATTTTTCTGGTTCTGCTCATCTCACTCAGCATCAGTTCATGCAAACCCCTCCAGGCTTCCCTGAATTCCCATCCCTCCTGGTTTTTAATAGAACAATAGTGTTCCATGACATACATATACCACAGTTTGCTAAGCCATTCCCAATTAAAGGACATTTACTTGATTTCCAATTCTTTGCCACCAAAAACAGGGATGCTATGAATATTTTTGTATGAGTGATGTTTTTACCCTTTTCCATAATCTCTTCAAGGCATAGACCCAGTAGTGCTTTTGCTGGATAAAAAGGTATGCACATTTTTGTTGCCTCTTGGGTATACTGCCAAACTGCTCTCCAGAAAGGTTGGATGAATTCACAGATCCACCAACACACATTCATTTTTAAAACAATTCATTCCATATGTTTCAAAGAGGAATTTGAATCTAGTTATACTTTCCTCTAAAGAAAATCATGTTGGGGTGGCTAGGTGGTATAGTGGATAAAGCATCAGTCCTAGAGTCAGGAGTACCTAAGTTCAAATCCAGTCACAGACACTTAATAATTACCTAGCTGTATGGCCTTGGGCAAGCCACTTAATCCCATTTGCCTTGCAAAAACCTAAAAAAAAAATCAGGTGGATTAGTGCTAACTCAAATCCACCACAATACTTAGTTTTAGGTTTATCAGATCATGTTTCAAAAGGAAAATGGGATGAAAAAGAATCTATGACCAGGATGTTCCTTTCAAATACAAGCACAAGAGCATCAACTTTTGTTCTCTTTCAACAAGATTTATGGATACATCTTTGCTTAGGAGATGAGAATACTGACCCTGTGGTCAGAAAAATCTAAGTCCAAGTTGCAGGATATAAAATAAACCCTCATAAACCCTCAACTTTTCTATATATTACTAGCAAGATACAGCAGAAAGAGCTAGAAAGAGAAATACATTCAAAGTAATCTCAGACAATATAAAATACCTGGGAGTCTGTTTGCCAAGACAGATTCAGAAACTTTTTGAAAACAATTACAAAACACTTCTCACACAAATTAAATGAGATTTAAATAAGTGGGCAAACATCAACTGCTCATGGATAGGCTGAGCTAATAATAAAAATGACATTTCTACCAAAACTAAACTAACTGTTTAGTGCCCTACCAATGAAAATTCCAAGAAACTTACTTTAATGAGTAAGAAAAAGTTGTAAGTAAATTCATATGGAAAAATAAAAAGTCAAAAATTTCCGGGGATTTAATGAAAAAAAGTTCAAAAGAAGGTGGCTTAGCCTTACCAGATCTAAAATTATATTGTAAAGCATCAGTTCTCAAAACTGTCTGGTACTGGTTAAGAAATAGAGTGGTGGACCAGTGGAATAGACTTGGTGCAATAGTAATTATAGTAATCTGCTGTTCGATAAACCCAGAGTCCAGTTATTGGGTTAAAAACTCTCTCTTTGATAAAAACTGCTGGGAAAATTGGAAGTTACTATGGAAGAAACTTAGATTAGACCAACACCTCATACCCTATACCAAGATAAGATCAAAATGGACACAGGGTTTAAAAAAACAATAAAAACGTAAAAACAATAAAAACATATAAAACAATATTATAAGCAAACTAGAAGATCAAGGACTAGTTTGCCATCAGATCTACGGAAAGGGAAGCAGTTTATTACTAAGGAAGAGATGGAGAATGTCACTAAAAACAAAAGATGATTTTGATTACATTAATTTAAAAAGCTTTTGCACAGACAAAGCCACTGTAACAAGGAACAAAAGAAATGTAGTAAACTGGGAAACAGTCTTTATGACTAACGTTTCTGACAAAGTACTCATTTCTAAATACATAGAGAACTGAGTCAAATTAAAAAAAAGCCATTCCCCAGCTGACAAATGCTCAAAGGATATGCAAAGGCAATTTACAGATGAAGAGATCAAAGCAATCCATAGTCAAATTAAAAATAATTGCTCTAAATCATTACTTATTAGAGAAATACAAATTAAAGCATCTCTGAAGTACCACCTCACACCTTTCAGAATGGCCAATATGACCATAAAGGATCATGATCTTTGTTGGAAGGGTTGAGGGAAATCTGGGACACTAATATGTTGTTGGTGAGCTGTGAACTCATCCAACCTTTCTGTAGTGCAATTTGGAACTATGGCCAAAGGGTAATAAAAATGTGCATACCCTTTGATCCAGCAATACTACTACTGGGTCTATGCCCTGAAGACATGATGATAAAGGGTGAAAACATCACTTGTACAAACATATTCATAGCAGCCCTGTTTTGGTGGCAAAGAATTAGAAATCAAGTAAATGCCCTTCAATTGGGGAATGGCTTAGCAAACTGTGGTTTACTTATGTCATGGAATACTATTGTTCTATTAGAAACCAGGAGGGATGGGAATTCAGGGAAGCCTGGAGGGATTTGCATGAACTGATGCTGAGTGAGATGAATAGAACCAGAAAAACATTGTATACCCTAACAGCAACTTGGGGGGCAATGATCAACCTTGATGGACTGGCACATTCCAACAGTGCAACAATCAGGGATAATTTGCGGCTGTCTGTAATGGAGAATACCATTTGTATCCAAAGAAAGAATTGCGGAGCTTGAACAAAGACTGGGGATTATTACCTTTAATTTAGAATAAAAAACTTTTATCTTATTGTCTGATCTTGTTATCTCTTATACTTTATGTTTCTTCCTTAAGGATATGATTTCTCTCTCATCACATTCAATTTGGATCAATGTGTACTATGGAAACAATGTAAAAACTGGCAATGTAAAGACCTTCTGTGTGCAGTGGGGAGAGTGAAGTAAGATTGGGGGAAAATAGTAAAACAAAATAAATAAAATACAAAAACTAGCTAATTTTCCTAAAATGACTCTGAGATACTCCTGCTATCAGTACTCCTAGGCAAGTTTTAAAATAATAAATTCTAAAGCAAGAATCCATATGTATCAGTGGAAAGAGTTTCTGAATGGGTCTTTATGTAGATAAACCATAGAATTTGCAAATACTACTATTAACAGCAAATCCACACTAAACTAAAGATGAAGTCTAATGCTAGATCTTTGCTATTGAAGTGTCTTAACACCTTCAAAATGAGTGGATGGACTCATTAGTTTCTAAAAGCATTTCCAGCTCTAATATATGATTTCATGTCCCTGTGATCTCATCAGTAACTTCTAAATCCCTGCTAAAAAGATATTTGTTATTTATGGGGATGTTTTCAGAAAACTGACATGTGGAACAATAAAAGGTTGGTCAAATCCAATTAGCCAAAAATGTGATTAGGTGTTTGACATTGTTATGGGTACATTTAGTACAGGCCTCAAAAAGAGGAAGAAAAAGCTTCTAAGTGTTCAGGCCTCATTATATCTCAAGGTAACAATAGATTTTGTTTCAAATTTTTTACACTAGTGACCTAGATGATAATAGTTTCAATTAATTGTTGGCATTGAAATTTAGATTATAGAGATTGATAGAGAAAATAGAGCCCACAAATTTCTTTTCCTTTGATATCTACTAGAAAAATGAGAAACAAAAACCATTGGATGACAGATTAAGGGCATATTAGGGACAAGTAAAAATTTTGTAAGAGTAAAGAGTTCTGGACATTTCAGTAGGGAAAGGAGATAAATAAAAGGGGAAAGAGATAAATAAAAATAAAAATAAGATAAAGAATAAAGAGAGGGAATGATTCAAGAAGCAAACTCATGGGAGAACAGAGGAAATGGATGAATTCAAGAAATAATTAAAATTAATAATTTCTGATCAGAAAGAAGAATTAGATTTCTGTTATTATGGAATATATAAGAATAATCATAAGATCAAAAGTATGATCATCTATCCACTGAAGTGGAATAAAGGTGAAGTTGAAGTATTTAAGATATTGACAGTTTTAAAATTAGGGTGCTTGGGGGGCATTAACTTATGTATTTTAAAGCCCCAAGTGTAAAGGTGGAGATGGAGAGGAAGATTGTAAACTGGGTTTTGAAGTCCTTGAGGAAGGAAAAAACCAACAATCTTTTGGCTCTTAAATGACTACCACCAGACTTTGGGTGTGTGTGTGTGTGGGGGGGGTGCCGTTATAGTATATATTTGAATTTGAGAAAGTCATTTAAATATTTTGAGACTCAGTTTTCCTATTTGTAAAATGGAAATGAACTAGATAATCCCTAAATCCCCTGATACCTTAAGATCCCTATGACTTTAAAGCAAATATTCTGAGTCCAAGGAAAATATAAAGATAATAAAAATAATTTAAGGGTTATATTTATATTATATATATATATATATATAATATTATATATTAAGGGTTATATTTAAAATACTCTAAATCATTATTGATTAGAGAAATACAAATTAATATAACCCCAAGGTTCATACTTATCAGACTGGCTAACATGTTGTTTGTCCTTCAGTCCTTCATTCTAGACCTCGACATCATGGAAATGATGCCATGAAAGGCATATGAATTGGATTTGAGTGAGGGGGGTGTTGTGCAAAATCATCAGCCTCACTTTCTCTTCAGGAACCATCTAGGTTCAGTGGTCAGTTACTGAATCATGATGACTGGATATAGCTCTGATTGCAAGGTAATCAAGGTTAAGTGACTTGCCCAAAGTCATACAGCTAGTTACGTATCAAGTTTTTGAGGCTGAATTTGAACTCAGGTCCTCTTGACAGTGATCACTGTGACAACTTAGCTGACCGATATGATTTAAAAAAAAAACCTGATGGATGTTGAAGAGAATGTGGGAAAAGTGAAACACTAATGCACTCAGTTGGTGGAGTTCAGAACTGTTCCAACTACTTGAAAGCATTTTGAAATGATGTCCAAATGGCTATAAAACTGCATATAAAACTTTTGATTCAATGATATTATTGCTGGCTATATTCCAAAGACATAAAGAGGGGGGAAGGATCTAAATGTATAAAAAGTATTTATGTGGTGGTAAAAAATTAGTAATCAAAGGAATGTTTATCATTTGAGGAATGATTAAACAAATATAGGATAAGATTGATTGTAAAGGAATATTATTGTGATATAAGAAATGACAAGCATTTCAGATAAACCTTGGAAAGACTTACATGAATTGATGTGAAGTGGAGAAAACAGAAACAGGAGAACATTTTACATTGTAACAGAAATATTTTTTTTATGAACAACTGTGAATGACTTCACAGCAAAACCATGGTCCAGGAAAATTCTAAAGGACTAATGATGAATCAAACTGTCTACCTCCAGAGAAAGAACTGCTATTGTTTGAACTCAGAGAGAAGCATACTATTTCTCATTTTCTTTTCCATTTATTAGAGTTTTCTTGTACAAAATGACTAATATGTAAATGTTTCACATGATTGCACAAGTATATTTGATTGCTTGACAAATCAGGGAGGGAAGTTAGAAAAGAGGGAGGAAGGAATACAATTTGGAACTCAAAATTTTAAAAAAATGTCAAAAAAATTTTAAACATCTAATTGAGGGAATATAAAATATTTGGCAATAATAAGAGTTGAAGAGAGGACTGTTAACTATAAAAATGCTTATTATACCATTTTTAAGATTAATTACATAATTCAATATGGTATAACATTCAAATTTGGATCATGTTCTATTAGTTTACTTCTGTTAAGGTCTTTTGTTCAGTTTTAAGTATTTGTCTACCTATACTAATGACATCTTGGAAAGAAATCTATGTGGCTGAAAGAGCACTGTATTTCAAGTAAAATCAAAATTAATGATGGGAACAGAACAGTAAACTTTTGATAATATATCAAAAGATGTTACAAAGAAAGAATTAGTTAACTAATATATAGTTTTGTAAACTATTAAGCATGATAAAACTTTGTCATTTTTAGTATTTGTGATAGTTAAATTTTTTCTTGAATAAAGTTATTTCAAACATTTTTTTAAACCCAGGAAGAGATGTTTTTATACACATTTGATCCTCCCTCACCTCTGTCTCCTAGATACACATCCTATTTCTCTTTCATCAGTCTTATGCTTAAATATTAACTTTTATCATGAAGCTTTCCCTGATTTCCCCAACTGCTAGTGCACTCTATCTAAGCTTAACTACCTAGAATTTAATTATGTTATATTTTTGTACATTTTTATATATGCTTTAGTTGTTTCCCTTTTAGAATATGTTTCTTATAAGTCTTTCTGATTCCAGGTCCAGAGTTCTATCCACTGTACCACCTAACTCCTTGTAGATGATTTTGAATAACAAAGAAAGAAAAACTTCAGAGAAGAAAATGAAGTCTTGCCTCTGGTTTTATTGTTTTGTTTGATTGCTTTTAGTTTTTTGTCAGTTAAATAATCTTTTCCCCTTAAAACATTGATCTATGTCAACTTGGATTGAGTCCTCTAGCTTTAGAATACAAGATTGTTCCCTTCTCCTTTTCCAATTCAATATTTTTGAAATCTGAATATAAAAAAAGAAACTGACAAATGTATCTAGAGAAAGGGTATTATAAATGAATTCAAGTCTAATATTTGTATTGACAATACTCCAGATTCAGAATAATTCTGATTTTATGCCATATCCCCTACTACGTGGTAAGCTTCTTAAAGGAAGAAATCATATATTTTTCATTTTTGATCTCCCAAAGTTCTTATCACAATTTTGAAAGAGTATATGATCAATAAATATTTGCTGGATTAAGTTAAATTACATTAATGGTATCAGAATTCTGTTGGCACTGCCATTTAAATAATTGTTTTTGGAAACCAATCTTTATAATTTATTGAGAAAGTTGACAGATTTTTAAAAAAATATTACACTTTTAAAAATGTATATCTTCCTTTGTAGCCCAGAATTCTAAAATAAAATCCAATAAAGTGATCTTTCTGAAATTTGGAAATGATAAACTTCAAGTCACCTTAATAATTACATTATGGAAAGCATTCAAATAACAAACGTTGTATATTATTCACACACACAGACACCTTTATTATAGTTTTATTTTATATGCATTACTTTTTCAACCCAATACTGTAAACCCTGCAGGTTACTCTGCCCTTCTCAATGTTTCCTGCTAGTTCTGGTCTGGTGTCAGAAAATTTATTCCACAGATGTCAGCATGTCATTAACAAAATATTTAACATGTTTTAATACTGATCCCCTAGGAGTCTTCCTACTGTTCTTTACTTAAAGGCCTTGCATTTATTTAGTTTAATCACTTGACTTTATCTAACCAGGTTATCCAAGTGAGTTCTTATCCAGTTGACTTTTAAATATCTCATTTATAAGTATCACTAGAGGGTGCTATAATAAATGCACTTCTTAAGGACATTTACATGCACATTTTATACCCTACATGCCATTCTCCTTTGCTCCTTTATCTCTTAAGATAGAAAATTAATAAAAGAAGGTTATTTTAAAATTTTATATAATCAAATATTAAGAAATTCCTTTTTTAGTCACTTTATGAGATCCCTTTCTTGGTGATGTTCACAGTGAGATTCTTTTGTTTCAGTTCAGCTGCAAGTCTTCAGGAAGCAAAAACAAAAATCGACTTCAGTTATTGTGAAACTCAAAAAAAGTCCAAAGGAGAAATAAGATTTGCTATTGTAGTTTCAAATAGGATTTGCATTCCTGATGACCTTCAGTTTGAAAATGGGCTTCAAGTTACTAAGTTATTATTAATTTCAGACTGTAAGCTATCTCTCACACAATTCAGACTGTCTGGACATATTCTCTCTTTAGACTTTTTCCTTCTTCTTCTTCTGATTGTTTAATGCATTGCAAATGAGAACTCTGGGACTGTAGCCTTCTTTTTCCCCTTGAAACCTCTAAATAATTAATTAGGCTGTAGAGCTCTCACTGCTGTGAATTTCCTCTTCAAGTTGGTCAGCTTGGCACACATTTATCCTGAGGCAAAGCTACAGGCTAAAACAGTTTCATATTAGCTAAACATCTCAGACTATATAATATATTAGCTCTGAGGTCATAACATTAAATAGCTCAAGTCCAATGAAAGAAGGCAAAATTACTGGCAGAGTCAGGTAAATATAAGGGATAGATGTGAGCTCCAAGGAAGCTGTCAGGATCTACAAGTCCAGATCACCTGTGATTTAATGAAGCAGTATATTAATTTTAATAGACCTACAAAAGTATTCTGAGGTTCTCTATCTCTAACACCAACACAATGTAAATGGTTTTAAGGAAACAGAAGAAAATAATGGTTTAAAATAAACTTGTCTTCATAATTTAAGCCAAATATTATAGATTCATTATGGATATTTAAAAGAGAAACTTAGAAAAGGACACAAGATAAATCTCTTACAAACTATACATGCATACTTTAGGATAGACAAGGAATAATGACTTCTCAATGTTGGCGTTCCCACAAGACACAAACTCTAGCTGTGGGACAGACGGCCTCACCATCACAATAGTAGAAAATTATCAGTCACTCTGCAGACCTTCTTTTGAGACCCAGCATGATACTTGACAGCAAGCAAGTGGCAGTGCCTTTCAAGCAGACTAGAGATCAACAGGAGAAGCAGAGTTAGGAAGTTGGTTTCTTTCCCTCAACCCTACCTAGTTTAAGGTTTGACAAAGGTTTCATTTTTTCAGCAATGTCTCTTAATTTTCACAAGCAGAATTTAGGATTAGTAAACCTACCAGGCACTGAATATCATTCAGTAGAACAAAGCTAAGCTATTTGGTCTATCTTGAAAAGAATTCATAAAGCTAGTACAAGAAAAGACAAATGACAGAAAAAAATGTTACACTTTAATATTTGTTAAAGTATGAAATAAAAATGATTGGAAATTAATCAAATTAATCAAGATATAGGTACAGATCTCTCTGTCTCTGTCTCTCTCTTTATGTCTTTCTCTCTGTCTCTCTCTCTCTCTGTCTCTCCCTCTGTCTCTCCCCCCTCCCTCTGTCCTCTGTGTCTGTCTCTCTGTCTCAGTCTCACTGTTTCTGTCTTGGTCTCTCTGTCTCTGTCTCTCTCTCTGTCTCTCTCTCTCACTATCTTTCTCTGTCCTCTGTCTCTGTCTATCTCTCTGCCTGTCTGTCTCTGTCTCTTTGTCTCTATCTCTGTCTCTCTTTCTCTGTCTCTCTCTCCTCGCCCTCTCACTATATCTCTCTCTGTCTTCTCTGTCTCTATTTCTGCCCGTCTGTCTGTCTGTCTCTGTCTCTGCCTCTCTCTCTCTCTCTCTCATATTTATTTTGCTCAAGAAAAAACTATACTAACATAGCTATATGCCAGACAACAAGAATTTTTTAACCACTCTATTTTTTGCCTAACACCTTCTTTATGCTACCATTCTCATGACTTCTAATGTTATCAATATAAATCATTATAGTGATTATCCAATTCAGTAAGCATTTATTGAACATGTTGACAAAGATGCTACAGATTTTTTAAAAGTTATTTATACAAGATAAAAAAAACACTGATGTTACTACTAAAAATGTCCCAGAACTTTTAGTCTCTCCATACTTCTGGCTCTCTATTAGTGTTTGCTTGCCTGTCTTGACCCAATGTATTTAAAACATCTAACCTTGATAAAAATAGTAACATTTAAATAGCACTTTAAGATTTTCAAAGAACTTAAAAACTTCTTTATGCTGGCATCAGTCCTGGGTAGTTTGAAGTTAGAGGAAAGGGTTTGCACATGCAAATGAATGTATGCTGTCTCTGTTTATATTTTTTAAAAACCATGCTCTTTTATTAACCCAATTGTTACATTTCAGTAGGCATTGCTCTAAGATTAATGCCCCTTTAGTTTAGGTTTGGTTTTGGGAAGAATCATCACCTAAGCCTTAATTAGAGGGGTTTACTTTATTTAGGCAATAAGATATGCAATAAGGACATCCAGCAAGGATACAACAAATGTCCCTTACTGCTCTTGAAACTGACCCCCAGGTCCATCCATCTGGAACCATGTCTGGCTAATAAATCTTCAGGGTTGTGGTGCCCACCAAGTCTGAGAGATAGAGAACTCACTTAGGTTTGGTCTTTTCATTGGCCATAAGCCAGGTAGCTGTGTCACAGAACTTGGGGTCAATTAGGTATCATGAGTTGAAGAAGCTTCATTGGAGAAGTTGTTAAAGAAACTGAGGCTAGGGACAACTAGGTTGCACAGTGGATAGAGCACCGGCCTTGGAGTCAGGAGTACCTGAGTTCAAATCCACTCTCAGACACTTAATAATTACCTAGCTGTGTGGCCTTGGGCAAGCCACTTAAACCCATTTGATTTGCAAAAAGAAAAAAAAGAAGAAAAAAAGAAAGAAAAAAAGAAAAAAAAAAGAAACAGGCTAAATAATGAAAATTGTTTAGGGGTTGCATGTGGGGATAAAACTGTGTCAGGGTAAGGGGAGCTAATTTAGTAAACTGCTGTCTTACCACATTTTATATATATATATATATATGTATATATATGTATATGTATATATGTATATATATTATTTGTATATATACTGTCATATTCAAGGTGTGCAACATGATTTTAATCACACTCAAATGGTTATATTATATAGATCATCAAAAATAATGACTTTGTAGTTGAGACAGACCAAAAAGGCTCCTCATATTTTGCTGATGATGAAATTGAGGGTCACCGAAGTTGTGCACTTTGAAAGATCACACAAATAGTTATATCCTACATACCAGGGATTAGAACTAAATTCTCCAATGCTAATGAATCTCTCTGTCAATCCAACACCAACACTCTTTGCTTTTTATCAATGTTTCCTTACCTAAAAATAAAGCTAGTCTTGATGAAATCTGAAATGTTACAAGCAGTTTTTCAATATGTAATTATAGCTTATCCCTTTGATTTAATTATTTGTATAATTCACTTCATTTTTGGCTAATTACTACCATCCATTGCACTGTATAATTCAAACAATCATAAATAGCAGCTTGAAATATATGAAACCACTGTGCCAGAATTTTGAAGTGCTTAACTTTGAACAAATATTTGCAAAAGAATAACTGAATTAATACTACATTAAAGCAATGGTTTTGAGACCTTGGAAAATCAGAATTCCCAAATGGATTTCTGCTATTTTTAGTCTCATCCGTTTTTTTTTTTTATTTTTTAAAAATAAATTACATATTGTTCTTGCTGAAGCAGCATTTAAGAAAATCTCCAATGGTAAGCATTTGTCTGGTTGTCACACATTTATCCATTTAAAATATCTTTGTACTTTAATTAAAAAAGAAACAAATCCCTCAAATGCTCCTTTAATTCTCTTTACTCTCTCTCTCTCTCTCTCTCTCTCGCTCGCTCTCGCTCTCTCGCTCTCTCTTACACACACAGACAGACAGACAGACGCACACAGAGACACACACACACACACACACACACACACACACACACACACACACACAGAGACACATTCAAACCAGAAAGAAGATAAGTTATAAATAATGTTGTTCATGAATCATTGTGGTTGACAGATTTGTCTTGGTATCATTTTTCCTTTAGCAAAACTCATTTTCTCCTTTGCCTGATTTGCCTGAATATCATTTCTTCTCATTTATCTCTCCTTAAATAATGAGAATTCTATTATCTTCTTTGGTCATAATGAAACTTCTTTTCCATCTGTTTGCCTGATCTGTGTTTCACAGGTAAAGAATGAAAACAATGACTGGGAGAGAGAGCAATCAAAACAGTCATCCTGCCTTAGCATTCCACTTGCCTGTGAGTCAACTTTAGTTTTTATCAGCCATCCCATGTATACCTCCAAACTCAAGCACTTCCTTTATCCAATTTTGTCTTCTATATACGTCGTTAATTTCAATGTAATTTTGTTATGTATGTTTTATTCTTCTTTCAACTTCAACCAAATACTATACTATATAGTATATTTCTTCAGGGTATGGTATTCCTAGCTGACTAGATTTGTTTATTTTAACCAAGGGACAAGCCTGCAGCATCTGCTGTGAAGTGGGAGAAGGGGAAGTGGGTGTGATTAGCTGATTTAAATTGTTTATTTGGATTCCTATTTAAATAGAATCCGGATGAAGCTATCAAAGAAACAACTCCAAATGTAAAAATTCCAGATCTCTGTAACTCAGCAGGTGTCTAATTGCCTAAAAAGAATGAAAGAGGTGTCAAGATTGACAAACAACGACCTACTCAAGATTTGATCAGCATGGGACTAGAATTTTGAAGAACATTCTTATGAGATCACCTACTTAGGCATGTAACAATCTATATTCCAATGACAAAAGTCTAAAGAGTGCTGATAAGTATAAGTTCTGAAACTAATAGTTGGCTGTGCCTTCCTTGGCTTATCTTGGTCATTTACATACTCAGTAAAATTGCCCCTATGTCTTATATGATGTGTAGATGATTATATTCATGACAATTTGGCATGACAACACCTGAGGGTGTTGAAAATATATTTCATGTTCCTGTTAAAATGGCCAGAGCTGAACAGAAAGTCTGATCTTCAAATACAGGATTCAGGTGAGGCATAGAGAGTGGAGGAGAAAGGTGAAATATAAGGGACTTAATAATGATGAACTACATGTATTCCTGCATAGAAAAATGATACTGATAATACTCATATGAGCCTTCTCATTTAATAGAGTAGGTAGAAGGAGCTTTATATCTGAAGCACAGAAGAGAGCTGAATTTGAAGATATAATATATTATAAAAATGGAGTCAATGGCTAAAGGGAAATGTAATTGGAGTAAGAGAAAGGAGAGGTAGAATAGGCTAAGATATATCATAGAATAAGTTTTTTTTTTTTGTTACAATGAGCTATTGCAATGATATGGAAGGGGGTAAGGAAAGGGGGAATGAGGGAACCTTTGCTCTCATTAGAAGTGGCTAGGAGAGGAAACAGCATATTATGCTATATCTAGAGTAAGAAGGAGAGAAGGGGGCTAGGGCAAAGGTGGGGATGTGAGTGATAGAGGAGAGTGTGGACCATGGGGGAGAGTGGCCAGATATAGTACATTTTCTTTTTTACTTCTTGCAAGGGGCTGGGATTGGATGGACTGTCCTGGCCTACAGGGCCAGGTGGTTGCTGGGCCTTAGGGGTGGTAGGTGGGCTCCAGGCCTCTCGGCCCCAGGACCAGTGATCAGTCTGCTGCACCAGTCAGTTACCCTACGGCACATTTAAGAAGAGGGACAGAGTGAAAAGAGAGAGAAAACATAGTGTATGGTAGTGGGGAAGTACGAATGGAGGGAGTTGTGATCAGCAATGGCAACAGTGGAAAAATATGGAAGTAACTTTTGTAATGGGCTTATCATAAAGAATGTGAGCCATGTGCAACAGAGCTGGTGGTGTTGGAACACAGACTGAACCACATTTTTTATTATCACTTTGGGGGGGGGTTGCATGGCAGTGGGGTTGGGGTGGCTTGCTCAGGGCCTTACAGCTGGGTGATTGTTGGGTGTGGGTGTCTGGGGCCGGATTTGGGCTCAGGTGCTCCGGACTTCAGGGCCAGTGCTCTGTCCACTGTTCCACCTAGCTGCCCCTATTATTATTTTTTTTTAATTTTAAATTTAATTTTTTCCTCTTTCCCTTACTTTATTGCTCATGAGGGTCTATATTTTTTGGGGGGGAAGGGGCATTATGTTTACTCTTAAACAAGAATATTTTAGTAATGTATAAAAAAATCATTTGTACAAAAATAAAATAAATATAATAAAAAAGAAAGTATATTTCAGACCATTCACTGTCTAGTCAGTTGGTTTCATGATCAGGGTGCTATAAATCTAATGATTGAATAAGGAAATGGATAAGCATGGTTGAATGGACTACTCATGTTCCATAAGTTAGTAGGAATATATAAGGGGTCTTCAAAATGTGTTCTAGTTCTCAGTCTGGAATTAACTCATAGAATCAATCCAAAAAGGTCCAACAACCTGATAAACTGTCTTAGAAATCCAAAGTCAAATTAGATCTAAAGACAATGCCTTGAATAGCCACAAATTTCTCGGGGTAACGCTAACCTTTTAATGAGAGAAGATTTCTTATTGCCTCAACAGTTCTAAATTCTAAATACAGAATAAAGATACAGAAAAACCACCTAAGCATTTAGCACAAATTGCAGTAATTCATTTAATCTCTCAATAAAAACTGTATAATTTAATGTCACATTGGAAATCACACAGAGTGCCAGCAATCTTTTGGTAAGGTAAAGCAGGCAGTTTTGGCTTAACCTGGACATATGGTGAGGCCCATGGAGTTCCATGTGGATTAATGACAATGGGAAGCTGAGAGAAAAAAGAAAGCTTGAAGGGGTGTTTGCTTCCTGTTCAATACTCTTCTATGGTAGGTTGAACAGAGGGTGGCACTTAGGGAGTGGTCTTACATTTTGGGCCAGGTATCTTCCAATGGCAAGCTACTTACTGATCCTTCCTGTCTCAAGGTGTTTGACCTACAAGCTCAACACATCATTTCACGCTGGGCCAGCATCCAGGCTAAAATAAAGTGAAAGGGAAAATAGAGACAAGATACAGACAACAGTGTCCAGTGAAGGCAGGATCTCAAGAGTGGGGACCTCTACCCATTTAACAGTTTTTGTTCTGCTACATTCATAATTTTTCTACATCATTTCCCTGCATCAGAATGTTTAATAATTGTAAAGGGTGGGAAGAATTTGAATATAGATCTTCCTTGATTCCAATGATAATACTCAATTAAATTTACCATACTATTCTTTGAAGAATCATGAGAATTTCATGGAGGAAATGTCATTTGTAGTAGATATTGGTGGGGGGGGGAGCAGCAAGTAGATGGAACAAAGATAGAGAAGTGAGTAATTCTCAGAAAAAGCAATAGTAAGTTACATGGATGAGAGAAATTGTGGGACATGTTTCAGCCAATGGAGGGAAGGTAAGAGAGATAACAACTGTGTGAAAGATATGATGCTAAGCACTTTTACAATTATCTCTTTTGACCATTTGAATGGTAAGTAGGAAAAAAAAGACCAAAAACCATTAATAGAATTTTTGGAGTCAGACATTGTGCTAAGTGCTTTTTTTCATAAATATTATCACATATAATCTCATTTGAATAATCCAGTTTATTTGGATGGTATAGAACATGAAAGGGAATATAAAGCAAAAAGGAGTCAGATGTGGAAAGCTTTGAATATCAGCTGGATTTGGTATCTTGCATTCTATTCAATAGCCACTTGGGAGCCATTGATTTATTTTATTTTGTTTCCTGGAAAGACAATGAGATAATTATAGTGATGTTTAAGAATATTATTGTGGCACTTGAACATAAGATGGAGTGGATAAAGGAGAAAAATCTTCTTTTCTCAAAAATTGACTCAGTTATGAATAAATCTCTTCCCTTCCAAAAATAAATTGTGGTTGCTGATTGCCTATCAGATCAATTTGAAGTTAAGATTTAAGAATTTCTTCAACTGGCCTTACAAAATGCATTTTGCTTCCACTTTCATTTCTCCCCCATATGTCTTGTTACCAGGTAAGTCACTCTTTGCTAACATTTTCCATATTTTCTTTATTCTTCCCTCTTCACTTTTTGCTAATGGTATTCTCTCTTGTTAAAATATCTTCCTTTCTATTTTCCCACCAGTCTAAATCTACCTAGTTTATGTCAAAATTCTTAATGCATTTCTGCCAGGAAATTTTTTCTTGACAACTACACTTCTGAGTGACTCTCATTTGACTTTATATTTCTGCAACATTTAATATATACAATCTGAACCACATTCAGCTTCCAAAATATTGATTTAATGTTTCACCTCTGCCTATCCTTATTCTCTTCTACCAATGACTTATTTATGCCTTGTAATTGTTCTCCTATTTCTCCTCTTAGAAGAAAAATTCCTCAAGGTCAGGGGACAAGCCAGAGCATCTTATAGTTTCTTAGTCATGACAACTCAAGTGAATAAGTTTTTAAGACAGATGCATATTCTTGGGTATCAGGGACATTCCAACTATTTTTTTTAATGGATGTGTTTCTGAAATACAATATATACTTCCCTAAGTTCTTAAATTACTGTCTTAGGATAAAGATGCAGATGTTGAAAGGTAGTTTGGAAAATAAGGCAGAAAAATTAGTTTTTCATTGTGAATATGGTCCTTTCTTTCACACCAGACTGTTGAGCTGTAGTACTTGGCATTCATTCAGGGTGGCACACTAATGTTATCAATGTTAAGTAATGAAATATAGGCTAATACAACTCCTTACAACATGAATTCAAAACTATTTTATCTGTTGCCTCTTTGTACTTAGAACTCTTCTTACTTATCTATCAAAGAATGTGTAGTTCATTGCTTCCAATAATCCAAATTTTCATTGATCATTGATAGCATGATTGCCTCCAATCTATATTCTTCTTTTTTTTTTTAGGTTTTTGCAAGGCATTGGGGTTAAGTGACTTGCCCAAGGCCACACAGCTGGGTAATTATTAAGTGTCTGAGACCGGATTTGAATTCAGGTACTCCTGACTCCAGGGCTGGTGCTCTATACACTGTACCACCTAGTCGCCCCTTATATTATTCTTTACATATTTTTCTTATCTATGATCCATATTTCTTCTTCTATAAGGGAAGAAATTAAAACAAACTTTACTTGCTTTAGGATTTTGCTTAGGGTTAGCATATTGTGATGTATTAGATAATATGCTAGATTTGAGGCAGGAAGACTTGGTTGGGTTCAAATCTTTCAAATGATATTACATAATTATATTACTTTGGGTTAGTTACTTTATTTTTGAGTGTCTTCTCCTTTGTAAAATAGGCATATAATTCCCTACATGGTTGTTGTGAGATTCATATGAGATAACATAAATATGTAATTTAGAAGATTTTAAAAATCCAAATAAATATATATCATTTTCTAGAGTTGAAAGGATAACTTTATTGCTTATGTAGACAGCATTGCTATTTCATGTACATTTAGGTGCTATTCAGAGCAGTCTGAGTTTCACTGATTTAAAATATTGAGATTTAAGCATCATTTGAAGAGCAGTTTAAATGAAATTATACTCATTGAGGTGGGCCAGAAGAATATTTTTAAAATGACAAATTCAATAAAATATGCTCAGAGAGATGGGAAAATAAAGATGATGTGAGTTGTCTTATTATAAGGTCATCATTTATCTGGATCCTCCTCATGTTCCTTCTAATATGTTAAGGAAAAGTCAACAATGTCAGGACTATATTGGTCTTCTTGTAGCTTCTGTCTATAAAAAGTCCTACTACTCACATGACCTTGGGGTTCCTATTACTTGGTGGATGATTGTGAATCTTACATTCTTAACATCAGGATTGATCCCTTATACATAACCTCCATATAATGATTTTCAAAAAATGATTGTTAGAATAAGAGATATGATTTATTTTTTTAAATGAAAGATTTATTGGGATTTCTTATATAGATAGCTACATTCAGACTTCCCCAACAGGGTAGCATGGCCACAGTATTCCAGTTAAGCATTTTTAATGTTAAAGTTATACATATTTTACATTTATGAGTAAGGAGAGAAGTAGCATGGCTGGAATAGAGAGCTAGCCATAGAATCAGGATAACTTTTATTGAAGTCATCATAGTGCAATTCCCACTTAAAACTAGAATTTTTAAAAATGAATCGAGAATGGTTTTCTTTATATATAGTTTTGTACGACATGATATCACCATTCCCACATCTTCAACTTAAGCTGTTTTATTAGAAACAAATTAATTCAGTGATAAGCAAAATTAGTACTAAAAAACAAAAAGCAAAACCAAATTACAACCTCCTGTTATTAATAATTTAATAACTGTAAATACTCTTTTTTTTAGTTTTTTTTTTGCAAGGCAAATGGGGTTAAGTGGAGTAAATACTCTTAAAATGGAATCAAAGGACCTGTGTTTGAATCCCCAGTCTTAGATTTATACCTCGTATAACCTTGGAGAGGTCACTTGAAATATCTAGGTCTATTTTCTTGTCAAATTGCAATGAAAACAATTCATGTTGAAGGGCCCATCCACATTTCCTTTTATCTTTCCTATCTGATAAAATGAAAGCATTGTAACCACTAGAATAATTTTTTTTAAAATTGTTGGAGAATATTAGTTCTGTGACTTTAAAAAAATTATCTAATATAAGCTCTGACTTCTCCTAATACATGGAATCAAGAAATCAATTTATTAAAGCAATGCTGCCTTCTATTTTGTGTGAATCAGTATACCATTCAGGTTCAATTTACTACTGTCTAGACATGTTAAAATATAAATGAGCTGCAAACAAGAAGTAATTTGATTTTTTTAGTGATTTTTTTTTAGTAATATTTTAGTGAAAAAAATAAAGTTTTCTTTTTGGAGAACTTCATTCATATATATGTATATTACATATAGCACACACACATACACACACACACACACACACACACATATATATATATATAAATATACATACATATATACACATATTTTTCCTTGTTTTGACACAAATGACCAATCTATTAATGGTAAGAACAATTTATCTCATGAACTGGAATGAAAATTTAGTGCTTATAGAATAAGCATTTTAGCAATTTAAATGGGAGTTAAAGGCTGTACCTAATTATACAATTTTTAACTCCAATGTTATCAATATACTAATTTTCACTTATAAATGTCTCACAAAACTAATATAGCTCATGAAACATTTCCATTCACAATGAATGCTAACATGTTTAACAAGTACTTTAAAAAGTCCCACTATTAGCTATTTCAGCACTCCAGAGTTAGTGTGTACAATTCTGCTTAATTTTAATCAAATATTATCCCTTGAGAAAATATATTAACATTCCCAAAGTACCCAAAACACCTTCTCCCATATCACAAAATGATTTTTATTAAATAGAAATTCAAGAAACAATTCATAGAAGTTTGCAAAAGTTATTTACATAACATTTTACATAACAAACTCCTTGTGAGAAATGAGAATATTAAAATTTCAAAAGTACAGTCACAGCAAGTGGTAGGAGAGGCATGAAGATAAATCAAATCCTATTTCTTGCCATGCTGTGAAAAGACTGCTGGCTTTTAATCATCCTGATGTGCCATATGTAAATTCCATCAAAAAAGAAATTTGGTAAATGTTATATTCCTTAACCACAGGGAGGAATGCTATTTATAAACATCAATTAAAAGATATAATATTATGTAAGGGCATTAATAATAAACTACCAATCTAGCTAGATATATCTTTCATATGTAATAGGGGTTTTACTCCCCTATTTTCTAATGCACCAAGCAAAATATTAAATTAACATGTTTGCCTATCCAATCCTAGCTGACTCAAGGTCACTGATATGTGTCCACTGATAAAGTGAACACAATCTCTGTACCACTAAGTGTACAGATAATTGAGAAGAAAATGCAAAAATGGATCTTTTTGAGACTGTGTTATCAGATAGTATGCCAAAATACAAGAAAGATTATATATATATATATATATATATATATATATATATGAAATTAAGAAAATTGTTTAATGTAAAATAAAACCAACAAATATACTGCTTCTCTTTTAACCTTATAGGAAAAAATACTTTGGGTTCCTTGGTTAAGCTATCATTATACTCATGCTAAAATCTTATATTTAGGGTTGGATAGAACTTTTCAGATCAAATTGTCCAAACAATTCTCCTTTACAAATGGGAAAACAGGCCGATAAGAGCTCATGTGAGCTATTCAAGAGTACAAAGACAACAAGGAAGAGCAAGGTGTTGAAAAGCAGGTCCAAATCAGTGGTCCTAAAATAACCATTTAATATAATTGTGTTCAAATTTGGTCCTCCACAATTCTTAGATACATGATTTACAGGCTCCTTTCTAGGTGCCTACAAATATTATCAAGTCAGTCCTTTCCTAACAAAACAAAACAAATTCAAAACTACCACCACCAGCAATAGCACTGTCAAAAACAAGCCTTCATTTGAGTCTTCTATTCTTCTGATCTATTTTTCTATAGCACTTGTCCCTTTACTGTTAATGCTCTCTCTCTCTCTCTCTCTCTCTCTCTCTCTCTCTCACTCTCTTGATTTTAATTAGGCAATAGGGATGTGACCTGACCAAGGTCATACACCTAGGTAATTATTAAGTATCTGAGGCCAAATTGAATTCAGGTCCTCCTGACTCCAGAGCTGGTGCTCTATTCACTCCACTGCCTAGCTGCCCCTGTCTCTTTTCAAAGATCAGTTCTGATACCGTCTGATACCAAACCCTTTCAGCTGTGAATACACTCTTTGCCATCAATTTACCTTGCATTTACTTATCTGTTTACATAATTAACCTCTTACCCTATATAGATTAAGCTTCATGAAGGTAGTTTTATTTTTTGTCTTTTCATTACCAGGGCCTTGAATATTGTAGAGAACTAGAAGAGAAAGAAAAAAATTATTTATACAACTTGGAATTTTGGTAACTGCTTTTGATACTTTCATTTTTTCCATTTAATGGTTGAAGAAATTGAGGCAAACAGAGGTTAAGCGTCTTGCTCAGTCACACAGTATCTTAGCTCAGTTTTAAACTCCAGTCTTCCAGACTCTAGACCCAGCCTTTATCCACTGTCCACCTACATTCAATGAATGTTTGTTAAATTGAGTTGATGGATGAATAGGGACAAGTCTTTGTTCACTTATATTTAAGATAGGGATAAAGATACTAATAAAGACTGTCTCATCAGATTCATGTGAAGATTAAAATGAGTCCATTTATATAAAGTTCTCCATAAACCTAGTAGAATTCATATTAGCTATTGCTGTTGCCATTTTAAACAGAAATGCTGTCCAGTTAACACAGAAACAGCATCAGGCAGTCCCACTGGAAACTGAGAAATGTTATTGCCACTTAGCTATATTAGTTATCCTACACCTGCTCCAGGTAATCTTCTCTCCCCCTGCAGTGACATGTTTACATTTCCTTTTTCCTTAAAGCTTGGAGTCAGTGGACAGTGGGAAAGGAAGCTGCTTTGAATAAAGGAAATCTGGCATCCTACCAGGAAGATATATGGCACTAAGCATCACAGGGGTAGACAACATAATTATCATTATCATTTCCCATGACCAGAGGCAAACTACAAGAGGAAACAAACTCCTTCAAAGGGGATAGCATCATGTCAGATACAAAAAGTTGCCACAAAAGATACTTGCAAAACAATGTTTTATTTATGATTTTACCTCTAACATAAATAGGAATTGCTTAATGCAGAAACTAGCATAAAATGTACATCACTGCAACTAAATAAATGGAATATTCAACTAGAGAAGAACATTATCAGTTACCTAGCTTAAAATGAAGATTTTATTCTAAAGAGTTTGGGAAAGAGAGCCTAGGGAGCCAAATGTGAATTGATGGGGGAACTGCAAATTTACAACACACTCAGCAATCATCTGTGCATGAAGTGAAACCTGTCATATCTACCTTCCGATTAGGGGAAATTTAATGCTTCAGTTCTTTGTAATGTTTGTTGTTTTGTTATAACTGGTATGTAGATTGAATGGCAGGTGACATTTTATAAGATTTAAATAAGGTAAGAAATTAATCAAATTAACATATTGCTTTTCTAAAGGATAATGAGTCATTTGCATATAAAGTGCAATGGAGTCTGTAAATACAGAATGAACTTCAAATGACTAAGGACGTTGTGAGCTGCATTTGTTACATACTCCAATATAGGCTTGGAGGAAGAAATTTGCATACATCATGAAATCCAGGCAGCGCTTGATCATGAAATCATGAATGCTATCGTATGCTGTATGATTTGTACCTTGCTGAACCATATTTTAGAAAACCTTTAAAAGGAGAATTTTCACTTTAACATTAAGAGTAGACAATCATCTTCCCAACTTGGAATAGAAAAACCCAGAGTAATATACTTAAAATAATACCTGATGGAGTTGAGGATAACAGAAAATGAGAAGAGCCATTGAACCAAGTGTTAGAATGGAAAAATGGAAGATATATTCAGAAAAAGAAAGAGAAAATAAAGAAATTCTGCTACAGCTGTACTGATGGGTAAAAGTACCAATAGAAACAAGAATATAACATTTCAAGGGTTCAGGGCACATAAATATTGTAATTCTGTGAGTTTTGATACTTTTTTATGATGCAAATTTTGTCAAATGTTGTCTAAACAGAAATAACTACATTGTTGATTCTTCTTTCCTTCAGTGAACATAGACTTTTTTCCTAAATATAAAAAAGAACACAGAAAAAATAGCAACATATGGTGTAGATCTGAGCAAATATGAGGAACTTAGAAATGATCAGATTGGCATACAGTATGTAACCGTATATATTAGCTACTTCTGAAGTGATATTTCTTAAATGATAGAATGTGAATCTTTTAAAATATAAATGATCTGTGAAGAAAAACAGGTACAGGTTCTTTAAGGGAAGGGCCACAATTGTCTCAAAATTGAAGCACTTCTTAGAAATTAAATAAAATTCATTTGCTAGAATTTAAAACAGTATTCCTAAATCCAGATGGCTTCTATGGCATATGGCCCTGATTTGGCCAAAGATCAAGCTCATTTTCTGAACAAGAACCTGTCTCTGTGTTAGCCCTTGATTACAGATAATGACCCTTTCCTCTGTTTTAATAATTTTTTTTTATCCACTGCAGATTTTCTTCAAAAGTGGCATAGCTTTTAGGAAAGCTCAGTCATCAAATTTTCTACCAACATATGGAATAATGATAGGTATTCATTTACCTATCTACTTTTAGATTAATTGGTCTGAAAGAATATTTATCCATTTAGGCTTTAAATCAGAGAAAATCTCACTCTTACTTGCTGACACCATAATGGAAGTGTACTTTTGCTGCCTCAGCAATTTTTCTATCACTCACTTTCCAGCTGGTTGTCACTGGTGGGTTTCATATACTGTTAAGAATTTTCTTAACACATGTCGCTTTATCAAGGTCATCCTTTTATCCCAGAATGTCTCTAGAAGGAAAATAGCTACCAGGCAGATGAGTTAGGTAGATTTCCTGAAAGTTCAAAATCACATCTCTTAACTTACTTTGTAACTTGTCCAACCCCCTACTCCAAAATAATTCTGTTCACAAGGAGAACTGGATAATTTACGGTAATGGTCTGGTTTCAACAGAACTAGCTTATCTATACAACACTGCCATAACTTAGAATTTTCAAAACCATATTACATTAAAAATTCAATGAAATCCGGCTTCATCTCTACTAATGTTTCACTGAGACGATTGAAAATGGTCAGATATCCTTAAATTCACAGTTAAGTTCAATGTTAGCTTATAATTCATGAAAAATTTGATCTCAGAATTGAGTTCAATGTTAAACAACTATCAATAACCACTATGCACAACATATAAATATTATGATATCATAGCTGGAAGAAAACAGTCTAAAATTCTCATTTTACAAATCAGGAATCCAAGACCTCTAGAGGCTATACAACTTGCTGAAGGTCATACAGGAAGGTGTGAGGTTCAAACTTGGGTCTTTTTACTTTAAATCTAGAATTCTACTATGCCATATGATCTCCTGTATATCAACTAGTAAGGGGAGAAAGATACATATTTCAATAACTGTTATATAAAATAGACTAAGATAAGAGAACTTCAAACAATTTGCTATGAAAGCAGAGAGAGCAATCACATCCTGCTAAGGGAATCATAGGGGCTCTTTGATGGCTTCATGAAGAAGGTATGTTTTGATCTAAGATTTTAAAAAGTAGAGATTGAAACAAATTCTAGGTCAAGGAAATGAATGTGACCAAAATCACAAAAGCTATTCCAGGAACAATGTTTAACCAGAAGGCAAAATCCTGAAATGCAAAATGCATCTTTTAAATAAGAGTGAAGAAACAAGAGTTGAGGTGTGGTCTTGTCTGTCAGGAAAACATCAGACTTTATTGAGTAGATCCTGGCAAGTCAATGATAATATTGAATTGTAGAATAAGTAGATTTGAATTATGCATTAAGAAGATTACTTTGGAACATAGGATGGATTGTGAGGAAAGACTTAGGGAAAGAGATGATGAAGCTAAAAATCCAATAACATTTACATAGCTCTTACTGTGTGCCAAGTACATTGACAATTATTGTTTTTTTACCAGTATTATCTCCTGTGATCCTCATAACAATTTTGAGAGATGGGCAGTATTGTTATTCTTATTTTACAGTTGAGAAATCTGAGGCAGATTGAGATTAAATGACTTGCTTAGTTTCACACAGTGAAACTCTGAGGTAGATTTTTGAATTTAGTTCTTGTTGAATTTAAGTTCAGATTAGAAGGCTATTAAAAGAAACAGTAGAATAGGACAATTACAAGTGGGTAAGGAAAGTATAAAAGGGAAATATGAAAATAATTATTAGACTTTGCAACTGATTTTGATAGGGAAGTAATAGAGAGGAAGGTAGCAAAGATGATGAGGTTTATTGAATATAGTTCACTGGAAAAAATGGTAAAACTGTTGAGAAAATAGAAGAGCTAGGAAGACAAGCAAGTTTTAAGGGAAAGATAATAAGCTTGATTTGAAGTTCGTACATAATATAAGGTCCTATGAAAGTTGTAACATTTCTATCATTTGTCATTTAGCTATGACTATGAAATCAAATGGGAAAAGACTTTATTATGAGTTTGGATAAGGGGGAGCATAATAAGATCAGGCAAGTCCTTGCTTTATTTAAGGATTCTTTCAGAAAAATTGATGAGATTATAGGCCATTGTTTGGATGTAACCAGTATCATTTAGGTATCATAGATATACATCATTGCTTGCAATTTAGGGACAAGTAAAGAAAATTAAATCCTGTATTTTATCCTCTCATAAGTCATGGGATAAAGAAGGGAAGTCTCTGTGGGACAAGCAGATATTTGAATATGATCCACTTTCTCTGTATACCCTTAATATACAGAAAACACATATCCATATTGAGTTTATAACCAATTAATGATTTGCTCTAGGGAAAGTTTGCTGTGTTCTAAGGGAGGAGACAGAAACTTTTTAATTGTTTAACCTGTGATTAGCCTTGGAGTTTCAAGACAGTTCACACACTGTCATTTGTTTACCTTAAGTAAATTCTGGTTCAAGGAAGGAAATTATGAATGAGACTATTCATTTACAAAAAATGAATTTTCATATATTTTAAAATATCATTATTCATATGAAGAAATGGAAAATACCAGGTCTCCTTCTTTCTGATGTCATAAAGGAAGCTGTATGATTGACTAAGAATCAGCTTTCCTATTAAATTGATCTGATCAAAAACTCCCACTCTGTAAGACTCCCCTTGAACTATTTTTTTCCTGCATTTTTACAGAGTATAGCTAGGAGGTTCAGGAGAAGTGACTTTTACCCCTAAGAATAGGAATGACAATTTACAACAGAAATACAAGACAAAAAAGAACGTATATTCAAAGAAGAGAGTTTAAGGAGAATGTTCTTTAAAGGAGGGAAGTTGAAATCCCAGAATCTATCCAGAATTCCAGAATCTAAAAATTCAAGAGTTTACCAAACCTTCTAGGGTAGGAGTTCTTAGCTTGAGGTCAGTAAAGTTAGATGGGAAATATATATATTTACTTGCTTTTCTCTCTCTCTCTCTCTCTCTCTCTCTCTCTCTCTCTCTCTCTCTCTCTCTCTCTCTCTCTCCCAACTATATGTAAAGGTAGTTTTCAACAATAATTTTTTTTATATTTTTCTCCCTCCTTCCCTTCCCTCCTCCCTCTGCTTGACAGAAGGTGATGTAATATAAGCTCTAAATCTATAACCATCCTAATCATAAATATATATTAATCATCTTGTGAAAAAAAGAATCACATTCAAACAGAAGACAAAAATTAGAAAAAAAAATGGCATTTCTAAGATAATTTTTTTTAAATTAAAGATAGTAAACTTTGGATTGCATTTAAACTCCACAGTTCCTTTTCAGGATATGCATTGTATTCTCCATCACAAGTCTCTGATTATTGTATTGTAGAAATAATCGGTCATAGTTGATCATCATCCCATGTTGCTTTTAGTGTGTATAATGTTCTTCTGATTTTGCTCTCTTCACTCAGGAACAGTTCATGCAAGTCTTTCCATGCTATTCTGAAGTCCTGTCCCTCATAGATTATTACAGAACAAGAGTGTTCCATCATATTCAAATACCACAATTTGTTCAGTCATTCCCCTATTTATGGGAATACATTAAATTTTCAATTCTTTGCTACTATGATAAGAGCTACATGAAATGATTTTGTACTTATGTGTTTTATACTCGTTTTCATGATCTCTTTGGAATACAGGCCTGGTCGTTATATTGTTAGTTCAAAGGGAATGCTTAACTTTATTGGCCTTTGGGCATAATTCCAAATTACTCTCCAGAAAAGATTGGATCAGTTCACAACTCCACTAACAATGCATTAATGTCTAGGCTTACCACATTTTCTCCAACATTGATCATATTTCCTTTTAGTCATATTGGTGAATCTGATAGGTGTGAGGTATTTTAATTTGCATTTATCTAATCAATAATAATTTGGAGTATTTTTATATACTTCCACTTATTTCTAACTGACATTTAGTATATTCTTTCTTTCTTTAATTATTTTTTCGGAGAAGGGACCATGGGCTTCCCTAAACCCCCAGTGGAGTCTATAGACATTTAAAAAGTATTTAAAAATCACTTTTAAAGAGAGATTATGTGATAGCTCATGATTCTTTAAGAAAAGATGATAGTATTCAACTCAAAGAGCAAAGAGAGTTACTTAGACTTTGTTGTTTGTACTTGTTCTTGAAGATCATGATATCAGGGAAGTGATACCATGACATGCAGGTGAATTGGATTTCAGTGAGGAAATTCTTTTCTAAGTCATCAGTCACACTTTCTCCTTCAAAGCTATCTTATCCAGTGGCCAGATAACAATCAGGATGACTGAAGATGACTCTGGATGTGATCCAGTCAGGGTTAATTGACCTTGCACAAGGTCAGCTAGAAAGTATCAAGTGTCTGAGGCTAAATTCGAACTTAGATCCTCCTGACTCCAGGAATGGTGCTTTGTCTCCTATTCCACCAAAATGCCCTGCTGAGACAAGTGAATGTCTGATTAGAAGAGCTTTGCTTTCTCTGAAGTACCACCTCACACCTCTCAGATTGGCCAATAGGACTAAAAAGGACAATGATCAATGTTGGAAGGGATGTGGGACAGTAATTCACTATTGGTAGAGCTGTGAACTTATCCAACCTTTCTGGAGAGCAATTTGGAAATATGCCTAAAAGGTAATAAAAATGTATCTACCCTTTGATCCACTGGATCTATACCCTGAAGAGAGATCATGAAAAGGGGTAAAAACATCATAGCAGATCTGTTTGTAATAGTAAAGAATTGGAAATTGAGGGGATTCCCATTAACTGGAAAATGACTGAACAATTTGTGGTATAGGTATGTGATGGAAGACTATTAGAAATCAGAAGGGATGGAATTTCAGAGAAACTTGGAAAGACTTAAATTAATTGATGCTGAGTAAGATGAGCAAAACCAGAAGAATATTAGACACCCCAACAACGACATGGGGGTAATGGACTTGCTCACTCCATCAGTGCAATAATCAGTGACAATTTTAGGTGATCTATGTTGGAGAATGCTATCTGTATCCAGAGAAAGAATTCTGGAGTTTAAAAGAAAATCACAGATTATTATTTTCAAATTTTTAAAAAAGTCATCTTATGTATTACCTAATTTTGCTACCTCTAATATTTTCTTTCTTCCTTAAGGGAATGTTTTTTCCTCTTAATACATGTGATTTTGATATATGCATATCATGGGAATAAATGTAGAGTATCAGACTTCCTTCTGTTGGGGGGTGGGGAGAAGGAAAGGGTAAAAAATTATAAAATTCAAAACCTTGCAAAAATGATTGGTAGAAACTACTATTGTATATAATTGGAAAATAAAATATTTATATTAAACAAAGGGCTTTTCTTGTTCAAGTATCTAAATGGGGGGGGAGCAGATTTGAATGACACAGTGCTACCACAAGTCTTTTAGAAACTACAGGGTTTAATAGGAAATAGAAACTAACTGGAATGGCAGAGTACCCCAGACTGGTTTTCCTTATAGAAATCCCAGACTTGTTCCCTATAGGAGAAGGAAATGGTAGACTTTTGGAATGTTTAATGGATCTATAGTTTTAGAATTTTATTCATTCTTCCATAGGATGGAATGCAAAAGATTATAGCAATATAATATATTTGCTTGCCTTGTTGGAACTGTGTTCATGTTATTTTTGCAGGGACAAAGCAGCTATGATTTCTTAGTGAATCAATGGATGAAAAATTAGATATTGAATAAAACAATAGATAATGCACTGACATAGTCTTTCAGGATAAAATATAGTGTTTCAATCATAGTAAGAGAAAGGGAAATGTGGAGCTTACTTCCACAAATAAAGTAAATCAAGCGATGAAAACATAAACTTTAAATGACATTAGAATATACTAAATGGAAAATATCCTATGACTATGATGCATGTGGGAAATATTCCATTGCATTTCATTGAGCATCTAGTCACAGGATAAATACTAGGTATAAATATTATTGGAGTAAATGCAAACAAGACTACCATTATAATTCAATAAAGAATGGTTGAAAGATGAATATACATTGGGTCCAAACATCAGGAGTACCTAATCTCTGGCAAGCTATTTAATCACTCTGTCTTTAGTATCAATATCTATTAAAAGGAATTTAATGTATGTTCATGGGGATCATAGGATTAGAATCTGATTGGATGTGTAGAAATCATCAAGTTTAATACATCCATTTTAGAGGTGAGAAAATTAAGGCCAAGAGATATGAGTGAATTATTAAAGTTGCACAATTAAGAAAAGTTAAGATTCAAACCAGTATTTGACACCAAATCCAATGTTCCTTACACCACTCTGTAGTTGAATCATTAACTAACACTTAGGATTGCTATGAAAATCAGTCCATGATCATTTGTTAAATGCTTACTATATACTGCTCACTTTGCTCTGTAGGAATAAAATCACAATTAATAAAGCAATTCTTACTGGAAGGAGACTATGTTCTAATGGGGAAGAAATTAAGTGCATATGTAAGCATATGTAAAATAAATAAATATAAATACAAACTAGTTAAATATGAGGACCCTAGTAGTTGGGAAGATGCTATCCATGTATAAGATGGCATTAGAGCTTCATTTTGAAGAAGGCAGGCAATTCAGTGAAGCAGAAGTGAGGAGTGAATGCATTCCAGACAAGGAATATAGTCAGCACAAAGGCAAAGACATGGCAGACCTCGTAAGTTCTGAGGAACAGGGTGAAGGGCAGTGTGACTGGATCACAGAGTGTGTGAAGAAAAGTAATACTCAATGAACTTAGAAAGGTAAGTAGGGACTAGGCTGCAAAGGCTTTAAAATTGAAACAAAGGAGTTCATAAAATTTCCTAGAAGTTATGATGAACTCTTCAAGTTGACTGAAATAATTAATGTGAGCTGTTCTTTAGATATAAACTGCCATATAAATATTTATTTAAATATCTCAGACAGTGGCAGTTTCAGTAATATTCTGGAAAAGTGAGACATAGTAAGAGGAAAGAGATGCGAATGAGTGTTGAGGAAGTAGCACTATAAATTGTAGACTTCTTTTGATATTTGTTAATGAAAGAATTCTAGCCAAATTATAATCTTTAATGACTGTTGACTGTGGGAGTTGTGGTCTTGTGGACAAAAGGAGCACAATTTTTTTTTGGTAGGAGGAAAGGGTAAGTAGAGAGAGGGTTAGATAAGAGATACAGGCAGTAGATATGACTAACAACATAGTTAGAACAGAGGTAGGAGGGTTATGAGGGGCGGCTAGGTGGCTTAGTGTACAAAGCACCGGCCTTGGAGTCAGGAGTAACTAGGTTCAAATCTGGTCTCAGACACTTAATAATTACTTAGCTGTGTGGCCTTGGGGCAAGCCACTTAACCCCATTTGCCTTGCAAAAACCTAAAAAAAAGAGGTAGGTGGTAATAAAACTAAGGTTACCAAGGGAGGGATAAGCAAGAAAAGTCATTTCCTTATTTTGCAACAAGAATAAAAAAAGGATAGAAAAACTGTTGAGAAATAGCATCGGAACAAGAGAAGCAGGAACAAAGACTAAGAAGAACAGATGATGAAAAGTCCTTCAATTTTTCATTCTATTCACTGAGCATACTGTGGTGATGCCAAGTTCCTAATACATCTCACTTCCAGGTGGTGTCTCTTGTTCAATCAAATGGTTTTCAGAAATGGATGGAGTTAGAGAACTACCTTTCTCAAACTAAACTTTAAAAGTATTTTCATACTCACATTGCATGTGGATTGTACTTTGCAATTTAGAAACAAAAACAAAGAATAAAATTCTGCTCTAGGGAAGAAGTACAGTACACATGTACACATGCAGATAGCCTTGAATTTCAGTAATATGAATATATGAGAAATAGTTATCTGGTTCTTTTAGATTTAGTTTGCCTTGATAAGGAGATTTAGAGAGGAGGGAAAGAATTTTTTAAAGGTTCATATAGAAGAATTAATATAAACCCCCTCCCTAATTTTCTCAAATTTAATGATTTAATCTAGTTTTAGTCATTTATAAGCTATTAAATCTTAATTAATTTAGGGATAATTATAAATTATTAGAATGACAATGGCATTATAAAATTTTAGGTTAATAGGTTACAACTTGCTTCCTTTTAGCATACTTTCTTTTAGCATGCTTTCCCAAATTCAAAGTTATATATTTAGATAAAAAAGACAAAAATCATTTTTAAAGGAGCAAGAAACTCTCTAGATGCCTTGATAAATACAACTGAAGATAAGAGGGAACAGGAGAACAAACAGAATGGAAATCTAGATTGCTACAAATAAACAGAGCAGGAAGAGTAGCTAAGAGACTCTTTGCAACTGTTAACAGAGTTACTTAAATTAAAAATAACCCTTTGAGGAAAATTCTGCACTAATGTGAATTATTTTACACTCTCTTAGTCTCCTTTATTTATATCTTTATATGGGCTACCCAAATGAATGCTGAGAAACAACCTCAGAACCCTAAAACTGAAGTATTTAAATAGTTTTAAGAGTTCAAAATTCACTTATCAAAAGCAAATCTTTTAAACATCAAACACCAGTTTCTTTCCCTCCTTTTGCTCCCATTTTCAAGGTAGATAATATTTTATTCATTGGTGCCACCATTCACCCTTATGTTCATGTGTAAGAATTTAGGATTATCTTTGACACCCTTCTCTTATATCCTCTAATTAGTTATCAGTCAAATCTGGATTATTCCATATCCAGATCATCTTTCTTTGCATATGTCCACTTCTCTCTGTGCCCATTATCATTATTCTAAAGTAAAATATATTTCAAAGAGATAAAAGTGAGAAAAGAAGAAAAACTGATCAAAGGCTCTATGTTTTAATGGAAAGAAGTCCTTTAAATGTTACCTAGCTGCCTAATTTAAATCCAAGTCACTTGTATGACATGGTCCCTGATGTCATGGTCCTCTTTGAGAAGTTATCACATCCTTACCTACAATTTTGTTCTTAGAACCTTGGCAAGATATCTTGGGAAATACATGCCTTATATCATTAGGGTTTTCCTCCAATGGCCAATAATAGGTTCTAAATCCAAGTCCTATTTGGTTATATTTTGGTTCCTGATTGGCTAAATGAATGTAAAAATAGCAATTATTTCTGTTTTAGACTGAAATTTTAAGGATCATCTCCCATGCTGATTTTTTTTTTGATTAGGTAAAAGAGATTACTCTCTGTCTCATTTCTTTCTCACCAAGCCTTAATCACTCAATAAACATTGGCACCATTAAACTGATATCTGCTAAAGACTCTAGCTTAAAAAGGCCTAGGTGTTCTACTGCATCTAGAACAGTCTTCAGTCATCTTGATCCATATTTGATCTCTGGACCCTGATGGCTTAGAAGAAAAGACTTTATACAGTCCTCTTTCAAATAAATCTAATTCATTTACATGCCTTGGCATCATATCCCTAATTTCATGGTCCACTTCAAGAATGAAAGAAAACAAGATGGCAGAGAGAAGCCAGGCACTATGCTAAGGTCCCCTGACTTTTCCTCAGAGATATATGAAAGAAACCTCTTAACAGAAATCCAATCGACAAAACCCAGAAAAAGAAGCTAAGAGAAGAAAATCTACCAATAAGGTCTGTCTCAGGATAGCATGGGTGAGCTGGGGACAGAGAGCAGAGAGTCAGTCCAGGAGCTGGGGTGAAGCCCAAAGACCAAATTAAGCTGTGGAGTCTTTGGCTATGGGAGCAATGGTCTGGGAAGGCACAGTGGGCTTGGAGGGAGAGTTCTAGCACAGAGAGATGCAGAGTGCAGCTGGACATCAACCCATTCAGTCCAGGCCATGAGCTCCATACTTTCAGGAAACCCTCTTCCCAGAACAAGCATAGTAACAGCCCCCCACCCCCATCCCCAGGCTCAGAATTGAGCAGCAGAGCTCCATCAGTTGAATAGGGAGATTAACTACCTCATTCCAAGGGCCCAACCTATATTGTTCAAGGATAACAGTATCTAGCTGCAGCCCTGACCCCCTCAAGGCCTGGGGAGAGGGCCTTAAATCAAGGTTACCTACACTTTAGAGAAAGCCTCTAGCAACCCCTAGTGGCCAACCCACTTGGAGTTACTAAAACCAGCGAGGAAAGCCTCTAGCACTCCCAGGTAGCTGCATCAATTGGAGCTACTAAGCCCAGTGAACAAAGCTTCTAGAAAATTAACACCAAAGATATGTGAACGAGCCCTGCCCCCAACACAAGATCTTGCAAAAATGAAGAAAGGGCAGTGGAAAACCCATTGGAAACTACCTTGCAGAGAAAGATCCTAAACCAGAGAAATCTAGAACTTCCAAGGAGAATATGAATTGGTGTCCATCCCAGAAAGACTTCCTAGATGAAATCAGGAAGGAGCTTAAGAATCAATTGGAAAAAACTGGGAAAAGAAACTCAAGAGAAAATTAATACCTTATAAGAGAAAATTAACATCTCACAACAAGAACACAAATCCTTGGAAAATACAATTGAAAATGAAAAAAGAAAATAATTCTCTCAAAACCTCAACTGGGCAAATGCAAGAAAAAATAATTCTCTCAAAACTCCACTTGGGCAAATGGAAAACTCCTTCAAAAATAGAGTTGGACTTTTGGAAAAGGAATTGCAAAAGGTAAATGAAGAAAATTCTCTAAAAAAAAGACTAGAATCTGTGGAAACTAAGGACTTCATTAGACAACAAGAATCTGTTAAATAAAACCAAAATACTGAAAAATAAAACAAAATGTATTCCCAAACAACCCCCCCATTTTAAGAAAATGTGAAATATCTCATTGGAAAAGCAACTGACCAAAAAAATAGATACAGGAGAGTTAATTTAAAAAAAATATTGGGCTACTTGAAAGTCATGACTGACTTCCAGCCAAGGTGGTATAGAGACAACAGGCACAATTCTAAAATCTCCTGATCTTTCCCCATCTATGATATGAAACAAGCCTCTTAAAAGAAATCTGATCCACAAACCCCATAAAGAAAAGCCAGGAGATAGAACATCTACCTCAGGATTTGTTTTCCATGGTCCTGGGTGAGTCTGGGCATAGAGGACGGATCAGCAGAAGATCAGCATGATTAATGGTGGGGTTTGAGCCCCGGGAGCCTGAAGGCCCGAGAGCTGAACCTGTTTGATCAGCAGGCTAAGATCGCCAGGGCTTGGGTCAACTAGGGAGTAGAGGCATTGGTGTTGGCGCTGGCCCCCTGGAGCTTGCTGACAGGGCTGGCAGGGGGGAGAGTTCTGGTGTAGGAGAACTATGAACATCATCCCTGGGTTCCTCCAGTCCATGCCTTCATTGCAGCTGAGGCCTCATCCCAGAACAAACACAATTATAGACTACATCTGCCTCAGGCACAGGTGTGTGAGCAGAAGAACTAGCCCAACTGACAATAGGGAGAGGGATGACCTCACCTCAGGATAAAGCCCACCATTGATTGAAGATAGAAATATTTAAGAGCCTCAATCACTCCCTCCAGGCTAAAGGAGTAGGCATCAATCAAGGTCACAGATACTCCAAATAAATCATCCAGTACCTCCTACTGGCCAGTTGGAGGCATTGTACTCAATGAGCAAAGCCTCTAGGGATCCCAACACCAAAGCTCTATGAACTAGCCCCTCCCCAACTCAAGGTCTTAGTAAAATGAAGAAAGGTCAGTGAAAGGTGGATCCATAGAAAAATTCTTGGAAGGAAAAGACCCTAACTCAGAGAGACCTAAATTAAAGAATTAATTATTTCATCCTAGATAATGACAATAATGGAACAACATAACAAAACCTATGGGAGTCACTCAAATTAGCTGTCTGGGGAATTAATATATCTTTAAATGTTTACAGGAATAAATTAGAGAAAGAGGAAATCAATGAACTAAATATGTAACTGAAAAAATTAGAGAAAGAACAAATTAAAAACCCCCATTTAAATATCAAATTAGAAATTCTAAAAATTAAAGGAGAAATTAATAAAATCCAAAGCAAAAAAAAACTTATTGAATTAATAAATAAACCCAAAAGTTGGTTTTATGAAAAAAAACCCAATAAAATTGATAAACCTCTGGTCAATTTGATTAAAAAAAGAAAGAAGAAAACCACATTGCTGGTATCAAAAACAAAAAAGGTGAACTCACCAGCAATGGGGAAGAAATTAAAGTAATAAATCGGGATTATTTTGCCAAACTCTATTGCAATAAATTTGACAATCTAAGTGAAATGGAGGAATATTTACAAAAATATAAGTTGTCCAGGTTAAATGAAGAGGAGACTGAATACCTACACAATCCTATCTCAGAAAAAGAAATTCAAAAAGCCATCACTGACCTCTGTAAGAAAATATCTCCAGGGCCTAATGGATTCACAAGTGAATTCTACTAAACATTTAAGGTCTACTAAACATTTAAGGAACAATTGGTTCCAATTCTATATAAACTCTTTGGAAAAATAGGGGAAGACAGAACTCTACCTAACTCTTTCTATGAAACCAATATGGTGCTGATACATACACCAGGAAGAGTTAAAACAGGGTAAGAAAATTCTAGATCTATCTCCCTGATGAATATTGATGCAAAAATCTTAAATAAAATCTTAGCAAAATGATTATAACAAGTTATCTCTGGGATAACACATTTTGACCAAGGAGGATTCACCCCAGGAATGCAGGGTTTCTTCAATACTAGGAAAACTATTAATATAATCAATTATATCAACAAAAAACCTATCAAAATTATATGATCATATCAATAGGTGCTGAAAAAGCATTTGACAAAATTACAGCAACCATGCCTACTACATCAGAGAGTGTAGGAATAAATTTCTTAGAATAATAAGCACTATCTATCTGAAACCATCTACAAGCATTGTATTCAGTGGGGAGAGGGGAGAGGAATTCCCAACAAGATCAGGGGTGAAACAAAGATGCCAATTATCACCACTACTATTCAATATCATATTAAAAATGTTAGCTTCAGCAATTAGAGAAGAAAAAGAAATTGAAGGAATTAGAATTGGGAAGGAAGAGACAAAACTCTCACTCTTTACAGATGACATGATGGTCTACCTAGAGAATCCAAAGAAATCATCCAAAAATACTGGAAACAATTAGCAATTTTACCAAAGTTGCAGGACATAAAATAAACCCCCTCATACTATGTATATATATACATATTTATATATACATATATATATATATATATATATATATATATATATATATAAAACTAAGTCAGCAAGATATAGCAGGAAGAGCTAGAAAGAGAAATCCCATTCTAAGTAACCTCAGACAATATAAAATACCTGGGAGTCTATTTGCAAAGGCAGACTCAGAAACTCTTTGAAGACAATTATAAATCACTTCTCATACAAGTTAAACTAGATTTAAATAACTGGGCAAAAATCAACTGCTCATGGATAGATAGAGCTAATGTAATAAAAAATGAGATTTCTACCAAAACTCAACTAACTATTTAGTGCCATACCAATCAAAATTCCAAAAAAATTACTTTATTGAAAATTACTTTAATTACTTTAGAAAAGGTTATAAGTAAATATATATGGAGAAATAAAAAGTCAAGAATTTTCAGGGATTCTGTGAAAAAAAAGTGCAAAAGAAGGGGTCTTAGCCCTACCTGATCTAAAAATCATATTATAAAGCATCAGTCATCAAAACTGTCTGGTATTGGCTAAGAAAGAGAGTGGTGGACCAGTGGAATAAACTAGGTGCAATAGCAGGAAATGATTATAGTATTTTTCTGTTTGATAAACCCAAAGAGCCAATTATTGAGATAAAATCTCTCTATTTGATAAAAACTGCTTGGAAAATTGGAAGTTAGTATGGAAGAAACTTAGATTAGGCAAATACCTCACACTCTATACCAAGATAAGACCCAAATGAACACAGGATTTAGACATAAAAAAACAATACAATAAGCAAATTAGAAGATCAAGGACTAATTTACCTCTCAGATCTATAGAAATGGAAGCAGTTTATGACTAAGGAAGAGATGGAGAACATCAGTATATCAAACTAGATGATTTTGATTACTTTAAATTAAAAATCTTTTACACAGACAAAATCACTCTAACCAAGATCAAAAGAAGTATAATAAACTAGGAAGCAATCTTTACAACTAATGCTTCTGACAAAGGACTCATTTCTAAAATATATAGAGAACTGAGTCATATTTTTTCAAAAAGGCATTCCCCAGATGAAAAATGGTCAAAGGATATGCAAAGGCAATTTACAGATGAGGAGATCAAAGCAATCCATAGTTGAATGAAAAATTGCTCTAAATCATTATTTATTAGATAAATGCAAATTAAAGCTTCTCTGAGGTATCACCTCATACCTCTCAGGCTGGCCAGTATGACCAGAAAGGATAATGATCATTGTTGGAAGGGTTGAGGGTAATCTGGGACACTAATGCATTGTTGGTGGAGTTGTGAATTCATCCATACTTTCTGTAGTGCATTTTGGAACTATGCCCAAAGGGCAACAAAAATGTGCATACCTTTTGATCCAGCAATATCACTACTGGGTCTATACCCTGAAGAGATGATGAAAAATGGTAAAAACATCACTTGTACAAAAATATTCATAGCAGCTCTGTTTGTGGTAGCAAAGAATTGGAAATCAAGTAAATGTCCTTCAATTGGGGAATGGCTTAGCAAACTGTGGTATATGTACGTCATGGAACACTATTGTTCTATTAGAGACCAGGAGGGATGGGAATTCAGGGAAGCCTGGAGGGATTTTCATGAACTGATGCTGAGTGAGATGAAGAGAACCAGCAAAACACTATACACCCTAATAGCAACATGGGGGCAATGATCAACCTTGATGGACTGGCTCATTCCATCAGTGCAACAATCAGGGACAATTTGGGGCTTTCTGCAATAGAGAATTCCATCTGTATCCAGAGAAGCAACTGTGCAGTTTGAACAAAGACCAAAGGCTATTACTTTAAATTTAGAAAAAAAAAACTGATATATTATTGTCTGATCTTGCTGTCTCTTATACTTTATGTTTCTTCCTTACGGATATGATTTCTTTCTCATCGCACTCAATTTGGACCAATATATACCATGGAAATAATGTAAATATTGAAAAATTGCCTTTTGTGGGGGGAGGAAAGTAAGATTAGGGGGAAAAATTGTGAACCTCAAAATAAATAAAATCTTTAATTTAAAAAAAAATTGCATTTGGCACTTAGAGGTTTGGCCAATGTATAAGTTGACCTAATGGACACGATGTTCTGATTTATTGTATAAAGTATCCAATTATTCTTTAAAAAAAGAATGTTATGACCAGGAAAAGAACTTAGACTTCATTTTTCAAGAAATAATACAGCAAAATTGTCCTGAGATCCTAGAAGCAGAGGTTAAAATAGAAATTGAGGGAATTCACCAATCACCTCCTAAAAGAGGTCCCAGAAGAGAAACTTCTCAGAATATCATAACCAAATTTCAAAATTCCCAAGTCAAAGAGAAAGTGCGAAAAGCTGCCAAAACAAACAATTCAGCTACTGGGCCTCTATAGTTAGAATTACACAGGATCTGGCACCATGTACATTAAGGGATCATAGTGCTTGGATTATTATATTCAAAAAGGCAAATTATCTTGGTTTACAGCTGAGAATCAAATGCCCAGCAAAATTGAACATCTTTTTTCAGTGAAAAAGAGGGACTTCCAAGGAAACAGGGGACTTTCAAACTTGCCTTTTGAGACAAAGTTGAAATGATAGTTTGATCTCTCAAATACAGGACTCAGGTGAACCATAGAGAGGCAGAAAGGGAGAAGAGGAAGCACTAAGTATGAGGAACTTAATGATGTTGAATTGTTTGTATTCCTACATGGGAAGAAGATACTGATAACTCATATGAACTTTCTCATTAATAAGAACGGTTAGAAAAAAGTTTATATAGACAAGGCACAAGGAAGGAGCTGAATATAAGGGTATAATATACTAAAAGATGGAGTAAATGGATGATAAAGGCTAGTGAGACAGGAAGAGAAAGGAGAGGAAAAAGGGGCTAAGGTATTTCACGTAAGAGTCAAGAAAAAGCTTTTTCTATGGAATGGAATGTGGGAAGGTAAGAGGAATGAGTGAGCCTTCATTGTCATCAGAAATGACTCATGCACAGTTAATAGGGCATAGAAATGTATCTTACCCTACAGAAAAAAATGAGAAGAAAGGGATGGGATAAGGGGGAATGGGGTGGGAGGAGGGAAGGAAAGAATAGGTGATACAAGAGAGAGAGATAAGATTATGGGAGAGGGTACTCAGATGTAGCACACTTTTGAAAAGGCACAGGATGAAAGGAGAGATAGATAGAGAGAGAGAGAGAAAGAGAGAGAGAGAGAGAGAGAGAGAGAGGGGAGAGAGAGAGAGAGAGAGAGAGAGAGAGAGAGAGAGAGAGAGAGAGAGAGAGGGAGAGAATAGAATAAATAAATGAGAGTGGGATGGAATAAAGTAGAGGGAAATACAGTTACTAATAACAACTGTGGGAAAAATATTGAAGTAATTTCTTTGGTGGACTTATGATAAAGAAGGCTACTCATCCAAGAGACAGATCCATTGGAATCTGAACACAGACTGAAGTACATTTTTTTCTCTCTCATTATTCTTGAGGTTTCTCATCTTCTTGGGGGGTGGAAGGGGGTTTATGTTTACTTTTATAACAAGATTATTGTAATAATATAAAATGAATAAACCAAAAAAGATATGATTTTTCTCTACAAACTTTCAATTTTGATAAATGTATAGCATGGAAATAATATAAAGATTATCAGACTGCCTTCTGTGGGGGGCGTGGGGAGAGGGAAGAAAGATTGGGGGGGAAATTGTAAAATTCAAAAATCAATTTAAAAAAAGAATGAAGGACAAACAAGAACAACAACTGACTAACAGGTATAGTCTTTTAACTGGCTTTCCCATTTTAATTCTTTTTTCCTTCTAATTCAGGCTTCATACTTTTTTCAGAATATTCATATTAGAAGCATGGTGGTACTGGGAAAATAGTGGTAGATCTTGTGCCAGAATACCTGTGTTTAAATCCTCACTTTATGACTTTACTTCCTATATATTCTTGAGCAAATCACTTAACATCTTTAGGCCTTGATTTTAATCTTTCCTAGAAAGAGGAGGCCAGACTAAGTGATCACTAAACTCTCTTTCAGCCTTAAATCTGAGAATGATCTGGAAAATTCAGCACAGAAATGTTTAGTTATTTCTCTTTGTAGGAGAAGTTACCACTATTGGATGCTTCTCAAGTTACTGAAATTACATATCTCTTTCCTTAATAAAGTGTGAGAAAAGATGAACTGAGAGAACTGAAGAACTTTTTAATTCAAATTAATTTAAAATTTTCTGACTTAAAATTTTTCTTGATTTTTTTGTGATATGGTTAATATGGAAATCTGCTTAGCAGTACTTTTCATTTATAGCTGATGTCATATTGCTTGCCTTATCAGAGGTTAGGATAGGAGGGGAGAGAATTTGCAACTCAATTTAAAAAAAGAACTTCAAAAATAAACAATCAATATCTAAAAAAGAAAAAAGAATAGGAACTAAAAATAGACAATCTTTTTTCATAGAAAGAATTTTGGGTTTGGAATTTAAAAAATCTGCATTCTATACTGAGTTCTTTTATTTTGAGCAAATTATTTTATCTCTTTAATGTTGTTTCATTGAATATAGTGTTAGATATAGTAAAGATGGTATATGCCAATCAATCCCACATGGTGCTATAAGGTTAAAATAAAGTAAAATACTAAGCATAAAACATTATATATCTATGACTTATAATGATGAAATTAAAAGCCTTTATCTCACTGAAGAGCCCAAAATAATATGTTAGTCTCTATCAATGAAGAATATTTTAAAATATTGCAAAGGTTTAGCAATAATTACTTGTCAGTATTTTAAAATTATTTTTTGGCCTGGTCTTAAATTCAGATCACTCTCGAATGATTTATGAAAATAACAAAAATGAGTCAAGGAAGGAGCTCAAAAAACTTTTGATATTATTATTCTTATGAGTATACATTGCAAAATGTTAAGACACTTAAACATTGATGAAGTCTTAGTGTTCTAGGAAAACAAATCCTCCAAAGAGACTATTAATTATTCAACATTCTCAGTTTATATAAAAACATTAATTTCATTCACTGAAACATATTATGATCTTAAATATGTGGAAACATAAAAGTGAGAATTTTACAAAATAATTAGTTTTTCTTTAATAATTTTAAACAATACGTTTATAAATAAAATAGCCACTGTCAAATATCTAGTGTCAGGTAAGATTTCTTATGCTATATTTTAGTGCATTTTTAAAGAATTTCAATGAAGTGGAAATAGCTTAATATCAGGAAAATGACTATGACAGCCCAAGGCTTCAAATCTGCCTCAGTCCATGTTATGCTCATGACCCTCAGATCATTCATTCAAACATGATTTTTGGCATTTACAAAAGCATATCATCAATAAAACTTTTTAAGTGAATTTCCAAGTAAAATGAATATACATACTCCCATACATGTCATGAAATACCTTTGTACACAACTAAGACAAAGCTAAATGGGAAAGACCTGAAGTTGAGAAGTCATATTATGTGCATGCCCTTAGTGACCCCTTCTGATTCCTGTTCCATCTTTAGCATTGACCTCTTACTTTCTATCACTATCCTTACTACCAAATCAGGAAGAATTCATTTATATTTAGGCTTATTAGTTTATTGATTCATTTTTACTAATTTGCTGAATTCTAATATTAACTGCACATGACATTTAAATTTATTAATTTTTAATTGTGCATTAAAACCATTCAGACTTTAGATAAAGAACTTCCAGGCAGCAAAAACAAACAAGAAACAAAAACCACAGGTGGGGAATATGAAGTTTTGAGGTAATGTGCAAGTAGGGGTTGATTCTGAAATAAGACTAAGATTAACCTTGAAGTTGAGATAATTTTTTGGTCATTGATTCATTCATTGAACAAATATTTGGGGAGTTCCTCCTATCTTCAAGGTAACATAAAGGTTTGACCATTGTTAGTGATCCATTCATTGATCAAATGTAAGGCAGTACCTGCTACATTCAAAATACTAAGTTTAGCACTGTATATGTGATATGGTAGAAAGGAACTAGCTCAGGAGCCAGTATATTTGAGTTCAATGTCCTCTTCTATCATTTATTCTGTGTTACTTCTGCAAATCACTTCACCTCTCTTGAAAAGTTTCCTAATATGTAAAATAAAGATGTTGTACTACAGCCCTTTTGAGATTTCCTTCAGGTCAATATTCTATGATGCTATGAATATATGTAGAGGTGAACAACAAATGACCCCTGAATTTAAACCTCAGGAATTTATAGTCTTGCTGGTTAGATGCCGTGAATCTCAGAGTTTATTTTAATGGGACAGCTTAATAAGTAGGGAAAAACAGATTTATGATGGGGCTCTACTCTCCCACAAATTGTTATGGGGAAAATTTTTAAAGTTTATTTTCATTTATATGCACATGTATACTTTTTAAGTTACAAAATTTCCTTCCACCCTCCCTTCCCACATCCCTTCCCTCAGTGGTGAACAGTCTTAGCACTGTACATACAAATTTTTGATAAATATGTTTATAGAATATAGAATTATAATTAAGGGGAAGAGATACATAAGAGATAATTTTTTTAAGTGTTCATCCCATTCAAGGGTTTTTTGATTGTTTGTGTGTTTGTGTGTGTGTGTGTGTTGTTTTGCTTTGATTTTCTTCCTCTGGATGAGGATAATATTGTCCATAGCCAGTCAAATACAATTGTTCTAGCTGATTCCATCAAGGTTGTTCATCTCACAGTGTTGTTGTTAATGTGTATATTGTTCTCTTGGTTCTAGGCCCTTCACTCAGTATCAGATCCTATAAGTCATTCCATGCTCCTCTAGAGTCCAATCATTTATGGTTTCTTATAGAACAATAAGATTCCATTGCATTCACATACCATAACTTGCTTAGCCATTCCCCAGTTGATGACATCCCATCAATTTCCAATTCTTTGCCACTACAAAAAAAGCTGCTATGAGTATTTTTGAAACATGTAGGACTCGCCCCCCCTCTTTTTTTTATAATTTCTTCTAGACCTACAGTTGGAATTGCGGGGTCAAAGGGTATGGGCAGTTTTATTGCTCTTTGGAATGGGGAAACTTAATTTTGGCTTTTTTTTTCAAGTCTATTTCCTAGAAGCTTCTAAATATAGAGAAGAACTTTGATTCTATATATAACTTAAGATTATAAGACTATTTGGTTGAACTCAGTTTTTTGCCCCAATTATTTAATCTGCATTTAAATTATTCTTATCTGCTTGTTTATTTTTCCAATTATATTTCAATATTCTTGAAGTATTTTGCTTCTTTCTATATTCACAGTTTGTAGTACTTGGCACATGGTAGGTACTAAATAAATATTTATTGATTGACTAATAGAAGTAGGTACTGGAAAAGTGAGGAGTCAAGGACTATAACTTCACTTAGAGCTTTATGTGAATCTCTCTGAATGATATAGCTTGACATAGAGGTAGAACATATAAAATATATAAATTATAATATTTTAAAATTCTCTGAGTAACCTCTATCCTTTGGTTCAGAAAGACCGAAACAATCAAACTGCCAAGGCCTGAAATATCAATCTTATAAAGCAATGTCTGTATTCAATAAATGCTACCCAAGATCAAGTATAAAATCAATTATTTAAGATTCTTCATAATTTAGAGTTCCCTTTGCTTGGAATCCCCCCCCCCCCATTTTGCTCTCCTTGCTTCTTGGACTTTAACTTCAGATAAAATCCATCCTCTGAAAGAAGTTATTCCTGGTCTCCTAAAATTATCCTCCATTTATACCATATGTGTATATATGCAATCTACTTATCTAGTTTGTAAGTAGTTTTGTTTATGTTGTCTCTCCCATTTGTGAGTGCTTGAGGAAGGAATTTTTTTCCCTTTCTTAGAATCTTCAGAGATTAGCATAGCACTTTGTACTGTGTTAAGGTTAAACCTTTATCTTGGTTCTCTCCTGTCATTCCCTTTGGCTGACACTTAGTTGCATCAACTTCTGATCTCTGTTGAGGGCCAGCTCCTGGGAATGATTTACACATATCTTTGGTGACTTTTTTCCATCAGAGATATGTATGTATTCTTGCTCATTAAATGGATTTGTTGGCTCTCCAATGAACCCTGATCTAGGACAGTCTGTGGCTCCAGAGGTGGTATAAAAGACTTTTCTGATTAAGAAGTATGCAGATTTCTAAGAATAAATATTGCAAATTTACCCAGGAAATTGTGAAACTGGGTTTCTTTTAACTGGTCATTCCTGAGGTAAGTTTTTTTTTTTTAAATAAAGTCTGAGTTTCCAAAATTAAATTAGTAAAGTTTGTATTATGACCTTGCATGTATGTTTCTATGCAACCTGACTCTCACAAGTCCAGACACACACCAGAGCTGTCATGGGTGATAGATCTCCAGACCCACTTTAAACAGACAGTTCTTTGAGATCATTTTTCCTCTCTTCTTTCCTCCTTTTCTCCCTATATAAATAGGAACATGTCAGATCCTTCTTGGCTAGAGTATCTTCCAACTCTTAACTCACCGTGCCAGCTCAATGTCCAGTAAAAAGCCAACTTGCTTGGAAGAGAGTTCCATGTCTCATGAATTCTTTCTCAGACTTTCAGCACCAAACTGCAATATTACAGATGTGTGAACTCCATTAATGTTTTCAACTCCCAGTGATTGAATTACCATCTCTATGTGATGTTTCTCAAATTTACTAATTTTGACTCAAAAATCTCTGTTGACTTCCAATACTGCATCTCCAATTACTTTTCAATTATTTTCAGTTGGATGTTCAACAGACAGTTTAAGCCCAATATGGCAAGAATAGAACATGTTATCCCCTCTCCTCCTCCAAATTTCTTCCTGCTACTTTCCCTATAATTTAAAGGGCAACATTATCCTATTCTTTGTTTCTCAAATTCAAATTCTAGGAATCATACTGGATTTTTAATTATCACTCAACCCCCCCCCCCCATTCAATTTGTTGCCAAGGTTTGTCAATTTCATCTTTCCAACATCTCTCATATATGCCCCCTTCTCTCCTGTGTTGTTGCCACTCTAATGCAAGCCCTCATCATCTCATATCTGGATAATTGCAATAACCTATTAGTGGGTCTGCCTACTTCAAGTCTCTTTCTACTCTGATGCATACTCTATTCAATCATTCATTCTCCTAAAATACAGATCTGATCATGTGAACCCTGTCCCCCTCCCCCACACACATACTCAAAACTCCATTGGCTTCTTTTTTGCCTCCAGGATCAAAAATAAAATGTCCTATTTGGCATTCAAAGCTCTTTATAACACAGAACCCTCCTACTTGTCCACTCTCCCTATGCCTTACTCCTCAACAAGTACTCTTGGATCTAGTGCCACTGGCTTTCTCACTATTCCATCTGCTTCAACTATTTTCTTTACTGACTTCCTTTAATTCCCAATCCAGATTTTAAATTCCTTAAAGGCAAGGAGTTCTTTTTGTATACACAGTGTTTAAGCACAATACTTTAGGTGCTTTTTAAATGATGATTTATAGGCAAATTGTAGGTGCTTAATGAATGCTTGCTGACTTCAGATACATTGTAGGAATAAAATGCAAAGAGGAGAAAACTAAAGGAGAAACAAAACCTTTCTGAGCTGCAATATCTTTACCTGTAAAATGGGTATAACACCCACTTCACAGGATTATTGTGAGAATCACTTGATATACCATACTTGAAGTTCTTTTCACACTTTATCTGTACATAGGATTAGTTAATTGTCTTTTTTGTTTGTAAAGCAATTAAAGGAATCATTTATATTTTTTCAGCTAATACAATTTCTTATTGTATTCTTACAATTTCTATTTAAGTAATTTTTTAAAATTTCCTTCAGTTGAAAAAGTCATTGGTTTTACAGATTTCAAAGCAAACCATATGTTTTTAATGATTAAAAAGTTCACAAAGCCCTAATCAGTATAGAGACAAGCAGATGACTTCAATAAAAATGCAGTTTTAAGTAGCTTATAGTATCAAATGGAACAGTGAATATAGATAACTAAGCTCCAAACTAAAGTTCCACACTGATACATAATTCTGATATACAATTGAACCTAATATTTATAGTGTTTGACTATAAAGATTTACAATCAATCATTTAGAGATTAACCAAAAACTATGAATACAATAAATTCTAATGTTTCACTGGGGCACAAACAAGTATAAAATTAAGACAATGATTTAGAAAACAGTTTAAAATTCCCCTATTTTAGATATATGTTAGTTATTTTTCCTGAATGTTTCAGGAAAAGTAGATTTTTATATGAACTTCCTCAAGGCCAGTGGCCTCCAAACTTTTTTTGACTACATTCCACATAATTAAGAAGTTTTCAAGCATAGAACCTCTATCTCTGTCTCTGTAGGTCTATCTACCTCTCTCCATATATATATATTCTATAAAGATACTACTTGCCAACCTATTAAGCATATTACAAAATATATAAAACTAAGAACTTTTAAATGGATTTTAAATATTCTAAAATATTTAAAAAAGAAACTTCTTTTTAAAATAATATTTTTGCATTTTAGTGAGTGTTATTATTTTAGTGAAAATAAATGATTTAATTTTTTTTAATCCTCGTTTTTCTTAAGGCTTGAGGTAGAACTGTAAATGACATTAGTAATTATTTGTTAATTTGATTGATGCAGCTAGTAACCTGTGCATTTCTTTTTTAAAAGATACTTTATTATTATTATTTTTTTTAGGGTTTTTTTGCAAGGCAAACGGGGTTAAGTGGCTTGCCCAAGGCCACACAGCTAGGTAATTATTAAGTGTCTGAGACCGGATTTGAACCCAGGTACTCCTGACTCCAGGGTTGGTGCTTTATCCACTATGCCACCTAGCTGCCCCTAAGATGCTTTATTATTAAAATACACAATAATAAAATTATTATTCAGGACAATCAACCCAACATTTGATTTTTTATTTTTGTTTTTGTTTTAATATCAAGTCCTGTACTAGGCTCTGAGGAGACATTTATAAAAAACAATCTCTACTGGCAAGAAGTTAACTCCAATGGGAGAATAAAATAAAGAGTTTTTCAGCTAGAGTCATAATTCTCTTTTTCTATATTATAAAAATGAAAAAAAAAACCCAGATAATTTGAACTTGCCTCAAATTTTAACTCACTTGAAAGTTCTTATTACAAACCTTTCCATGAATCTGCTCAAAAGATAGGATAGTAATTTAATATTCATGTTTTAATATTTTAATTGTATGTTTTAGGGCTTTTTTTTTGGCATAACTGTGAAGCCTATTTATGTAGACCATAGAGTTCAGGAAGAAGAGTAATGTACAATTGTTTGGGTAGCTAAGTTATGGTCAAATTGTAAAGGACTTTAAATCTCAAATGGATGACTTTTTAATTTGATATGTCAATGGAGTTTAATTACTATGATCTACACACCAGGAAAACCATTTGACAAGTCACTGAGGAAGAATGAAACTAAGGGATGAGGAAAGATGAATATAGGAAGAACAATTAGGAAACTTTTTTGCAATATTCAAGTAATTAAGACCTGAATGAGAGTAGCAACTGTGTGAGTGGAGAGCAGGGAACATATTAAAGGGATGTGGATTAAATTTGGCAAATGTTTGGAAAGGCAGTGTAAGTGAAAATAAAGCGAAACATTTATCAAGACTGTTAAATGGGTGACAGAAAGTATAAAAGGACGTGATCCTTAGTAGAAGGAGGGAAGTTCATAAGAGTAAATAAATTTGTGGGAAATGACAATGACATGAGATTTTTCTATGCAGATCAAAACTCATCCTGAATGGCTGAACAAGTTTTGGTATATGAATACAATGGACCATTACTGTGCTTTAAGAAATGATGAGCAGGCAGATTTCAGAAAAAAACAGAAAGACTTTCATGAACTCATGTTGACCAAAGAGAGTAGAATCAGAAGACCTTTATACAAAGTAATATCAACATTGTGCAATGGGCAACTACAGTAAACTTAACTCTCCTCAGCAATACAATAATGCAATACAATTCAAAAAAACTCATAATGGAAAATGTTATACATATTTAGAGAAAGAATTATGGAGTCAGAATGCATATCAAAATATAATATTTTCACTTTTGGAGGGGGTGTTGCTTTTTTTTCCTGTATTTTTTTTATTTTGTTCTGATTTTTCTTACACAACATGATTAATATGGAAATATCTTTAACATAATTAAATATGTTTAGCCTAAAAAAACTCCTCATCCTGACCTGCATATTCTGTGATTCACTTTCTCCCACCAAAATGAAATGTGGGATTAGTTGGCATTTTGAAGAAGAACCTGTCAAAAAATTCCAAAGAAACCATGAAATAATATAGGGGAAAGGCAATAGGTATTCTGAGCTTGGTAAGAAATTTCTCATGGCACTTAGGAGACTGCTGCTGTAGGTGCCCTGCTCCCATTACTGTAATAAACGTCCTAAACCACTAACATCTTAGCAGAAGGCTTTCACAGCCCTATGAGGGGATAAAGAGAAAAATAAGAAGGTGACTGAGTTGACCCTATAAACAGCTATTAAAAGGAAAATGTAACTGATCTTATCATCTTCTGGTTGATCTCTTCTGGTCATTCCAGAACCCCACAGGAAGCCAATGCCCCTATTTAGAAATGAGGTGAATGTTTGGAAGGAGTATCACATGAAGAGAAAGTGTAACTCTAGACATTTTATCACAATTAAGACAGAAAATTTAAGAAAGAAATATAAAGCAAGAATCAGATAATTACTTTCTATAATACTAACAATATCATGGAATACAAAGCTTATTTTGAGTCTTTTTAAAATGTTATAATTGCTATATTTTAACTGGTTGATTTAGTGGAGCACTGATTGCTGTTAAAATATTTTTAGATGCAAATGAAAGTATAACCTCCAACATTATTTTAAAAATATGGGCCCCCAGTTCAAAATACAAATGGTTAATGGCCCAAAACTCACAATAACAATTCAAATTCCAGATACAATCACATATTTATCTGGACTAAAGCAGGCATATATACAAAAGAAATAACAATATTTGATATTCCTTTTGTCAATTATACTTAAATATTAATAATCCGAAGAATAGCAAGCTATTTCTTTTCTTTTACGTGAACGTTTGCTATTTAACTTTTTATAGAAAATACTTGTTTTATAGTTGAAACTAAACACAGATCTGATAACATTTTTATAATCACTGATAGATACATAACATATTGTTTTTTGTAATCTGTCTTCCTAGCTGTGTCAAACCTTTATGTAAATATGATAATAGAGTTACATTAAACCCTAGTACCTTTATTATTATTATTATTATTTTTAACTAAGTTTGCAGAAACATAAAAATCTAATGATCTCATATTTGAATACATTTTTGAATATGCCATACCTCCTTTTGTATTTGATTGCAGGCCTTTTATTGAATTACAAATGAAAAAATATTTTAGCCACCTTGACATATCTTATGCATATATATATATATATATATATATATATATATATACACACACACACACACACACACACACACACATACATGAGGGAGTGCATTAGAGAGAGGGAGAGAGAAAGAACAAGTAGTGACAGATTTTTAATAAATACTTGTAAAATAATGTGAGGTTGTGACAAATGATATTTCCAATGTAAGGAAGACAAAGACTTGACATAAAGTATCATTGTCAAAAACAATAATTAAATAATATTGTCAGAGTTCACTTAATGATAGAATCAAAACTCTTTCCCCAGAAATAATAAGATTATACATTGTTAAATTATTGCCTTAAATGACCTGAAATAAGAAATACAGAATAGACAGGTATTTGATCATCATTGATATGCCCAAGACATTTAATGACATATTTCACTGAAACGTATGCAATTTATTTTATTAAAATTTGGATTCACTAAATTGATGATTCTCTAGGCTTCTCTCCTGACCATTTTTTCTTTTCTATGCTAGAGCATCTTCCTCAACTTGAAAGCTGGACCTACCTCTGAATTTTTTCACACTGTAAGTATGTTTTGCTCAAGAGGTTCTTTCCTCTGATTGTCTTGTGTCCCAGAACCTCCATTTAAAGAAAGTATCCAGCATAGTCATTTCTTCTATTTTTTTCAAATAAATCCCAAAATAGATTTATAACTGCGGCAAGATGACATCTGTTAAAAATCATTTGCTTATATTAAAGTATAATGCAGTAATGCAATAACATTAGTAAAAAAAAGAATTCAGATTATATCATTATTTTTATATTATCAGCTATTTGCATTTTATTTATAGTAACACCTTTGGTAAATTAATGATCAAAATTATTTCATTGACAAGATTATTTGTTGCTTAGTTAATAATTCTTTCAATCTAGATTAGTTGTTTTTTTAGGAAGAAACATGTGAGTCCTCAGTTTACTGAAGAAGAATGATGTGTCCTAAAAAACAACTAACCTAGCTTCAGTAGGTATAGAATCTTAAAATCCTCTTAATCAAAAATAAAAAAATAGGATTAAAAAAATTTAAAGTTAAAAATTATATTTATAGGAGGGATTTTGGGAAAATACATGGGAAATTTATTCACAGACTATTAAAATACATTTTAAAAATCTCATTAATTGGGCAGCTAGGTGGTGTAATGGATAAAGCACCGGCCCTGGAGTCAAGAGTACCTGGGTTCAAATCCGGTCTCAGACACTTAATAATTACCTAGCTGTGTTGCCTTGGGCAAGCCACTTAACCCTATTTGCCTTGCAAAAACTTAAATAAACAAAAAAAATAAAATCTCATTAATTGCCTTTGGTGCAGGGGAACATATTATTGCATCAATGATCTATCTGCATACTAAACTTTACCAATATTTCAAGGATCTGTGATTTCATTTGCATTGGGAACTATCTAAGACTGAAATCCTCCTGCATACACATCTCTCTCTCTCTCTCTCTCTCTCTCTCTCTCTCTCTCTCTCTATCACACACACACACAGCCTGGCAGGTAAGAGCTATTTGTGATTTAGTCCTTAAAGGTTGTATAAAGTTCAGAGGGATCACCAAATTCAAAATTATAACTACTATGCTGATGTTTGTGCTGAGTAACACTGAAATGAAGACTTCCAAGCTTCAAAATCCATACAAAGTCCAATATAGACACTAATTTATAACATAATAGTACACTGCATTCTCAAAGATTCATATTTACTTATATTTGAAAATATATGCTAATATAAATTACTGTGCTCTATAAAGTCAGACTCAATTTCTTCATCTACACGATGAAGTATAATAATACCTATAATAACTACAACACAAGATTTTTTGAGACTCAAATAAGACCATGTAGGCAGAGCTCTTTGGAATTTCAAAGTATAGCAAATTGAAGGTATTTGCAGAATCACCTAGATCTATTTAGTAAGGAAAAAGCCCTTTCTGCCTCACCTTAATGATTTCAGCTGAATAAGCTATTAAATGGATTGAGGTAGATCCCAAGTGGTAAAGTCAAACATCCTATATAGATTATAGGAGATAGGCAATACATTGGTCATCTCACTAGACAAATTTCCTTTGATAAAATATCTCTATAGTAAAATCTCCCCCCCCTCCAAAAAAAAGGGAAATAGGATTATGGTCAATAACTCAAAGTACACAAAAAATATAGTGTGTAGTATTCATTTCCAAATTTGCAACCTTTTATTTTTGTTCTACATGCAAAATCAATAGGAAAATTATTCAGGTCTTTTTTAGTATTGTTTGCATACCATGGAAGATTAAGGAGTAAGTTGAGAATCCAAAAGATGGATTTGTGATTCAAACCAATCCAAACCCTCTTTGTCATGTAATTAAGTCATGTAATAAGATAATAATTGTAATAATTTTGACATTGAAAGATGACCAATATAAAATTAGTGAAGTATTGATATATAGATATATGTAGTCATAGACAAATACATGGATCATATGATTTCAGCTGAATATTAAATGGATTGAGGCAGATCTCCAATCATAAAATCCTAAATTTTTTTCCTTTATAGTTCTACTAATATGGAGAAGCATGCTACAAATTAAACAAATGATAAATAAGTCCTAAATATTTCTTAAATCAAAGTCCTAATATATAAAATATGCCATTTTATTTTTTATATGAAATCAAAGTAACATTATTTTTCAAAAATTATTATTGAATAAATATTAAATACTTAATATCATTTATAAACATTAGAATTGATAGAAATACTCTGGAAACACAATTCCTATACTCTAGTACCCAAGATGCTGCAGTTAATCGATCACCTTATCTAAATCAAAGCCAGTCCAATGTTAATACCAATCACCATGGGAAATTTGACTTTTTTATTTCTAATCTGGGATAATTTGCCTTCCTTGGGCAACTTTGTGGGTCCTGCTAGGGGAAGAAGTAGTGATGGCACCATATTGGTGTTAGTCTTAGTGCAGATAACTTAGTGACATAGCTCAGTGCAGTACTAAGCTCCCAGTAGCAATAAGTAAAACATTCTTAGCACAAAAGAGAATATGGATAGCAAAATCTAATTCTGCTTTAGCTTCATATACCAGCATGAGACAGTCTGTATAAGAGCAATCCTCTTTCAATGAGTGGTATACACAGAGATTCCTGGAAGAATATGAATAATTTACACTTGTAAAATATTTTAAGGTTTGCAAAGCATTTCACATATATTAGCTTATATGAGGTCCATAGTAACCCCTTGAAATAGATACTATAGATATTTTTCTCATTTAATAAATGAGCAAGCTAAAATACAGAAAATTAAATGAATCACAGAGTCATGCAGTTAGTAAGTTTCTGAGACCGGGTTAGAAAATGGTTCTTTTCTGGTTTTAAGTCTAGCAAACCTTCTACTACATTAAAAGGAAGGCAAAAAAACCCCAACAGAAATATGATTAATAATAGAGTAAGTTGCTATCTCACCTTATATGAAAAGGGAAAATCTCACATACATCATATTACTTGAAACTTTCTATGTCTTGAAAAAATCAATTTTACTTTATTTTCAGTTTCATATTAATTTACCTATAAATTTATCCTCACTCACTGAGACATTAAGAAAAATAAAACAAAAATGGCAATCTGCATAGTTAAAGCAAATTTTCTAACATGTGTATCCCCATATATACTTATTTATACATACACAAATGCATACATACTTCAATTTCCATTTTGGGACTATCACTTTTTCATATGGAGGTCTGAGCATATTTCTAAATATGAAATTTTATGGAAGATGTTTTCATGTAGAAGTACTACAGAAAAATGCTAAATGAAAAGCAATGACAAAGGTCTTCCAAAGGACCCCACTGATGAGGATACCAAAAGAAATGTATTATTAGTTGAAGTTGGATAGTGAACAGTTGAAATAGATATTGGGAGTCAGGAAGGAATAAAATAACCATTACAACAATAGCAATTACCAAGACACAAAAAAAAAGATTTTCATTTTTTTAAATATATTTTGCTGCTGAGAATGATGAAAATGACATTTTTAAGTTTCTTGTGATTAAAAATTACATGGCATTTGAAAATGAAACAATTATTTCATCAATATTTCATAAATGAAACTATTTCATAAATTGTTGTCCCTTTTATGTTTCTACAGTAGCTTATCTAATGTGTCCAATTAAGAATGTATGGTGCTAGGTGCTAAAGCTGGGCAACCTTGCCACTCTATCCCTACCTGCAGGTTTATTCTTACAAAGCTCCTGAATGGGATGATGCCAAGAGCTGGTGAAATATCGAAAGCACATGATTGAAATAATTTGGGACTTGAAGGCAGCTGGAAAGATCTTGGGGCATGTAGGTGGTATAGTGGACAGAGTGCTAGGCCTGGAGTCAGAATCTCATCTTTATGAATTCAAATCAGGCCTCAGGCACTTAGTCAGACACTTAGTAGTTGTGTGACCCAGAACAAGTCACTCAACCCTATATGTCACCAAATTCTTCATTTATAAAAAGAGCTGAAGAAGGAAATGGCAAACTACTATATTATCTTTGGTAAGAAAACTCCAAATAGGGTCAAAAAGAATCAAACATGAGCCAGAAAATGACTCAATAACATTTAAATGCTATGAAAAAGAGCAAAATCTAAGCCAAAATCTCTTAGGCCAAGAATGTTAAATTATATAGTTTTACACACACACACACACACACACACACACACACACACACACGGATAGAAAACCAAGTAAAGAGTTCTATAATTAAAGTCTAGAAAGATATATATTCAAATTCCAACTATATTGGACTTCCATAAATTGAAGACACTAGGCAAGATTACCCTTTTGGTAACTTCCAATTTAAAATATCATGATGTTATGATTCAGCTGGGGGGGAAAAAGTACTAGATTTGAAATCTGATGACCTGTGTCCAAATTCTAACTCTTATGCCTTTTTTATGTAATCTTTGCTAATTCGCTTAACTTCATGTATTAATATTCTTTATCTCAAAAATGTGAGTTTGAATTACAAGGCCACAAAATTCTATTCTAATCCTAAAACTAAGGTACTGACCATCATCTGACACTTTGGGGTAGATGCAACAAAAGTTATGTTCAAGCTTCTATTGGAGTACTTGAGAATCACTAATTTTAAACTTTTAGAGTACTTAATCATTTTTATTTCATTTCCATTTGATTGTCCTTTCACAATATGGACAAGTTTGTGCAGTTTGAATATTATAGCTTCAGTCATTTTCTAATTATATGACTACAAACAAAGGCTGAGTTGCTTTATTTCATTTTGGTTTTAGATAGAAAAAATGTGCATTGTGACTCTTTCATAACTTAGAAGTGATAGGAACAATATAACTCTAGCTTTCAGGAACAATAAATATAACTTTTGGGTTATGATTAAATGTTTCAAATTCCCCCATAGAGAAAATTATAGACAATAGTGATTAGAAGGACAGAAAAAGAAAAAAAGATTTATGGTGTTTTGGGAGCCTAAAAGTTCTTATTTGATTTTATTCACCTACATAGGTCATTGGTTAGCTTTGTTCATTATAGCAGCCTAGTGATGAGGACAAATTTGTTGGTTTCTTTCCTATCAACATCCATACATACAGGTTGATCAGAAGGGGAGCTAAGCAAGAGAACATGATTTGAATGGTGCAAGTAACTTTATCCAGAGCAGGTTATAGCCTCATTAAAAAAATAACCTGGAATTTACTAGTTATAGTTTACCTCATCTCTAGTTGCCAAAATATGATCATAAGAATGATATTGTGCTGCTATATATTAAGGCCAAATCTAGAGTAATATGAAAAAGTTTTGTCACCCTATAACTTTTAAAATGATAATAATACCTAGAAGGTGAGGAGAAGAGAAAACCAGAACACTTAAGAACCTTAAAATCATACAATATAAGAATTAATTGAAGAAATATGTTTACTATTATGCTATTAGAAACCAGGAGGGATGGGAATTCAAGGAAACCTGGAAGGATTTGCATGAACTGATGCTGAGCTAGAGGAGTAGAACCAAAAGAACATTGTATAACCTAATAGCAACATGGGAGTGCTGATCAACATTAATGGACTTGCTCATTCCATCAGTGCAACAATCAGGCACAATTTGGGGGTATCTGTGATGGAAAATACCATCTGTATCTAGAGTAAGAATTGTGGAGTTTAAACAAAGACCAAAGACTATTACCTTTAATTTAAAAAAAAACACAAATGTTATTGTATTATGTAATCTTGCTATCTCTTACATTTTTTTTCTTCTTAAGGATATGATTTCTCTGTCAACACATTCAATTTAGATCTATGTATAGCATGGAAACAATGTAAAATCTAATAGGCTGCCTTCTGGGAGGGCTGGGGGGAGGAAGAAGGATTAAGGGAAAAACTGTAAAATTCAAAATAAAATCTGTCACTAAAAATAGAAGTCTGTTTAGTGATGAGAGAAGACTTCCAAGAACATGAATATTGCCTTCAAATATCTCAAAGTGTCATATGGAAATATGATTGGTTCTATTCTCTTTAGTTTTAGAGGGTAGAAATGGTCACAGTTGGTTGAGGATTCAGAGAGGCAGATTTCAATTTGTGGCATAGAAGAAAACAATCAAATTACCTATAACTGCAATATACTGCTTCTAAAGTTTGGAAGAAACCCTCTAATTTGAGGTCTTTAAAGAATATTCTTTGTACAACTGTGGGATATTATTAATTTTCAGGAATAGGTTGGATTAGATGAGTTCTGAAGTCACTATTAAAAGAAAAAAGGAACCTCAAAGATATGCCCTAAGAATAATAAATTAATAATTAATAATGTCCTCTTTTTTATACAAAATTTAATACATCAGATCTATCTATCTATCTATCTATCTATCTATCTATCTATCTATCTATCTATCTATATTCTTCAAGGGAACTCAAATAACTAGTGGTTGTAACCTTTCAGTAAAATTGGTTAAAATAACTAAAAATGTTATTCTACCAACCAAATAATTAATATATTAATTAAAATATTTTGGAACTTCAGTTGGTGGGGGTGTGGAAAAATGGTTTCAAAAATAGAAAAAGGTTAAAAATGTTGCAGAATGGAAAGTTCATTTCAAATTGCAAAGAAGAAATGAGTAACAGAGGTCAAAATAAAATTGAAACAATAAAATAATTTAAATGGTCTCTAAAAAAATTATGGATGAATTGTTCATCTTTGCACAGAAAAGGTCACAAGATAGCTTAGGGTAGGTAACATGAAAATACACCTAAAGGTAGAGGATACAAGGAATATTAATATCAAAATAATTAATTTTGAGGCAGAATAATGTTCCTTTAAAAATGACCCATGATAGAGCATTATTAGACATATATTCCAGAACCAATATTTTCCTTTATCATCTTTTAGAAATTCAATATATTATATACATACTATTTAATCTAGAGCACAATTCATCAGGGCTATCATTCTTCTAATTGTCTTAAATCTTCTCATTCCCCACACAATCTCAAAAGCATTATGAAGCCATTACAGTTAATAATGATGATGATGAGAATGACTAGTATTTATACAGAGACTTAAAGACTGTTTTGATCTTTTAGAGCAATCTGCAGAAGGCAAAAAGAAAAATAATTAAATAGTCTGCCTCATAACTATATATTTCCCACATTAAAACTGTATATTTTAAAAATATAATAAATATAGGAAATTAAATAATTATGATTAACATGTAAATTATAACGCTTTTATTAATCCCCCAAAATATTCCAAAAGGATGACTTCTTTTTAAAGTCATTGAATGCCATAAAAATCAGTTTATCAATTTTTGGAGTAAACAATTTAAAGAGTATTCAAAATTCAAACATAATTTTTAATGATAATCTGCTGAGATCACTAAATTTTCTACTTGATCATAGAATACACTAGTAATTCTTTTTTTTTTACTTTTACAGATAATAATCTGCTATGTGTTATATGTTATAAGAGTAACTCAAATTCTGTGTCACATTTAATTTAAGAGCATCTGTTTGGTTATATGAAACAACAACAGATGTTACTAAATCAAATAACTATCAATCTTAGACTCATATAAAGTCATGGCTGAGTATTCAGCTTCACAGTATAGCATCAAAAGAATGAGGACTATCTATCACACGGATGGTAATTCAAACAATCAATAAAACTTAATAAACCAAAATGTAACTACCTGGAAACCAAAATTAAATGAAATTTGGGGACCTAATTTTGGAAACTTCTTTAAATGTCAACAAAGCAAAAAAGGAAATTATAATGGAATCAAAGCACTTCTCTGTTGAATAGAAGCAGAAAGGGATTAAATATATGTCAGCATTGTGAAAATACTTTTAATATATTAAGATCAAGAAATATTTTGACTTTGGAGAAATTCCATTTTTGTACAGTGATATTATATCAGACATAATACAGCTTTGTTTTTATGAGGAAATGCTATCCTGTATGAGAATTATACTATTTTTAAGTTCTTGGTATTTTCTTCTTTCTTGAAATTTTCAGGTTATTGACCATAAAAGTCTTATGATTTCTATGAAAATGTTAAAAACTTATATCAATTATATGTATATTTATATTTTTATTTGTAGTCATTACAATTCAATATGATCTAAAATTTATTACAATTTCTCTTCAACATAAGAATTAATGTTCAAAATTATTGAATATTTTTATTCAACAAAAAATATATATATATATATATATTAAGTATCTAATATTGACCACCATGCTGCCTTCTGGAGACAAAGTAACAAAATAAAATAATTCCTGCCATCAAGTAGATTATAATAAAATGCATTCATTGGTCTTTACTTCAACAGAAAATTATTATTATATATTTTTCTAGCATTAATTTATATAAACAAAAATAACTAATAGAAAATAAATTTCTTGTCTATAATTCAGTTAACAAAATAACTCAATCGAAAATACATACTTTGAAAAATGAAAAATATATTTTGAATCTAGAGAAACAATATAAAATATTATTTTGAGGTCCTAGAGTTATCCAGAAATTTCACAATAAAATTTCCTATTTTTCTTATTTTCTATTATTCACAATTGTATGATAACACAAGTATAAGTATATATATATATATATATACATATATATATATATATATACTTTTTCATATTTTCACATCATGATTTTTCCTATTAGTATATATATATATATATATATATATATAAATTTGTTTTGTTCATAAAATTTAAATGTATATTTTATTGAACCAATTTATTAAAACAATACCCTAATTAGAAAAGTCTCAGTTCTATTTAATAAATCTATAAGAAATATTTACAGCTAAAATAGTGAAGGATGATTTTCTTCATTTATCAACCCATTTTAAATCAAAATATTTATTTTAAAAGGGAGTTCTAATGAAAAATAATGCATTCTCACAAGACCTAGTTATATGCAATCCCCAAATTAAACAATTAATTCAAGATTTAGACTATGATATTCATAGTTATTATATCATGAAAACAATTATTTGAGAATTTAAAAAAAAGAAATGTCTTTTTCATGAGCAGTAAAATACTTTCTTTAGAAAGCAAGAATTAAAAAAAAAAAGAAGAGCTTCCAAATTTAGAGCTATGCATTTTGAAGGAGATGTTATGGTGTTGATTTGGAATCAGGAGCACACTGAATGCAGCACATTTTTTTTTGTCACATTCTTGCTACATTAAAGGTAACAGAATTTACTTTTATAATTCTATCACTGAGAAATGAAGACTTTGTTTTGAATCTTCTACTTATAGGGAGAGTTTTATCCCAGTTCTCTAGTATAATCTAAATATATACAAAAGATAAATTCTTATGATTCTTATTTTTCTATGGAAATCCAATTTCTCCTTTGCCTTCATGACCCTTTTAAGAGCATTAGAGATTTACAGGCACCCTGACCTCCAAAACTCAGGCCATGCATGAGGTTTTTATGCTCAGATAAATGTGCAGTGAATATTCAAAATATTCTATATTGTCATAATTTTCCTTTATATTATTGAAAAATGAAGTTCTCTATCTGTAATTTATTTAAATATCTATATAATATTTAATAAAAATAGAAATTAAATTATATAGAACATTATATTATATAAACATTTAAATTTTATATTTAGGCAGATCACGTAAAATTGTGTTCTCTTTTTAGCACTTAATGCTCACAGGGAATTGCTTCTATTTTTTTTTAAAGAAACATAAAGGCATAGCCTTGTCTTTTAGGAAAATATTCAATCTATTTTTTCAGTTAAGCCCTTGGTATCCTTGGTATCCACATTAATAATATTTAATTTGATCATCAATCACTATTTAGTAGGTACATATTCTTAGCTAAATATATTTTATTAGTAATAATACTTCACAAATTTTTATTCTATAATAGTTATAATGAATTTGTTTTCATTTCAATCCATGCTTATATAGAATATGAATTATAAAATTCAAATAGTCACAGGAAAGGAATTAGCCATTCAAGTAGTTTGTGATTTTTATATATTCATTTTGATATCTCAAAACAGTTGATGTTCTCAAAAATGTTTATTTTTAAAATACAACAATTGATGAGTCAAACCATTAGAATACAACAGTAATACTAATGTCATTCAAAAAACTTGATTATCTTAGACATCTACAAGTGATTTTGCCTTTAATCTTGAATACTCTTAAATTTTAGTGTGTATATATATACATGTATATGTATATATATGTGTATATATATATATATATATATATATATGTGTGTGTGTGTGTGTGTGTGTGTGTGTGTGTGTATTCATTTGCTCTTTGTTTCACTTTCCAAACTCTCATGGGACATAATTATATCTTTTAAATTACTTTACCTTTATAGAATCTGATTACACCGAAGAATGATTAATTTGCTTACCTGAAATCAAGAAAAGAAAAACAAAGAATATTGTTAGTTTCTGCATGAAATAGTTCAGAAACCTGATGAAAATTATAGAAGGACCCATATCTCCACTCCAATTCCACTGAATTTAAATCCAATCTAATTTGAATTTTCCCATTAATCCAATGGAATAGTTTTTGCAACTAATTTTACAACTACTCAATACACTAAAAACCAAAATATTTTCCAAATACAATGATTCCATCTTTAAATGAAAAAAAAAATTCTAATAAGCCCAAAAGACACATTGTCAGATATTTATAATTCAGGGATGGAGGTGGGGGTGACACTACTTGGTAGGCACATGAGAGAAGTACAAAATGCATTATTTTGTGAGATGCTATCTTGGAAATGATTAATAACAAAAGCGATCAGGGAAGAGTTTTGATTGGAATTTTGGAAAATATCTAGAGGCATCAGAAAAAGGAAAAAATTACAGAATAGGGAACAGTATAGGAAAAGTGGCCAAACTGGATTAAATCATAGAATTTACAGAGTTGAATAATGTGATAGGATAAATATAAATGAGAAAAGCAGTAGTGGCAAATTTAAAGTATTAATTCCACTTTTTTTCACCCTGCTGAAATAGCATATCAAATCAGTAATATCTGTAAAGGATGATATAAATGTAATTGCCATACACAATTTCAGCCTTATTCTGATTGTCTGAAAAAAGTATAGTAAATGCAAGCCAAGATAGTTTACAAAGGTAGGATATAACCAAGAAGAAAGAAGGAAAGAAGGAAGGAAGGGAGAGAGAAAATATAGAGAACAGAGAGAATAAAAGAAAGACAGAAAGAGAGAAAAAAAGACAGAAACAAAGAAAGGAGAAAAGGAAGGGGGGAAAGGATGTAAGAAAGAAGAGAGGGAGAAAGGAATTTCTGATTACATAGGGACTTAGAAGTCTACAACTGCTGACACTATAATAATTCATACCTATCTATTCCTTTAGAATTTATAAAGTACTTTTCTTTATATTTTAATTTGTTCATATTTTTATACCTATTGATGGTAATGGTAGAAAACATTCTAGAGAGAGACTATGTTAATTAACATGCTAATCACATAACTATTACAAGAATGGTAGTATATGAAATTTCTCTGTACTCAAGTGACTAGTAGAAATGACAAGCTGGTAATTTCGAATGAAAATATAGTATTGAATTATGTTGGTGTGGAGTGAGCAGAGAATTATCAATTTAAAAAAAAGAAACGTTCTTATCAACACACTGAACTTCAGTATGCTTTTCTCCTACTGTTCTTAGAGCATTTTTTATGAATTACTTCCTCTCTTCTTTAGCCTGCTCCCCCCACTTTTCCTTATGTGTCTGATAATCAGAGCAGAGATCCCAGATGGTTGGGGTGATTTTTTTTGCTTATTATTTATATACTATCCTAGATTTTTATGAGACTGTGCATTATAAATGGCTATTAACATAATTATAGAAATATTATCAGTCATGAGATTAGAATATAAGAAGAAGAGATGTTCCCAAGTTATAGGTAAACTATTGTTTCTTTAAAAATTCTACTAGGCATAGACAGTGCTTTAATCTCATAATTGTTTTCATTTCTTTAACTGTATTTATTCTTTATGTCCTCAAATGATCTTAACTTTGCCACATTGTCCAAATCTAACAGTCCATTAGAAATGGATAATTCATAAATTCTAATGTGTTTTTAACTGCAAAATAATATCATTCATGATTCATGAGACTTGAGTTTAAAATATATGGTTACTAACATGCTCTTGTCAGTCTACCAAGGAAGAAAACATTTACTAAAGTCTCATCATTCAATTATAATGACTTAACCATAGCTGAACCTGAAGGATTGTAAGGTCTTCAAATGTCTCAGCATGCTAGAAGTACACCTAATTGACAGTATAGGTCTTCCAGTATAGGTCTATACCCATTCAAAATAATGGCACATAATCTTCTACTACTTGTACTATGTTCATATTTACTAGTAATCCAGGGAACAAAATTAGTTCAAAATAAATATATTTAATAAAATGTTATAATAATAAAGTCAGAGTTCTTTCACATTTTGCACTAAATGATATAGTGAATTAATTCAACATATGGCCAATTTTGTCTAATAAATACTTGAAAACTTCAGACTTTGGTGCTCAGATTCTACATAATTCTGAAAGCTATCCTTTATTTTCTACAAGCAGCTTCCCAGTTTTTTTCTCAATTTGGGTGTGTGACAATAGAATTTTACTTTCATGACTGAAACAAGCTTCCTATGAGTCTTTCCTTAGAAAAGTATCCTTACTTTGTTCTGTTGCTTGCTTCGCTGTTGTACACAAGATTCAGTTTAGCTTTCACACATAAGATGGAAATAGTACTATTAAATATTAGCATTTAAGCATCCAACTACGAAAAACTTTTCTTTTTCCCTCTTCATTAATATTTTTATTTATTTGTTTTTCTAACAAGATGCAAGCAATCATTGGTATTACCAATCATTCCTTTTGCAAAATTTTGAGTTTAAATTTTTTCTCCCTCCTTCTCTTCCTTCCCCCCAATAGAAAGCACTTTAATGTAAGCTCTTCAGTACAATTATACTAAACATAGTTCCATATTAATCATGTTGTGAAAGAAGAATCAAATCCAAACAGAAGAAAAAGAACATTAGAGAGGAAGAAATAATATAATACATAAACAATTTTTAAAATTTGAAGATAGTTAGCTTTGGTCTACATTTAAATTACACAGTTCTCTCTTAAGATATGGATGGCATTCTCCATCACAAATCTTTTAGAATTGTCTAATTATTGTACTGCTGAAATGAACAAGTCCATCATAATTGATCATTACCCAATGTTGTTGTTAGTGTGTATAATGTTCTTCTAGTTCTGCTCATTTTACTCAATTTCAGTTCATGTAGGTCTTTCTAGGTTTTTCTAAAGTCATGTCCTTCATGAATTCTCCATTGTATTCATATACCATAATTTGTTCAACTATTCTCTAATTGAGGCGCTTCCCCCTCAATTTCCAATTTTGAGACCACAAAAAAAGCCTCTATGAATGTTTTTATACATGTGGGTTTCTTAGCCTTTTTCAAGATTTCTTTGGGATACAGACATAATAGTGGTATTAGACAAAACTTATCTTAAAACAATTGATTTGTAAAGGACTCATCAGAAACTAGTTGATTAATTGTTGTCTGGAAATAAAAGAAAAATAATTCCTTTTTTCCTCCAGTGAATTGCTTTCATACTTGGACAATCAGATTTTAGATACTGGATAAATCCTCACAATGTGGACATGGTTTTGTAGCCTGTATCATTAAAGAATATCCGTATCAAGGTTATCACATTTTGAATCAATTTTTATATTTATGTATCTGAGGTCTGCAAAGTGTTTTTATATACATTATCTTATTTAACCCTTATAACTACTTTGTGAAATAGTATTAGAGTTATAGTCTCTATTTTATTGTTAGGCAACCTGAACCTTAGTTATGTTATGAACACAGCTTATATAAAATTTCATTGTCTTCTAAACAATTTCCCTATCAGTCCCATAGACTTCTATTCTGCTTAGAAGGAATTCTGCACAATCTATTTTCCTCAACCATATGACCAACCCTTCTTTAGGTAGTATGCTTTTCTATGGAGAGATTAATATTGTTTCAATGTAAAAAAGTTTTATTGTAAAAAATTCCAATACAAGAAATATTTCACAGCACAACTTTTACAATCTTAAAAAAATTCACTTAAAAAAATTACTTAGGTATACATTCAGTGATGCATTATTTCTTCTTCTTCTCTGAAGTAGCTAATTGCAGTTCACCAAAATACCATCAAAACAGATGTCACAATTTGCAATACATTCTTTTTCATTTGTTGATATTTTCTTTTTATATATCAGCATATGATACTAAATTCTGACCTTCAGATCTTGAAAAACTTCATGAATGAAGATATAGAGTCATAGTTGCCTGACCTAGTTGTTTTTACACTATTTACATAGATGTCAAATTTATTTACATCACTTGAGCTGAATTTGTTCATATCACAAATCTTTTCTGAATTTTGCTTTCTGGTGATTTTTCTTTTTATAAACTGATGTGCACTAAACTAAGAAAATAAATAATCCAAAGAAGCTCTCAGCTCAAAACTGTGCTTTTAAACTGTTTCTGTTTTAAGAGACTCAATGAATCTGTTATCTCCCTGGTGTTTGTGTTCCACCTATATAATATTCCAAATTTCAATATAATATCTGCCTACCTATTCTTGTAACTCTTGTATTTCTTCCCATAAGTTCTTCACAAAGGTACATCCAATATTCTTGCATATTTTCTTAATTTTCCTTAAAATCAGGAGGATCGCAGTGGAGTAGAATCACAAAATATATGTCATTTGTTTGAATCACAGTATCAGCATATCTTTTTTACTCACTTGTGCAGGGAAGTAAACTTATAGAGTAGGAATCGATGTTCAGTTTTTAACATAAAAACTTGCTTAAATTATTAAAATCGAAAGTGTGTACCATTTTCTTCATTCTATTCATCCTAGTATTGTATTAATTTTTTTATCTTTGTTGTAATAAGTCAACATTCTTATTATGAATCCTACAATACAATACAACCATGTACTTACTATTAAAATGCAATTTATGCTTCTGTCATTACTCAGTGCTTGTCTTGTCAAATATTTTCTAATTTTTTTGAAGAAATATATTTGTGATCTTATGGGCATGGATTTCTTTGTACTTTACTATTGTTTTATTTGTCCCATTTCTTCTTCCTAAAACAAAGATAATACAGTCAATCTGCAGAACTATGGATAATTATAGTCCTCCATATTTGTTCTGGCCCAAAGATGAAATATTTAATCCTTTAAATGGCACCCTAGGTGGTCTCTTGGCCTCTGAACTTTTATCAAGAAAAGGTATTTATATTAGTTTTAAAAAGGAAAGACAATTTTTTTTTAAATTTCTATCTTTCTGCATGTGTTTCTCTCTCAGCCTTATTTGTCTGTCTGTTTTTCACAATCTTTCTCTGTTTCTCTGTCCTACAAGTGCCATGGATCTCTCTCTTTCTGGAATTTCCCACAGAGAGGGTTAGGGTGCACCTTTTTCTACTCTTGAATCCATAACCATAATTACGTAACTTATCAAACTTTTGTATTTCCAGGTAAAATATAAGCCTGGACTTTGGGTAACTGACTGTAGCTTTGGAAGCATAAGACAAAACTGTTCTACTAAATGGTGCTCCCTTGTGCTTCCTAGAGAAAAAATGGCAACTGATATAAAGGTGAACAAGGAGTTCCTGATTTACTTTATCAGAAGATGGATTAATTTAAGAGGGTTATTTTGACAGTGAAGAGTTAAAGTGAATTGCCTATTTAACAATCTTCATGATTGACAATACTTATAAAAATACTATCTATTGCTAAACTTGTCCATTCATGTTTGTGAGTTGTGTATTTAGTACATCTCATATTCTGAGGTGACAATTCTAACTCTATTAAAATCGGATTTCCAGAGGAAGAATTTCCCCTCAGGGTCTTAGAGATAGCTCTGAAGGGTTAGGGAGTATATTTAAATACTATAATTCATGAATTTCCTCCTATTTGTTTCCTACTGTGATTATTATCCACATCAACTTATCAGTCAGACCTAAAAATCACTTAGTAAGGATTATTTACTAAAGTAGCATAAAAGAATTGCTATTAAAAATATGTCCCCAAAATTCTGTGATACATCCTTCCACCAGTAGATACAGAGTCCAGGGGGAAGTGAGTTACAGATTAGAGGCAACATTTGTCAAAAGGAGTAATTTCAAATTTCTAGAAGTACCTTTGCTAGAGCCCTCAATAAGCTCCCAATGTTTATGCTGAAGCTCCTGTTGGACATTCTGCTCCTCTCCAGTCAAGAAGTTGGTTTCTGCTTGGGAGTTGAGCTGTAATGCTCTCTCTTATCCATATGCTTATATTCCTTAGGTTCTTAACCACCTCCTTGTTTTTTCAAGAATCTAAGGAATTAGTAAGTTTCCTCAGGCAAATACACTTCTTGTGCAATGTTGCTTATATTGATTACATACTTTTTCACACTTTGTCTAATGTCTATGATTGATTGGTTGACTTACTAAAATGGGTTTTCATTTTTGATATCTGACTCAGGTATCAAAACACAGTATTTTTTCAACTACTTTTAAATGGGAGCAGATTTATTTGATTAACTCAACTCCCACTTTCACATAAGAAATGGAAGAAATAAGTAACTGTTCTAGATGCGGTCTACATTGTACATTGAATATCTTTTCCTTCCTTTAAAAGATTCGAACCTAAGCCTGAAGTGGTTATCTCTAAGGTTCCAGCATGGGAGCAGTATAAAGAACCAGAGTTCAATACAAATAAAAATGTCTCTAAATATCAAATCACCCCCATGATTTAATGCAGTACATTTCTATGAGCGTTAAGAATCCTAGATCCCCTGAACCTGATTTCTCAGATACACACAAGTCATTAGTAGTTTTTTAATAAGATTTGGTACACATATAGCATAAATAAAATATACCACTCAAGTGCTTTTATTGTCACAGAAAAAAAATAACTACACTTAGTCATAAAAATGAGGCTTAAAAGAGTGACTCATCCTAAATTACTATTTATCCTCATCACATCTGTGCCCACTTTTACATTAAAATCATCCAGTGTTAAAATATACACTGATTTAAATTAGAGGATCTTTTTGTTCATAAAATTTTTTAGGCCATGAATCCTTTTTAACATGTTGTTGAACAGGCTACAATCATTTCAAAAGAATTCTTTCATCAGGTGTTTATCACAAACAAAACAAAATTAATGCTTTTTCTTGTCTTTGCATGCTCAATAAAGTCAGTTCCTATAGTTCCTTTATTCTCCAATTCTTATCCAGGAAGAATCTGTGAGTCATGTAATTTCCATTTCTCTCTATCTTCTGGTTTCATTTATCCTAAGAATATTAAAATTGATATATTTCATTTCTTCTATAGCATATTTATCCATTGGTTAGGATTTCATAAAAGATCTAAAAGAAAATATGCTTAAATTTAGACAGTTGTCTTGCAAAAAACACACACAAAGAGCATATAGCAGGATCAGAGGATTTAGAATTAAATGGGATCTTAACAATCATCTCTTTCTCTTATTTTACAATTAAGGAAACTGAGATCCAGAGAGTTTAAGTGATTTTCCAAATGACATTAACTATAGTAAAGAGCAGAGAAGGAATTTAAATCCATGATCTTTAAGTTCTTTGAATTCTGAAATGTTAGTTTGTATAGTTGTAATATCTTATATCTCATATATCTCTCTGGATATATCAGGCTGCCACCTGAAATTCTACCATGAGCTTAAGATTTTGTAACAAGTTTAAAAAAGTTATTCCATGCTACTACCATTCCTTTACACCTTATTTCAAAATATCCTTGATAGTAGTGTGGCAAGGGAAAGTAAAAGACATTAACAAGAGCAATGAAAATACTATTATAAGATGCAAAGGAACAGAATATTTAGGCTGAGACCTCTCAGAGGCATATGTTCAATACTTTAAGATTTTGCCCAGAGATGTCCTTAATTCTTGTTTTGAATACCTAACATTAAATATACCTGGATTTTAAAAGATTTAAATGAAATAAAACTCAAAATCCATAAGTCATTTTACACTTTCTTATTACCCACACTAGTGTGCTCACACACACACACACACACACACACACACACATATATATGTAATTATATGTAATGTGTGGAATTTCAGGTATCTTGTCTCTACTTTATGATCTCCCTATAATAAAGTCTTCATTATGTAGTTACACAAATCTGAAGTTATATAACAACATGTCATTTACAAACCAATCTCTCAATAGATAAAGTGTTTTTTATGTAATAGTCTCACTCCCCTTTGTTTCTATCCAAAGCACTCCATTTTTATTTCTTAGTTTTAATGGATTTTTAGGTTTAAATAGACTAAATCTAAATTGATATTGCCAATAAAATGGGCATTAAACATTCATTTCACTAATTCCTTCATTTCCCAATGCAGTTTATACCTAATTTCCTTATACAGAAGTTTATCAAAACATTAATAAAAACTTGTTAGTTACTGGACTCTGGAAAGTCTCAGCTGACCAAGTCAAGGTTTTCATTTGAGTGTCTTTTCTCTCAAAAGGCGAGCTTAGAAAAAGCTATTCATAATGGCTTCCATATTTGGAACACACACACACACACACACACACACACACATACACACATACACACACAACACAAACACAAAAAAACACAGAGTGATAGTCTACCTGCAGGAAGTCTAACACTGTTTCCTAGATTAAAGGCTATGAACATCATCTGAAGACATCACACTTTCTGCCAGAAAAAAAAATGGCCAGACAGAAATGTGCAAATGTATGTTTATCACTTGAAATGATTAACTCCATTAACAGAAAAAAGTGTGAGAAGAAATGTGTTTGTAGATGCATCACTGTGTATTTAACTAGTAACGTATACTATAACCATAAAGCATAAAAATACAAACAATTCAGGCAATTTAATCTGTCATGAGAAAGATGAAAAGGATGGTGCCTGCATGATCCAGAAGGTGTTATAGAGAACATGTGATGAGAGAAGAAAAAAAATCAATGAAATGAAGCCTTCTGCAATTAATTTCTTAGCAGTGACAAAACAAAACAACATTCCTTTTAAAGACTTGTTTTATGTTAAATTGTAAAACTGAGAAGGCATATTTTCAACCTGTCCTCAGAAAATAACATGAAAAATAATGTAACTGTTTTGTATCTATAGTAGATTTTTCAGATCATGCCTGGTTACAGAAGAATAATTATATATAAATAGAAATAGTTTTGTGAGTTCAAATGTACTAACTTTATTCAGAAAAGGAATATTGGGATGATGAAAATTTTTTTTTTATTTCTTTTTTTTGTAGGTTTTTGCAAGGCAATTGGGTTAAGTGGCTTGCCCAAGGCCAAGGCCACACAGCTAGGTAATTATTAAGTGTCTGAGATTTGAACTCAGGTGCTCCTGACTCCAGGGCCAGTGCTCTATCCACTCCACCACCTAGCCGCCCCCAAACTTTTTTCCTAACAAAAATCAATTCAACTTTCTTCAGATTTATTACCAGTTTAAGTATTATAAATCAGAAAAAATTCCTTTCCAGAGATAAGCAAGCTATATATGTTTTCATGTAGTCCAAGTGCTGATTTTTTAGTTTCTTGAAAACTTTTTTTATTAGATTTGATGTATGTTAAACACATTATTTTAAAACTAAAAAAAGAACATTTTTAGTTCATGAATCATATAAAAAAGAGGCATTAGTAACTATTTGACCAGAAAGTTGAAGTTTGTTAATCCCTGATTTAAATTAAATAGGATAAATGTATGTCTTTTTTGTTGGAGATAGTAATATCTCTTAATAGTAATTGGTGATCCCCCAAAAAAATTTTTTACCTTCTTTATAAATGAACAGATCATAAAGGATTATCAAAGAAGGGTGAGGAAGCAACCACACTGTAGTCTAAATTGTGTTTTTAAAGGGCAATGAAATAAATACTAAAGTCAAGGTTACATCATGAGAGGACAAGGAGGTGTGCTTTGTTGGCATAAACATTAATTGATAAGGCTTTCCAGTATATTTTTGTAGAAATGTCGATGTGTTACACTTAGGATTACTAGTTAGCTTTCATTTCCTTTCAACTTTTGCCTCTCAATAAGCTCAACTATTCCCACAAAGAAATACTGATCAAGTACATTTGTCATGTGAGCAACTATAATAAGGTAATTCATCATAGTCTGTCAGAGTTTTATTCCAGAAAGACTGCTGCATTTTTATCCTTACTTAAAAATCCACTGTCACTCCTGCTGAAAATTTTGGTAGACATTTTGGACATGTTTAAAAGCCCTTCCAAACTGATAGTGGCAGATAATTAAGTTATCGGTTATCAAAGATTTTTTTTTCTCACTCTCTGCAATGTGTATGACACCATGCACTCTCCCAGCTGGTTTAATCTGACCTGTTCACATAGTATTATCCCTTGTTCTCTTCCTTCCCCATCGCTCCCACTTAATGGTAGCCAATGACCAATGTAATTTACTGTGACAAATGAAGTCTTCCACAAAAATATAATGGAGCAATTTTGTTTTCCTTGGCAAGCCATGAAATCCACTACATTCTGAAATCCAATCACTAAAGTCTTAAGACATAGTAGTTATGGGGGCAGCTAGGTGGCTCAGTGGATAGAGCATCAAGCCCTGGACTCAGGAGGACCTGAGTTCAAATCCAGCCTGCAACATTTAATAATTGCCTAAGCTGTGTGACCTTGGGCAAGTCACTTAATTCCATTGCCTTAAATAAATTTTTGAAAAGACATAATAGTTGCTAAAAGAAAAGACAGATTTGAGTCTTCATAAAAACAAAAAAATAACAAACTCTAGTTCCATGTAGTGATTTCTATGTCAATTATATTTCTTATTGTTTACTTTTATCAATTCCAATATTAACTAAATGTGAAATTTATTTAAAATATTGATTATGAACTCAACAACATTTAATGTGCACTTATTATATACAAGGTATCATGCTGTGCTTCCTTTTGATAGGCAATCCTCCAGATGTCTTAAAAACCTACTTTTCTTGTATCAGTATTCTGAAACAGTTGAGAAGCAGTAAAAAGCTAACAGATATCAAAGTTAGACCTTAAAATGTGTTCTTCTGACTCTAAGATCATTATTATATGACACTGGGCAATTTCCTTAAAATTTCCTCAATTACCATTGTCCATAGGGTTGTTCTATAGAAAGTGGTTAATATCTTTTACAGATAAAATGTTATTTATTATCCTCTAATTATGTGCATTCTATACAATATCTATACTTTTCATTAGTAATTATGACAACATCATGATCCACTACAGAAATAGAAATGTGTGGAAACCAAAAATAAATAAATAAATCATTTAATTTCATTTACCCATCACAATATATTACTCATTTTTATAATGCTCATTACTGAATTTCTTAATTGGACAGCAAAGCACCCACAGGTGGTAATAAAAAGATTGTTGTTAAATATTACTAAATATGCTCAATGAACTAGATGTAGTGCTTGTAATATGGAGCATTTATTGTTCTGGTCATTATAATTTTATGGCATTTCTCTCATCTATGCATATGTTCCCAAGATGAATACAAAATGAAATCTGGAAAAATCCACAAAACCCTGGCTCTTTAATAATTCTTCTCTCTCGACCCAAAATATTTAAGGGAGTACCTGCTGTGTTCACAGCATTCTTATCTTTAAAGACAGATTGGTAAGCTTCTCTGAGAAGTATTAGTGTTCACAACACCACAGGGTAGGAAGGTGGAGGTGAAAATTATTTACTCATCATAGGACAGCTATTTACATAGAATCAAAGGCATCTCACCAGGATTAGCTTGTCCTGTCTTCCCTCTTTCCCAATGAAAGAAAGCAGATCCCTAATTTCAGTAGTAATCATTTTCTACTCTCTACCTTCATTCTTTAATTAAAACCCCATAGTGGCTTATCAAATCTCAGCTACTGTGCTCCTCTATTAGTTGATTTAAATAAAGGCTTGGATGTAGGTAAATTTGAATTGAATTAATTATTTGGATGCTTCTACATGTTTCTTGATTAAATATTCAATCAATATGATTAATTTACTTGCTACCTCAAATATACTATAATTTTCATAGAAAACATAGGCTCTTATAGCATATGAGAATAAATAAATGACAAATATAGTAACATATGTTTTGGCTACTCTTAAAAGTGTTCATATGAAAATTGTGGAAGATGGCTGTTAATATTCCTGGCATTATTTTTCTCATCATGAAAGGGAGCCAAAATATTTAACCTCTAACATTAGAGTATCTGTTATGATGCATCATGTAGAATAAATAACAATATAGAAAACAAAGCTGGGAAGTGAAACTAGAATAAACATAAATGGAGAGATCCATGCTGGCGTGGCCATATTTTTGAGGGTATCTAGGAAAGGATAACTTTTCAAAATATCTGAAAGAAGGGAAGATAACAAATAATTAGGGGAGAATTTTGATATTTTGAAAAAATACAATTGATAAGAAATCAATAACTAATATGCCTATGTTTTCAACTCTATAAAATGATTTTGAGTATAATTTCCATACTTAATGGGGAAATACTTTATAAAAGTAGAAGAGAATAGACTAGAGCTTTCTAATGTTATCCTTTAGCAGTCCACAACTTCCCAGTTACACAAGTGACCACAATTTACACAGAATACAAAAAATTTTGTTTGTTATTCATATACTGTGAAAAATTTATTTGATATGGAAGAACAAAACATATTTTTAAAAACTCTCCTTCAATATGGTATCTCCCATATATGTATTAAAATCTTCCAATCCATTGGCAGATTCAACCACAGAGATAACTTTATTCCAATCAAATATCTGATAACTGTTATAAAGTCTTCAAATAGAAATCCATATGCCTACTAAAATGATGTTTCCAATTGTTACAAAAGCTATCCAAAATGGAAATTTATTGACAAGAAGTCTTTCAAATCCAGGCTGATGGACTTAGTGCTGATTTCCTGAAGCCCAGATTACCAAACAACTTCTTAAAAGAGAATAATATTCATTACAAATAGTTGAATGATAGATTTCAGAATGACCAAATATTACTTTTATTCTACCTGTTATGTAGTTATATGGTTATATGGTTAACTCAAAGAATTAATCCATCATTATCTTAGGCAGACACTTTTGATGAATAATGACGTTAGTCAAAAAAAAAAAGAACAGGAAAAGCAGGATGGCTTACCCTTGAGAAACTGAATAATACTTTCAGTGATTACAAGTTTCTCTCAGAAACAATCTAATAATTCTATATAGCTGCAAATCATGAAACACCAAAATCTTTGTAAATGAGAAAAAAGACAATGGAGAGTTTTATGGTATGTTTTAATAGGCATCAGCAGGTTGGTAATGATAAATTACTAGCAAACATTGGAAAAACATATCTAAGATATGTAACACTAGAATAGAAGGTTGTTAATAAGTTAACAAATAAATCTTAAAAGCTCATTATCACAAGTATATATTAGATAGTTAGTTCAAAATAACTGTAAAGCCAAAAAAAATTAAAGAAGGCATCTTAGCACATAAGGTTTATTTCCTGAGGAGGATTCAAGGGGCAAAAAGAAAAGAAATCAAATGGATGAAAAACTTAGGCTCATAACCACTAGAAGATTTGAGTAGAGCATATCAATATAAGACCAGGTTATTAGAGAATGTGTTGATAGATAGATAGATATAGATATAGATATATCTGTATATCTGTATTGTTACACACACATTTATTTGGCAAAGTAAAACATAACAAATTATAGAGAAAATTTACTAGATGAAAATAAATGGAAAATCATGAAACTTAGGCAAGAATTGATAAGGTCTTAAATTAGGACAACTTAAATGGAAGGAAAAAGTTATTTATAGGTTTGAGAATATTGTGGAAACAGTAATTAGTAGCAATTGACAACTTGGTTGAATCTGAAGTGAAATAGCCTAACATTTTTAGCCTGAGAGATTAAGAGGATAGAATTTAGGGAGAAGGAGCATTAACAAGTTCCATAACTTTAAATATCAGTATGACCTAAGTTGCTCAGAATAGGAGTAAAATTTTAACATTATGAACCATTGGAAAGCTCATTATTTTGTTGTTAACTACTAACAGTGCAATTCATCATATTCACTGTCTATAAAATGCAGGATTGCTGAAAGCTAAATGGAAACTGACCAAAGAACCTCATTTACCTGCTTCAGAAATATGCTAATTTTCAAACTAAAAGCAATGTCAATTTTATAACCCATGCAGATTGATTCATACTGTCCAGGGAGTTTAGAACAAAAAGAACACATCTGAGAATGCCAAATTTTAAACTGGAGACAATTTGTGTCTCAAAACAGTAAATCTACCATGGGAGCTATAAGAACAACTCAACCAGTATGAGACTCTTAAATACTTGACCTCTTCGCCACAGACCAATAAATCAGGGTGCCAGAGAAACAAAATGCTGTCAAGTCTGTGAAACACACTAAAGTGCAGTCTTCAGAATATAAGTAGAAAACAATCAATTTTAAATTTCCAGTGAGAATGCTCCATAATACATAAACAATATTCTTTTTTTAACTTTTCACCATCATTAGATTTATTTATTCTTGACATCATGTCCATCACAATGTCTCCTCAGAGAAATATATTTCTTTTGTTCTAGGAAGAAATCATCAAGAGTATATAAAAATGCAAAATGTAAATAAAGCATATGACTCTAGGAACCAAATATGCCTATTAAAATACAATCCTCATTCAGACATGATCATTATTGCTAGGCAAGTCTCACTGGTAAGAAAATGTTTAAATTAATAGACATAGTTCTAAAAAAAACTTTATCAGAGAAAAAATCTTACTATGATTAAGCTTGTTTATGTCATTTTAAAGATACAATATTACCAATTTCAAGTTAAAATGAATAGGTATCAATTAAATAGCTTTTTTACTTTTTTTTAATTTGGGGAGATAAACTATACAACAAAAAATAAATGAAATAATCTCAGAATGAGTATTTTATAAATAATCAATTTATAAAAATTCAAATATCATTATTCTAAGATATAGACATTAATATACTCTTAATTAATTTGGAATTATTTTTAAAATATTCCTTTAAATAAAGTATATATTTTTTAAATATCCCTGTTAAGATTCTTTCTCTATAAATAAATTGATTTGAACTAATTAACATGGTTTAGGGTCAGTATGCTTAATTTTTTTTAAAAATTGCTTTTTTTTCCTTGTTGCCAAAGTATATTCCTAAGAAGTTAATCAAAACCTACAGGTTTGTGCAATCTTGTCATTAATTTAACAAGGAAAGTCAAATTAACTATCTTATATATTACTATACCAGGGTTTGGTTATGTTTATTGTATTAATGATTGCATTAATTAAATTTTTAAAATAGAGTAACAATAACAATATTTGAATTTTTTTCTAAAGATGGTGAAACCAAATGAAAATTAACAAGATCAATAATAATGAAAAGTACTAACTAAATCATGAAGTTGTCGTCAAATAACCACAAATATCTTGAGAAGGAAGAAGGAGGTACATAATACTTTGTGAGTTCATAGTTTAAGAAAACAGGCACAAAAAGGAAATAAATAAAATCATAGCATTGCATTTATTTATCTATTTATCTATTTATTTATTTAGGTTTTTGCAAGGAAAATGGGGTTAAGTGGCTTGCCCATGGCCACACAGCTAGATAATTATTAAGTGTCTGAGACCGGATTTGAACCCAGGTACTCTTGACTCTGGGGCCAGTGCTGTATCCACTGCGCCACCTAGCCACCCCAATCATAGCATTTTAGAAAAGGATCAATTAACTAAGAGATCTAACAGTCCAACCCACATATTTTTTAGATAAGAACTCAAGCTTAATAAGTTGTGTCTTGCCATAGGTCAATTTATTATGGACCCATTACTAAAACTTAACTTTCCTAATGTCAGGTCAAATATTCTTTCTTACACAATATGTTTAACAAAACAGTATCATGAATGGTTAAGAAAATAATGAAATAAACCTAAAATCCAGATTAAGCTGTTTATTTAACAACACACACCTATAACAAATGACTAAAAATGGTATTAAAACTATTCTAAACAGTATCAAAGATGGCATAGAATTATTTCTTGGGGAAAATGCTAATATATGTTTAAGAAAAGATGTAATTACTCTGTAACTTTCCATCTGATTTCCCTATTAAGAGAAGTCAAACAGAACAAATATTTATCAAGTTCCTACTATGTTATTGGCTTTGTGCTAAGCACTTTACAAATAACTCATGATTATTAAATCAAGCCTGTGGGTTAGGTGCTATTATTATTATCCTCATTTTACAGTTAGGCAAATTGAGTCATTGAGAGGTTAAGTGATTTATTCAAAGTTACACAACTCAGAAGTATCTAAGATCATATCTGAACTCAATTCTTCCATACTGTAGGCATGGTGATTTCTCCACTGTGCTTAACTAGCTGTCATTTAAATAACTGATGTTCAATTTTAAAAAGATAAGATAAATATCATTAAGAAGAAATCATTTTCAGATCAAATAATTTGAAAATATCCAGATTTCATTAAAACTTCTGCCAAAATATAATTTTCTTGTGGTCAATATGGAAAAACTAGAGTGGAGATTATTTAAGAACTCCTTATAGTCCCTTATGCTTTTGGCATATTCAAAGTCACAGTTCAAAAATACCCAGAAAAATTCTGTAATTGTTTGTTCTTGCCATATCTTAGATTTTCCTTTCTTAAGAAGATCATGACTATAAAAAATAATAGAGTATCACTTTTTCCTAAAACTAGCTCTTTTACTTATTTTTTTTCACTTATTACCTGAGTGGTGTTTGGCAAGTCATTTAACCCTCTTAAACTTCAGATTGTATTTGTGTTGTGGCCCAGGAGACCATCATCTCCCTACTTAAAAAAAATATGCTGAGGGAATGCAATTTTTCCATCAGACTAATTAAAAAACCTAAATAGAATTTGTGAAAATAATAGAAATTTAAAGTGTTCCTAACACATGATGGGGGTGGAGGTTGGGGAGTTATAGACCTTCAACTCTTAAGAGTCATTTTCTGGGTTCTAATCCCATATATTAAGTGACAAAATATACTGTCAGGTTGACAAAGGAAGACTAAAGTAGCTAGTTGAAGTTAACACTCAACATGCCTACATGCCTAGCACAGCAGACAAAAGAAGCCAGAAGGATCCTTGATGTGAGTTTAGTTTTTACCTGCTCTTTAAGTACTAATTTAAGATTAAAGAATCTAGAAAAATATATGTATTTTTATATTTTTTCTTATAAGAAAATTTCTCTCTCTCTCTCTGTATATATATATATATATATATATATATATATATATATATATAAAGTGTAGATATTTGGACATTAAATGTATAAAAATAATTTGTACAAAAGACATTTAGCATACTTATAAACTGTTCAAGGGATTGTCATATTATTCTTTTCCTCATTATCATTATTTTTATTACAACCATTATTATTGATGTAGAAATTCTAATTAAGTTCTTTTTTTATTTAAAGGATTTTATTGTCACTTATCTATTAAAACAGGCACAAAAGTATCACTTTTCACTTTAAATCATAGAGTATATAAAAGAAAGTGGAAGAAAAAAATTACTCTAGATCACTTACATCAGGGAAAAATATGAAATATAAGTTAGAAATGGTTACTCTCCCCAAAGCTTTGATTATTGTTCATTCAAGGGTTGATTATTGTTCCCATCAGCACTGTGACATCAGTAGAGTCCTCCAAGGGATTATAGTATTGCCTGTCCTCTGGGACGACCATTAATACAATAAATTATGAATGTTTTATTTTGCTGCCATTATGGTTTCAAGAGCTTATGTTAATTAAAGACTAAGAAAGCACACACAGTACAATTATTAAAATAATGCAGTGTATCAATATTGTCAACAATGGAAGATATGGCTTAATGTATCACTTAATTTCCTAGTCTATTTTGTATATACTGGACCTCAAGTTCAATTAATGAGCAATGTGAGTTGTCTGAGACAGATGATCCAACTAAATAGCATATATTTTATTATGTCATTCAAAAAATAGTTAAATAATGTGTTTTAAGTGTAGCGCATGCTGTTTCAGTTCTTTGAAGAATAAAAAGTTAGAGTAATTTCTAACATTTTATTGCCTTTTGACCTCAGGATGTTTACAGGCATTCACACATTTATGAATTTAATAGAGGACAAAAATCAGCAAATGTAGCAAAAACTCAAGTAGATAGTAAGTCAAATAAATTAGCTTATAAGCTAAAAACAAAATCACAGAAATGTAGAATTGGAAAAAAAACCTTAAATTACCTATTGCAATTAGTGTCTGAAAAAAATCTTTACAATATTCTCAAACCTATGATCATCTATAACTTTCTTGTGGAGGTTTTCAGTGAGGAGAAAATAGGTACTTCTGGAATCAACCCATTTCACTTTTGGATAATTCCAACTATTAAGAAGTTTTTGCTTAGATCAAATAAAAACCTTCCCTTCTATTGCATTGTCCACCCAGTGTTCCTAGTTCTGTCCTCTGGGGTCAAACAAAATGTAACCATTCTTCCATATAATAACCCTTCAAATATTTGATAGTGGAAGCCATGTTTCCCTAAAAGTCTTCTCTTTTTCAGGCTAATCATCCTCAGAGCCTTCATGAAACCCTTATATTGATCAATATACAGCCCTTCAGCAGTGGGGGAAATATCAAAGAAGTTATGTCAAATAAAATCTGAAGAAATATAAAAATAACTGTTTTCCCATAATTTTAAAACCATATAGTTCTGTCCCCACACACTAGAAATAATATCCTCATTTTCCCTTGCAAAAACAAGCCAAACAAATATAATTTATCTCTATCATAGAATAATAAAACATTTATTAAGTCCCTACAAAATGTCAGATTTTAGAATCAAGCCAAATTCAGAAACTCAGTCTTTTCTATGTTACCACACAATAAAACAAACTTAGGCAGCTTGATTTCTTTTCAGTAGAAAAGCACCAAATATCATACTGCCTGAAATTTTGCAACAAGTGGTTTTTCTGTATGTTTTAAAGTTGACAATGATATCCTGTAATAAAAACACAACAAATCAAGTTTCTAAGTATTAAAAATTATATCTTTAATGTGATACTGCTATGTACCACAATTTATTTCTCACAAAATAAGGCTTGTCATAAATACTTACAGTTACTATAAAGGAAATTTTATATTCCAGTTTATCTGACAAGTGAGATCTTGCCACATATGTCTGTTCTTTTGTGACATTTTTCTTGTATACTTTCATAAGTACAAATCTCAGCATTGATAGGAGATCTAAATGTTTAATTTTGTCACTGCAGCAAGTCATTGCATGAACCCTGCAATGGTCATATTCCTGGGGACAGGTAAGTAACAATGATTCCTCAGGGAACTTGGATTTTGCATCATTTGGAAAAATATGTCTAAATTAAGGTTATTTGAATTTGTGCAGAATAAAAAGTATATTACTCTATTTTTTAATCAAATCAGGAAAGTATAATTACAAATTGTTACTATGACAGCTGATTTTTACTTTAATTGGTAGCTTAACACATTCTATTGTTTGAGTAGTTAGGGTACTTTTTAAATATGAGACTTTTCCTCATAAAATAGTACAGAACTAAGTGAAATAGAAAATAAAATGAGTAGGCAATAGTGAACAGAGTCCAGTTTGAGGATCTAAAAGTACGGCTCTCACTGTATACCCTAACAGCAACATGGGGGCAATGATCAACCTTGATGGACTTGCTCATTCTATCAGTGCAACAATCAAGAACAATTTGGGGCTGTCTGCAATCTAGAATATAATCTGTATCCAGAGAAACAATTTTGGAGTTTGAACAAAGACTTAAATTTAGAAAAAAAAAACTGATATCTTATTGTCTGATCTTGCTATCTCTTATACTTTATGTTTCTTCCTTAAGGATATGATTTCTCTCTCATCACACTCAATTTAGAACAATGTATAACATGGAAACAATGTAAAGACTGACAAATTGCCTTCTGTGGAGGGTGGGGGGAGGGGAGTAAGATTAGAGGAAAAATTGTAAAACTCAAAATAAATGAAATCTTTACAAAAAATAAAAGTACAGTTCTGATCTTGCTTTTGCTACTACCTTAATATATGACTCTTGGCCAAGAACACCTCAAATGAGATCATGAATTAAATACATGCCCGAACAACAAAAGACAATCACTTCATCTACTCAGTGCTCCATTTAAAAAAAAAGTGAAAAGAGTATAATTCAGAGATCTCAATTGACTTGCCAAAATTCATTTAAAAAGAGAAGAGAATTTCAAATGGAGTCCATAAAAAGGTACAGAAGTTAATGCTTTTGTAAACTTCCTTATTTTAAAGAATTGATTAATTCTTTTGTTATTAAAGAAGTGTCAAGGGGGGAAATGCATCTATATTAATTGGAGTACAATTAAACTCAAAAAAATTTAAAATCAACTGAGTATCCTAAGAATGAAGGAGAACTTGAACAGGAGTCTACTTGAGAAAAGAAAATAACTGGGAGTCCTAGTGGATTGCAAACTCAGTAGAGGTCAACACGACAAAATTAATTGACTGCATTAACAAAAGTAGTACATAGATAGCTGAAGATTCAATTTATAATCTCACAATTCTAACGATAACCCAGTTCAGATCACATATGGATTTTGATATTAATTTGATGCATTTTAGGAAGGAAATGGACAGATTAGAATCTTCAAATAGAGTAATCATCATGATAAAAAATCTATTATACAAATATTTGGTAAAGGACCTGCATTTTTAAGTTGAGATGGTAGGTGGTGAACCACTTCATTTTATGTCAGTTCTTGCATTCAAATTATTGTTGGCAGTCTACATCAAAGTTCTTTTCAGTGTTCCATTCCATTTTATTTCTCAAGTTTTTCAAAGTAAAAAAAAATGTAAATTTAATTTTTCATTAATTTTGTTCTATTTTCTAATTTAAAATTGCCATTTTATCTATATTTGTAAAATCATGCCTTAGTCAGAGATTGGGAAAATTTAACTTTTTCATGTTGACAAGGCCATATAAATATTTGCCCTATCAGAAAGTTATTTATCCTGTGTGTTTAGTATTATTCTAGGCTCAGTACAGAATGGTTTGAAGGTATCCTTGTCCTTTAGAAATTATAACATGAGGCAGAAAATCTTGACTCAGAGTAACATAAAATAAAATCTAACACATTGATAGATCATATACATTATTACTGAAATTATACATTTCCTCTTTAAAATAAAATAAATTAAAACTTGAATTCCCTAGCTAGAATTTTTTTTAATTGCTTACTATGCAGTACACGAATAAAGGTGAATCCACTGACACTTTATGTCAAATATAAAATACTGGACTTTCTTTGAGAAAGAATTTACCATGTTATTTTTGAAGTATCTTTAATGGTAATTATATGTGTAACATTTATTATGCAAACACCTAAGAATTATTTTATTCATTATATTAAAAGTCACGGACAAGAAAAGCCAATTTAATTACAGCAAAATCTGTATTAATTTCTTGGGGAATGAATAGGTTATTCTTAATGGAATTCCCTAGTTGAGAATTTATCAGAATTCTTGCTTTGGCCTTTATTGTTCAAAAGTTTTATAAAATATCTTAGTTTATTCTCCTGCATTGTTAAATACAGTACAGTTAAGTGACTCATAGAGAAATGAAACTGTGAAGTAGAAGGGGAGCTAAATTTAGATTAGAAGGCCTGGTTTCTAATTCTGGCTCTGACATTTAGAATTATAGTTTAAGAGATGTAAGATGTTATCTAGTTTTATATCCTCCTTTCATAAATAAGAAAGTCCAAAAGAAAGAAAGTGACTTTGTTAAGGTAATATGACTAGTAAAGGTAAAAGCAAAGATTCAAACCCAAAGGTCAATGACCACAATTCAGCTTCTTAAATGATGTGACTAATGGTTAACCACTTGACTTTTCACAGCTTCAATTTCTTTGTTTAAAAAAAATGTTGAAAATATTTGTATTACCTAATTAATAATACTGCAATAATTTCATTTTCAAACTTCCAAATGACATATTAGTAAGTCAGTATGTTAAAATATAATAAGCTTTTTTATAGAGAGCTAGAAGACTTGGAAAAAATCTGATTCTGTAACTTACTACCTTTTAAGGGAGGTATAGTCATATTTTCCTCATTTTCAAAATATTAGTAATACTTTTACTCAAAGAGTTAAGGGTTTGGTGGGAAAAACATCTTGTAACTAATTAAATGCTACAGAAATAATTTAGGAGTTTAGTGTCTTCTTATAGTTATTCTAAATTAGCAATGAACACATATTTAGATATATAGATATATATATATGTGTATTAAAATGTAAAAAATTGAGTTGAAGACATTGATTCTCTGACATTTTCTTCTTTGCCTAGAAGCTGACTTTGAAAATAATTCTTAATATAAGCATATTTGCTCAAGGTAGGATATAGTAACTATATTATTAATATTTCTTATTTAGGAGGTGAATTTTTCAGAAAAGAAATTGATTATGTATCAATTGATTTTGTTAAATTTATATTAATTGCAAAGTTCCCTGAATAAAACTACTTTGTTTAATAGATTATTTATGTCCAAAGAAACATTAAGACACAATGTAAATGCTGCTGATTTTGTTCAATTATATGCCTGTGAAGAATCAATCTTTTAACCTGGAAATGCAGGTGTAAAAAGAAAATACAGATTTAATAAAAGAAGTTACAACACAAAAGAAAGTAATAGAAAAGTTAAAAAGAGATTAAAGGAAAATTATGTGGTTTGCTAATTAATTTTGGCAAACCAGCTGCCAGGCTCAGCAGAAATCTGGAAAAGAAGAGAGACCCAGCTCCTCCCAAAATCTCCTTAAATTCCCCCTCTGGATCCATAGGAAGAGATGGTAACCTGGGAGTGGCCCAAGCTCCACATTGGAGAGTTTGCCTTTTGGTGAGGAATGGAAGTGTCTTAGCTTCTGGTATGGGTGGCCTCAGATGTTGTTTCCAGCATCTGCTCAACCTAAGTGTCCCTAACCTAAAGAGAACACAATCTAGATTAGATTGAAGGTCAGGCTGTGGCCTAGATTAGACTGAAGGAGTATTTTAACAGAGTTCTAAAGGAAGGAGGAAGATTTTCTTTTTAATGGTGCAAACAAAAGATATACAAAATTTTTCCTAATTGATTTCAATATTCCCTATGCCCATGGTTATCTGCATCAATACTACAGACAAGAAGTAGGTGGGTGGGACAGCTAGATGGGGCAGCTAGGTCATTGGATAGAGCACCACCCTGGAGTCAAGAGGGCCTGAGTTCAAATCCAGCCTCAGACACTTAATAATTACCTGGTTGTGTGACCTTGGGCAAGTCACTTAACCCCACTGCCTTGCCAAAAAAAAAAAGAAGTAGCTAGGTGATATAGTGTAGAGAACTCTGGATCTGTAGTCAGAAAGAGCAATGTTCAAATTTAGTTGAATACTTAAGAGCTATGTGTAAATCACTTAATTTCTTTACCTCAGTTTCCTCACCTATAAAATGTAAATAATAATGACACCTATCTCACAGAGTTGTTGTGAAGATCAAAGATAAAGTACTTTGCTAACCTTAAAGTTATATAAATGCTACCTATTAATATTAGATTTTTAGTTGATAGAACTCAGCATTTCAGAGGTATTGATTCATCAAAAGGAACTTACCTCTAACATTCACCATCTTATTTATATAAATATATATATATATATATATATATGGATAGAGATATAAATATACACATACATATAAATGTATATAAACACATTTATACATATATACATATATATGTATATGTATATACATATATATGTATTTACACACACACAAAGTAATGGAGTAAAGAATAGAATGCTAAATTTTGGAGCAAGAAGAGCCAACATAACATGGGTAAATAGACTGACAGGCAAATATAAAAATATAAATAGGCAGAGATATACATATATAGATTTATATCTACATCTAGCTTAATTTTAGTATAGAATATGAAAGGAACTTTTACAATTCTCTATTGTAACATTTATTTATTTATTTGTTTGTTCATTGATTCATTTACTTATTTACTTGTTTGTTTATTTGTTTATTTAATTTATTTATTTTAGGTTTTTTGCAAGGCAAATGGGGTTAAGTGACTTTCCCAAGGCCACACAACCAGGTAATTATTAAGTGTCTGAGGCCGGATTTGAACTTAGGTACTTCTGACTCCAGGGCCAGTACTCTATCCACTGTACCACCTAGCTGCCCAATAACGTTTATTTTTATGGTTGAGGAAGTAGACTCAGATTTGTTAAGCAATTTGACCAGTAGTAGGCATCAAAGTTATTATCTTCACCTGGTTCCTTTGCTTGTGATCTATCCACTATATCACCTTACTTCTTCCCTTTGAAAATAGGATGTAAGGCAAGACAATAAGCATTTATTAAATTTATTATGTGCCAGTCATAGTCCTCAGAACCAGGGATACAAATGCAAATAGTCAAGTATTCCTTATCCTCAATGGGTTTGCATTTTAATGGAGGAGGGGATCACACAAAAGAGATCTGAAGGGAGGAATTGGAGGGAACAAGCTGTCAAAGCCAGAAAGTTTGAAGCACGACTTTGAGTGGAACGCAGGTTAGAATGTTGGTTGTTCTGGATCCCCAAAATTGGAAAATTAAGAAGAAATACCCAGCAGCAGAAGGAAGAACCTGGTAACAAAATGCAATATATCTTTTCTGCTGATAGACTCTTCTACTCCATCAGAAACTGTCTACTGATTTTTTTTAACTTTCCCAGTCAAATATTACTTCTTTCATTGATGTGGCAAATGGAAATGGGCTCCAATGAAATGCTAATACATAAACTTGCTGGCCATTTAAATTCTTTTACAGCTATCTTTTCAATAAAATTATAAAACTTTTGTTTGCCACTAATCATTTTTATTATACAAGAAAACGTTAAGGGGCTATGACATTGACCTAGAACATTTTTATTCCCTCACAACTTTGGATGTCTTTTTTTTTTTGAAGGCTCCTTCCCTTCTGAATGGAACTACTCCTTAGAGCTAGGGAAGCAAAAATAATGCAAAAGAATTCTTCCTGATTTAGTGTATTTCTACTCTCATTGGTACAAGCAGGGATACAGAAAGCTTTCAGAAGGAGCCTCAAGAAAAGAAAGAGAACTTTCTTTAAATTAAACAAAGAAGGAATTTGAAAAAAAATCTCAAGAGATTCTCTATAGAAGCAGGAAATCAGATAGGATATTTAAGCTTAATGACTAAAGATGTTGAAAGCATGCTAAACCTATAGCCATTGAGAATGGCTTGGCAATTCTTTAATTAAACATTAAAGCATGTTTTTTGCCATTGAATAAAAATTGGAAGTCAAAAAACATTTTTTCTTCTCCCGGGGTTAATTTCTTCCCAAGTAGTTAAATTAGTTGTAAAAATTAAATTTAGATTTTAGTCTACTTGTAGCATTTGTGTCTAAACTACATTCGTTAAGTCTTTTCTCCCCAACCATTACATTTTCCTAAAATTAAAATTCAATCATAGTTATATAAAGTCATATCAGATACAGAAAGTTCATATCTCAACTGTGTAAATTACACATTGAAAATAATTAAAATAGGATTTTTAGCAATTCTTATAGATGAAAGAATGCTGTTTTTAACAAATTATATATTGAGATCATAATAGGTTTTTTCTAGATTATTTAAATATTTTGCAATGTTAAAATGTAATTTAAAAAATTGTTTTATTGAAGAGCAAATGAGATTTAACTCTAACTATATAAAATACTCTGCTCTCTTCTTAACTCAGAAGCAATAAATAAGAGAAAGTTTTGAAGGTCATTGTTAACATTAAGTATGAGCTGTAAGAATTAAAATGATGTTATGATGTTAGCAGAGCCTCTGAATTCTGAAACAGCATATTATGAGATCTTGTATTATTACACACTTGTTATTATCTTTTTTCCCCTATAAATATCATAGGCTCTCTAATATATTGCTCATAAGGGCATTGTTAAGCTTACCTCCTGGAATAAAACTTTTTTTCTTTTACTTCTTATAATGTGTCTTATACTAAGAAATCTTCTCAATTTAGTAGGTTTCATAGGTTATTTTTCCTGTTCTAAAGATGTAATTAGTCTGAAGAGAGGGTGGCTCATGGGGGGGAGACTGATCTGAACATGAAAATATTAATTTGAAATTTAAAAACACAATGCTAAGTATAGATATTAATGGCAGATGTGGTCGCTAGAAAAATTTGGTCTATTGCACATATATTTGTTTCACCTTCATACACATATATAGAAACTTGTGTTCTCAGTTAAACACCTATTGACTTTTTTTAAGGGGCAAATTAAAGTCTATACCCATGTGTGCACTGGTCTCTGAAATAATAAAAGATAATCACTCTCTAAAAGATCAGTAATTCTAAAATCCAGACCTAGATTTAGTGTCATATTCACAAGAGGCTCTTGTGTCTCTCTTTCATGAATATAATGAGGGTATCATCTGAAGGTAAACCAGAAGGATCTTTAACAAAATAATAGTATTCTTATATATTCATAAATATCTATATTTAGATTAGGGAATGACATAAAGAATATTATCTTCTGTATTTTTAATTCTTTTTTTGGAATTTATTTCACAGAATCTGCTTCAATCACTCACACATTTCAAAGAGAAAGTTTTGATTTAATAAATAAGTGTGCTCAACATATAAGTTCCACACATATGAAAAACTATAGCAACTCTTTGCAGTTTCTATTTCAAATGTTGTCTCTACTTTGTTCTTCACTGCTCAGAGCTGAAAAGACAATCAGTGGAGAAGGCAAATCACTCTCTCTATATCTTAAAATGAACAGACAATATCCAAGGAAATAATAACTAATGAACTTTTGCAACACTCCAACCCATGTATAAATGCCATATATTTAAAAGTAATACAAACATATTTACATATTATCATTTTAATAACTCCAGTTCGGGAAGCCAAAGGCTATTTCAGCAGAGCCTCCATTTTGTAACCAAATAAAGAGTGAGTAAGGGGTTTCTATAAGGTTTCATTTCTGTGGACTCAAAGAATATTTTTGAATATTTTTGAAAACCCTTCAGGAAAATAGAGGAGCTGAAGCATCTGCTATAGTCAGAATACTCAATTAACTCTGTTTAAATAAAGCTAATTGATGCTATAAGTGTAGAGTGATGCTCTGTAAGAATAAGGGGTGAGAACTAAGGGATAAGCATTTGCTTAGCCTTTGGGCAGTTCTAGACCACTGAGAAGGACAGCTGGGGACTATAAAATGAAAAAATTTTAAGAAACAGAAAAGAACTCCATTTCCCTTATCCCAAACAACACTTGTAGCAATGAAAAGTGAAAGAATTTTCTTTTTCTTTCTGGTTTTTACAAGACAATGGGGTTAAGTGACTTAGCAGATGTCAAGCAGAGGTAATTATTAAGTGTCTGAGGCTGGATTTGAACTAAGGTCCTTCTGACTCCTGGGCCAGTGCTCTATCCACTGTGCACCTAACTACCCCTAATTTTCTTTTCTTTTATTTAAAGAAATGACTTAATTTTATAGTAATTTCTGACCATATTTAAATGTTGTGACTGCTTTGACATTTTTATTATGCAAAAGCCATTTATTATTATCCATTTACAAATTATCAAATAAAATCTCTGAAAAGTCTTATAAAATGCAAACAAATTAATGCAATAAAAATAAAATTATTACAAAGTATTACCCTTTTTAAGGCTCATGGTAAATTTTTAGGCAAAAGGAGGGGAAGGTGTAATAATCAGGTGAAGATTAGAAATTCAAACAAAGGGTCAAATAGTTATTTCCAAAGTTTTCAAATGAAACATTTTTTTATTTTTGTGTTAAATCATTAACAACAACCAAAACAGCAACAGTTGGAAATCATGCAGTACTTTAAGCTTTCAAAAACACTTTACAAAAATTATCTCATTTTAGCTTCATATCAAACTTTGGGAGGGTGGTGCAATTTTTAATCCAATTTTAGAGATAATGAAATTGAGACAAACATGAGGACTCATCTTCTGACAAAGAACTAATAGATTCAGAAAGAAGGAATCTATGTGTGTGTATACTTTATATATATGCATATATATAATCTATACGTGTAAATATATATATATATATATAATATATCTATTAACTATCTCTTCAGAGTCCATTACTTTTTGTGTCTGTATATGGTTTTGTGTGTTTGTGTGTGTGTGTGCTAGCTCACATTATACATATTCGTTTCATAGCCAATAATGCATATTCGTTTCAAGGTCTTTTGTTTGCATTCTTTTTACAATGAGGGAAAAGTGAGAAAATAAGAGGAAGAAAGAATCAATTTTTTTCATTGAAAATTGAAAATAAAATATGATTTTTACAAATATATATATATATATAAATCTATTTGTTTCTCAGCAATGGTTAAAAGTAAAAAAATTAAAAGACTGCAAATTAAAGAACTTGAGAATGATGTATAAATCCTGGTATATAGTTGAAAAATGATATATGTTTATTGATTGATATGTTGATTAAAAGGCAAAGTTCAACTCAATAGGGTTTTAATAAATGTTTATCCCTTTGGAAGCTTATAATGCAAACCTTTCAAATGTCAAAAACAAACTTTATATTCAAATTTAATGACATTCTCATTTCCCTTTAGTATCAATTCAACAAGAATAATCATGCTCTGTACTCTATTACAAAAGTTCCTAACCTGGAGTTCATGAACTTAAGTTTTAAAAAATATTTTGATAACTGAATTTCAATATAATTAATTTCCTTTGTAATGATATATATATATGTATATGTAATAAAATTCATGTTATAGATACATATAAAGCTACATGTATGGACATATATATGTGCATATGGTGTTTGTATGTGTTTATTTAAATAAATTAATTGAACAAATTAGGTGCTCATGGGCTTCTGGATTGTAAAAGCAAGTCTGTGACACAAAAGAGATTAAGAAACAAAACAAGGGGGTTGGCTAGGTGGGGTAGTGGATGAAGCACCAGCCTTGGAGTCAGGAGTACCTGGGTTCAAATCTGGTGTCAGACACTTAATAATTACCTAGCTATGTGGCCTTGGGCAAGCCACTTAACCCCATTTGCCTTGAAAAAAACTAAAAAAAAAAGAAACAAAACAAGGATAACAGCACTTACATTACACCAAGGACAAAAAGAAGCTCTGATGTTGAATAAAAAAGTCAAATTATAGAACTCAAAACAGATTTATACCTTTATATCTTTATATTACATTCATATCTTTTAGAGATATATTCATATTTGCAAATTACCTTAAATCAGATCCTTACACAGCACAGTCATATATTGAACAATTACAAAAGCAATCATTATTAACTGGAAAATGATGTCAAGAAGGTATCACAGGGGCAGCTAGGTGGCACAGTGGATACAGCACTGGCCCTGGAGTCAGGAGTACCTGAATTCAAATTCAGCCACAGACACTTACTAATTACCTAAGCTATGTGGCCTTGGGCAAGCCACTTAACCCCTTTGCCTTGCAAAAAACCAAAAACAAAACCTAAAAAAATAAAAAAAAAGAAGGCAGCACTTCCATAAGGGAGTGTAAAGTCCTCCTGTAAAGAACTTCCAAAACTAGGACAATTTAAGAGAATGCTAAAAAAGAATTTTAATGCATTATTTTTTAAAAACCCAAATAAATCCTTATAAACCATGAAAAAATATTTTAAAAATCTATTAATCTTAATCCCCTGAAATAACTGTTAGTTTTTGTATTTAAAACAAACAGATCATTTTATGTAAAAGCATGATTTTTTTCTATATAGTCTGATGATGAACTAGCTCTCTGTCATTTCCTTTCATATTCCCTTGTCATAAAAATTGACAAAGTCAGTATTAGAAGACAGTAACAAGTAATTGTAGCATTGAATGAAAACAGATCTGAGTTTTCATCTTACACTTTAAAAATACTGTGAAAACTTATTTGGTTAACCTCATTTAGATGAGTAAGATTGCTTTCCTTCTTAGCCTTAAAAAATTTCAGCTCAACAGGCAGCCAGGAGAGCACCGTACATTAACATTGATCTCTATTTGTTTCCTATGCTTTTTACCTTCTTTTGAAGTATATTTTCTTTCTAAACTCACAAGGAACATTAATAACATCAATAAAATCTTCATCAAGGTGCTTTTATTTTTATATATGTGGGGGAGGATTGAAGAGGAGAAAATGAAGTTCTTTTGAATCCCTGAGAAAAGAAAGTTCATTATTTGATTGATGTCATGCTCAAATATACTAGAACACAAATTTAAATATGTTTGAAAGAATTTGACATTGTGCTGGAGGGAAAAATGAACCTTTTCCTTAGATCTCAGTAGTATTTTTCTTCATCATTTTAAGTCAATTAAAATTTTTCCTCTCATATTTGTGGGTGAGAATTGCAAATACTTGACCAATTTGCAAAGGGGTCAAAATGCCATGCCTAACTTGATAATAAAATACTTTATGCTTTAGATGCAACCACTTGAATCGTCATGCAGTTAGTGGAGTGTATCCAACTGAGAAAAGTCATTCATTTCTATGAAAATCTATGCACTTGTGTAGGATTCATCATAAGAAATATAAAGGGAAAAAGCACTTGCAAGAATAGCAGAGTGAGATATATTTTTGGATCATTTATGACCAACAGAAATAATTACAGATTTTCATTTATTCCCTATAGCTTTATATCTAATAAATAACCATCATTCAACTTCTGTCAAGCATATAACCAATGTAACAATGTATTTTTTTCGTTAGCAAAAAATATAAAGAATTAATAACCAACATCTTGGAATATATAATTATTGTCACCATTAAACTATATTAATAACTATTCACTAAATTGATGAATGGGAGTTTTAATGCTTATAAAAGCATGGGTATATTTGCCTTCACTTTGTTATACCTTCTCCATTACAAATGCAAGTCACAGATCGTATGATAACAGCCCTCCCCACCAATAATTTCAAGGTTAGAAAATATACTAATGAAGGAAAAATAGAGAAAAATACTTTTTCTTACAAAAATGATAATTTATAATTCAAATTCTTTTAAGGTTTCCCATTTTATTCTGTTACAAAAAGCAGCAATGTAAAATGAGAGATTTACATAGTATGACCTCTAATGTCCTTTCCATATTTATATCTGTGTAAAGGAGAGATATTTTGAAAAGTTACCCACACAGTTTCTTCTGATTCTGAAATTTTCATCCATGAGAATTCCAGGTATTAACAATATGACTAAAAACATTAAAATCAATCTTAAGATTGTCCCCTAAATTTTAAGGTTTCTTAAGTTTTATATTTATATATTTATTTATATTATATAAATTATATTTAGATAAAAGCTAAGGAAAATGAGATCTAAACAATTAAATAAACAAAAGATATTGAACTCCATTTAATCATAGGTTTAAGGAGTATATTTGTCAATAAACATTTAGATTGGATCTATTATATACATATATAATTATGTGTTTGATTTTAGGTCTAAATGTGAAGTGATAGTATGCAAGACATGGTTAGACATACAAATGAATGCGAATGTCCACAAGCAACCTTCACGTGTAATAGTCAATGTAAAAGACAAATTATATTCTTGAATTTCTATACCCCTCAATTTAAATCAACAAATATTTATGATGTAGTTCAGGGCTATCCAAAATGTGGCTGGCAGGCCATATGGCCTGCAGTGCAATTTTATGTGACCCCTTGTGGGTTTACTAAATACTTTAGTAAACAAAGTCATGTAGCACAGAGCTCTCATTAATATGGCAAGTAAAAATATATTGTCCATTGTTTCAATAAAAACTTCTTAAAAGTAAGGTTGGGCAACCCTGGAGTAGTTAAAAGAATCTTAAATTTAGAGTCAGAACACCAGACTTCAAATATCTCCTGCAATTTACTACTTCTGTGACTTAGGAAAATCATGTAAGTTCACTATTAAGTTCAACTCCCTCAACTGTAAATATATTTGTTTGAGAGCAGATGATTTGCATTCACCCTTTCAGATCAAAATCTCTAAGACACAACAAAAACTTACAGAATCAATCTAAAGAGTCAAAGGAAACATCAAAGTTAATTGCAAACAATACATGAATAGGAATCCCTACAAAATCATTGATAACTAATCATATATATTTCACTTATGTACTATTTCTTGAGATACTCCACTTTGGGAAAACTGCAATTGCTGTACCTTTATATTCAGCCACATTTATATCATGCAGTTAAAAGGATCATCTTTTCTTCTTGTTACCTGTTACCTTAGACAAGTCATTTAATCATTCTAGGGCTCAATTTTTTAATAAAGCTGAAAAGGAATAAGATTCTGAGAAGTCAATCACTTCTCCCAAAGTCATGTATTTGGAAAGTAATAAAGCCAGGATTCATACCCAGAATGTCATATTCCAAGAAAAATATTTTCTCATCTGATGCTTCCAATAATTCATGAACGTAGGTGCAATTATCATTCTCATTTTACAATTGAGGAAACTAAGATAAATATTAAGTGGCTTGTACAGTGTCCCAAGACAAATAAAAATATGAAACCAGATTTCAACTCAAGCTTTTTCATTCCACACCTAGGACAAATACTATCACATCACTTAGCTACCTGTTATCATTGCCTAGGGAAACAAAAGGAAAAGATTGTTTAATAAATATCTTAACTATCCAAAAATATTATAGTTATCCATACATAAATATAGAAAATGTGATGCACTACTGCCCTAGGCCTTCTATATCCTACTTGATACAGCATTATTCCCTAAAGCAAGATTGGATTAGGTCTAGCATCTTGCATCTCCCTCACAGCAATGGCTTCCTTCTGTATCAAGACAAGGCATCTTCTACTTCCTGCTGCCAGTCCAATTTCCCAAATGGGATTTGAAGAATGTCCAGTGAAAAGAAGAGTAACCCATCCTTTGACTTTAGGTCTTCTTACTATGCCTGTCCTTTGAGAGTAGATGAGTGGACACTCCACTAAAAAATGAACATTGTCACATCCAATCATATCTTTCACATTCCAGTGACTTGAACTCTAAGAGATCATCATTCAAACTCCATTCCACAATCCTACTACCCAGTTCTTCATTTCCAACCCTACAACCCCAAAGTCTCAAATTAATTCCACTCAGTTCTTGAACTATATTCTCTGAAATGCCTATTCCACAAGCAGCAATTTCTCTTCATCTTATATATATTACTCTCCCACTCCTTCAATCTGTTTACTTTATAGAAGTCAGATTCCTCATGAACATTAACAGCCTCTCTGATCACTCTTTCAGGTACTGACTGTACTTTCACTTACTTTTCTTGGCTCACTGATCAAGTTGGGGGAAGTACATATTTTTCCACATTTACACTCCATGTTTCCTCCCTTCTTCTGTTACTCAGTAATTGTGTTTATAACCATCACCCAATAAAAATCCTTCTAGTTGTCTATAGAAACTCTTCATCCTTTCTCAATGAATTAAATACCAGATATGCATTTTTCTCTGCTCCCCACTGCCCACCCTCATACTTGGGGACTTAAATCTCTCTTTCTCTCTCTCTCTCTCTCTCTCTCTCTCTCTCGAGAGAGAGAGAGAGAGAGAGAGATTCTTTTTAATGTCCATAATAATCAGGTCATCAACCTTCATATCTCCCATTCTCTTATTTCCTCTACCCTACCTCAACCCAGATAAAAATTTTACCATCATTCACAAATATACCAACTCCATTTTCAAGAATTTTGAAATTTCATTATGTAACCATTGTCTTTTTAATTAAAAATTAATTTACTTAAAAGAGACTTTTAATCTCTCCCTTTACTTTTCCTCACATAAACCAACTCTCTATCCACACCATTACCTCTAACTCCTTGAACCCTCATTTTTATTCCAGATTATCTTGCCCATACTATCCATTCTCTCTTATTCTCATCTTGATTTCTTGGTGAACCAATTCACTAATCTTTTTTTTAGAGAAATTTTTATTTTTTGTCTTTATTTTTTTAGGTTTTTGGCAAGTCAAATGGGGTTAAGTGGCTTGCCCAAGGCCACACAGCTAGGTAATTATTAAGTATCTGAGGCCGGATTTGAACTCAGGTACTTCTGACTCCAGGACCAGTGCTCTATTCACTGCAGCACCTAGCCACCCCCAATTAATGATCTTGAATCCCTAGCTCCCTTATCATATGACCTATTATGTTCAACCAATACTTTTCCTCGGATGACTCCTTGCATTCATCACCTGCACACCCAAAAATGTTATGCTGAAGGAAGAGCTTGAAAGAGAAATCCCATTCAAAATAACTTCTGGCAATATAAAATACTGGGGAGTCTACCTGCCAGCATAGACTCAGAAACTCTATAAAAACAATTACAAAACACTTTTCTCACAAATAAAATCAGTTTTTAAAAAAACTGGGCAAATATCAATTGTTAATGGATAGGCTGAGCTAATATAATAAAAATGACAATTCTACCAAAACTAAATTAAGTATTAGTGCCCTACCAATCAAAATTCCAAAAAAATTACTTTAAGTTAGAAAAAATTGTAAGTAAATTCATATGGAGAAATAATAAGTTAAGAATTTCCAGGGATTTAATGAAAAAGTGCAAAAGAAGGTGGCTTAGCCTTAACAGATCTAAAATTATATCATAAATCATCAGTTTTCAAAACAGTTTAGTATTGGCTAAGAAATAGAGTGGTAGATCAGTGAAATAGACTAGTTGCAATACTAGGAAATGATTATAGTAATCTGCTGTTTGATAAACCCAAAGAGTCCAGTTTTGGGGATTAAAAACTCTCTCTTTGATAAAAATTGTTGGGAAAATTGGAAGTTATTATGGCAGAAACTTGGATTTGACCAACACTTCACACCCTATACTAAGATAAGATCAAAATGGATCCAGGATTTAGACATAAAAGACAACATTATAAGCAAACTAGGAGATCAAGGAATTTAAGGAAAGGGAAGCAGTTTATCACCCAGGAGGAAATGGAGAACATCATTAAAAACAAACTAGATAATTTTGATTACATTACATTAAAAAGCTTTTGCATGGACAAAACCATTGTAAGCAAGATCAAAGGACATGCAGTCAACTGGGAAAGAATTTTATAAATAGTATTTATGACAAAGGACTCACTTCTAAAATATGTAGAGAACTGAGTCAAATTTTCAAAAAAATAAGTCATTCCCCAATTGACAAATGGTCAGAGGATATGCAAAAGCAATTTACAGATGAGGAAATCAAAGCGTTCCATAGGCATATGAAAAATTGCTCTAAATCATTACTGATTAGAGAAATGCAAATTAAAGCATCTCTGAGGAACCACCTCACACCTCTCAAGACTGGCCAATATGACCAGAAAGGACAATGATCAATGTTGGATGGGATGTGGGAAATCTAGGACACTAATGCATTGTTGATGAAGTTGTGAACTCATCCAACCTTTCTGGAGAGCAATTTGGAATTATGTCCAAAGGGCAACAAAAATGTGCATACCCTTTGACCCAGAAATACCACTACTGGGTCTATACCCTGAAGAGATCATGGTACTTGCACAAAAATATTCATAGCAACTCTGTGGTGGCAAAGAATTGGAAACTGAGTGAATGTCTACCAATTGGGGAAAGGCTGAACTAATTGTGGTATTTGTACATTATGGAACACTATTGTTCTATTAGAAACCAGGAGGGATGAGAATTCAGAGAAGGGAATTTGTATGAACTGTTGCTGAGTGAGATGAGCAGAACCAGAAGAACATTGTACACCATAACAGCAACATGGGATTGAGGATCAATCTTAATGGACTTGTTCATTCCAACAGTGCAACAATCAGAGACAATTTTGGGGTATCTGTGATGGAGAATACTATCTGTATCCAGGTAAGGAATTGTGCAGTTTGAACAAATATGAAAGACTATTACCTTTAATTAAAAAAAAAACCTGTTCTCTTATTATGTAATTTTGTTCTTATATTTTTTTCCTTAAAGATATGATTTCTCTCTCAACACATTCCATTTACATCACTGTATAGCATGGAAACAATGTAAAACCTAACAGATTGCCTTCTGTGGGGGGTGGGGAGGGGTGAGATTAGGGGAAAAATTGTAAAATTCAAAAATAAATAATTTTTTAAAAATATAAATAAAATAAAAAAATGTTCTTCTGAAATAAGGTAGAGAAAATCAAGCAACCATTCTATTTCCACTTCAAATTAATGTTACCTAACTTCTACTGAACCCTAAGTACTCCTAGGCAATCATTCCACTCTTCACAGTGCCACTTCTAAACTTTTTCATCCTTCTTCAAACTTCCCATGTCTCCCTGTTTCTCCACACTCTCAGCTGAGAACTTTGCCTCATATTTTACAGTGGAATAAATTGAAGCAATTTGGTTTGAATTCATCTCTCCTCTTGCTCATCTCCTCTCACCTACCTTGAAAAATTTCTTACTTGATCTTCTCATCCTTTCCATTAACTACTTTTTGTAGCTGAACTCTGAAAAAACTACAATAACTGTCTTACTTTCTTCTCAATTTCTTAAATCACACTGACCTATTTTAACATTTCACTGAAATTACTATTTCCAACTTTATCAGTGATCTTTTAATTAGCAAATACTCATTCTCTTTGATCTCTGTACACCCTTTGCCAATATGTATTGACCTCTCGCTACTCCTTGATACTCTCTTCTCTTTAGATTTTTGAAACACCACTCTCTCTTGATTTTCCTCCCACTTGTGTCATTGCTCTGCCTCCTTTGTTATATCATCCAAATCAACCTTCTAATCATTGGTATTCTTCAGGATTTTGTCTTGGGCCCTCCCCCCCCCCCCCCAATACTACTTCCCTTGGTGAACAATCAACTGCAAATGATTTAAATACTATTTCTATGCTGATAATTCTCAGTTCTAACTTTCCTACTCCCCAGTTTCTTCACTGACCTCCAGTCTATATCTCCAATAGCATTTCACACATCTCAAATGGGATATACAGTAGACATCTTTAAATATTTCCAAAGCAGAACTCATTATCTTTTCCCATAAAAATCCACTCCCACATGCCCTGTTTCTGTAGAGAGCAACACCGGTGTCCCAGTCCTTCAGGATAACAACCTAGAAGTCATCTTGGATTCCTCATTAGATCTCCCCTACTATTTCCAATCTATTGCCAAGGTTTGTTGATTTCACCTTTCTTATACTTATTCTGCTTTGATACTGTTACCACTCTAATACAGGCCTTCAATCCCCTTATGCCTTTATTATTGCAATAGCCCTACTAATGAGTCTGACTATTTCAATTCCCTCATCAGACTAATTCATTCTCCATTCAGTCATTCAAATGATTTTCTGAAACATAGGTCTAATTATGTCACTGACCCCCAGGCAATAAACTCTAATGACTTCTTGTTGCCTCCAAATACAAAGACACTGAGCTCTGTGTATTCAAGGTTCTTCATAAACTAATTCCTTCCTTTCTTTCCAGTTTTCTAACTTCTCACTTCCCCCCACACACTCTGTTCCAGTGACACTGGACACTGGTCTCCTGGTTGTTCCAGGAACAAGATACTTTACCTCTTGGTTCTGGGCTTTCCCCTTGCTGTTGTCCATGACTGAAACCCTCTCCTTCTCTGTTCCAACTACTGATATCCTTGATTTCCTTTAAATCTAGAATACTCATTTTCTACAGAGAACCTTCCCTAACCTCTCTTAATTCCATCCAGCACTTTCCTTCTTTTATTTCCTATTTATCCTGTATATAGTTTGGATTGTATATTTTGTTTGCATATTGTCTCTCCTATTAGATTGTAAGCTTTTTGAGGGTTGGACTCTTTTTTGCCTCTTTTTTTCCTGACTCTTTTTTATTATCTACTGCTCTTCTTATATTTCCTAGCATAGAGTGGTTATTAATTGAAAAAGGAAGCAAGAACTTTTCTTTTAAAGAACTTGAATTCATATAAAGGAGATGAGTAAGTTCAAGATTGCAAGTGTAAATGTATGGGGGAGGGTTGAGCCTCTGTGGATCTAGGCTCTTGATAATACTGTCAAAAGAGCAAAACAGACATGTTTACAATGCAGGAAAAGAACATACTGTAACAGTAATTTAAGGTTCATTTTCCAAGTCCTTAAAATAATGTCTCATGCAGGAAAATGATGAGGAAAACATGGTTTGTCTCTTTTTCACCTTTAATCTTTGAAACCTGCATTACCTTCTGAACTACTTTTAGTCACAGTTCACAGTTCTGAGTGTCATTTCTAAGAATTTTAGCAATTTAGTTTTCCTATTAATCCTCTAGGCTTTCTTAAATTCTACCACTTGGATTTGTAGGGATGTTGACAAGTCACGTGCTCAAGTAAAGGACTGCTAATAGAGGTTTTTCTATAAATAACTAATACCACCATATAAGAAAAAAGGAAATGAAGAGTTAGCCATTGACAAGCAAACTTTTACAAGTTCTGTAGTCATTAGGGGAAAAAAAAGAAACAGATGGTTTTCTGACAGATGTGGTATTCAGACCTCTTGAGGCTTGAGAAATACATACCTAATGGTTGTGGCCTCAGGCAAAAAGTCTTAACTAATCAAGTTACTAATCTGCTGTCCAATGCTACAAGCCACATATCACGTGATATAACACTGGGTTCATAATTACCTTTAAAGGAGTTTTTCTATCATTGCAATGTAAAGGATGCTGTTATTAACTGGGAAATGTTGAAATAATATGGAAAAAATAATGAAATTAGTCATAGAAATACCTCGTGTTTTAAATCATTTTCAAACTTTTGAAGTATTTTTATTATTATTTTGATATTTTTCAGTTAGGAAAGAGGAAGTTTCAAGGATGTTGCTTTTTCTTTTTTAAAATATATCCTATCTGTGCAAATAAAAAAGTTCATCACTCATCCACTAAGAATAATAGAATATTATGGTTTTTAACAGATTAAGTGATTTGTAAAAATTGCTTCACTTTGCTGTGGTGAAAAGGCAAATCACTGACCTTGATTTCTTCACATAAGGATATTTTAGCATGGCCAAGATGTTAAAGGAAAGAACAAATTAGGATCTGGTTAATTTGGGAAGAAGGAAGTAAAACTCAGCTTTCCTGTACCTTCTTTCCACCTTTGTTAAAAAACAAAGAAAGAAAGATAAGAAATGAGGAAACTGAAATCTAAGATTCAGAGACCTTTTATTTTTTTTTTCAGTTAGAGGAAGATATATTCCTTTTAGCATAACATTATAAAAATATTTGAGAGTTACCTTAAAATTTGATTTACATTTGTAGAAAGGTGTAAGATTTTCTTACTATATTTTTGCAAATTATTTACATGTAATCTTGTGTTCGAGCATACATGAATACCACCTTATATTTTCTGCTCTATCTCATGTCATTTTGTTTCAATAATATACTTCCAAAGAATACTTTTTTCATATAATTCCATTAACAAAGGACCTTATATCTCAATAAAATTAACCTGAAGTTGCTGCTATTTTACAGGCTGTCAAGCTTGTCAAGGCAAATAAACACTTAGGAGAAATAGAGATCTTGAAGTGGGAGTTATTGGAATAAGTATATGATTAGATAGAAATATAGACTACCTGAAGACTAATTTCTTTCAGTGATTCATTGTTTTGCCTTCCCTAGTTAGATGATAGGCAGGGTCTTAGTTTTTTTCTATGAGATTTAAAAAAAAATAAAACCTTTTGTATGAATTTATTTTAAAAACCACTCAAAAGGTACATATTTGGAATTAGTTCTGTGAAAATGGTTAACTCCTCTAATTAATTTTATTTAATTTATGAAATAATAATTTTTAAATTTGAAATAGCCAAAATTAGTTAAAGTTGCAATTATCTTCCTCATAGAATATTTTTCTGTTTTATAATTATTCATTCTTTTCTGAGCTCTTATACAGCATTAGAAGAATAGACAAGCCACCCCTCCTGTCTCTCTCTCTCTCCTCCCTCCTCTCTCTGTCTCTCTGCAATCCAGTTTTAAAAGTCTGAATAATCCCTGAGATTCTCCGCATTCTTATTTGCAGTGCACATGACATTTTAATGCCATAAATTACATGTGTTGCCTATAAAATGAGAGGCAATGATTACTTTCTTAGAAAGGAATCAAATCAGATGAAATGGGCTAACTAAATGTGTATTCAGAATTATAAGCAGCAGGGGAAAGGGAAATAGCAAAATTTAAATTTCCCTTTTCCCTTCACATTTTTTCCTCTTTTAAACTATACGAATAAAATTTTGGTTAAGGATAAAGTCAAATTTTAAATTGTTTTCATTCATTTTAAAGCAAAGGTATCCGTTTTCCTGGAAGATTTGCTATTTATTGCATTTTAACTTCACAGTGCTAATGTTAAATTGTCAGAAGAAATAATCGGATCAAGTTTCTGAGGCACAGATATTTGTGTTTGTGCTCCATAATGAAAAGGATCACTCTAATAGAAGACTTTCTTTGAAATCTGTCTTTCAATTCATCCACTCTACTAAAAATGTTTTTTCCAAACATTTCAGTGATCTCATAATTGTTAAATTTTCCTCTAGTAATCTCTTGATAGCAATAAATACAAAAAAGATTATAATCTCTTCTTGGATAGTCTCTCTTTTTTTGGTTTTCACAATGCTATTACTCTTGACTTCTCCTAGCTCTCTGACTATTCTTCATACTCTCTGCTTTGGTTATTTCATCTGATGATGTCCATTCAATAATCATTCCTAGACAAATTACATCTAAATCTATAAATTAATACCTTATGATTCCCCTATGATCCAGTCTTAATCTTCCAAGTTGAATTAATTTTCTGTTATACACTTCCAATTTTTAAAACTCAATATATCCAAAACTGAACTCATGGCCATAAGACCATTTCCTCATTCAATTTTCAGATTTAGTCAGTTGGCAAATTCTCTTGACTCTACCTATGGCATTTCTTAAATCAAAATATATTCTGTATTCTGTTCATACTTGAATGACCTTAGTTCAAATTCTTATCATTTCTTGCCTGGGCCATTTTAGTGGGCTTTAAACTTGACTGCCTCCAGTCTCTGTATTCTTCAATTCATCTCTGCTAAATATTGCTAAAACAATCTTGCTGATGTATAGAAGCAACTATATTTCTTTTCTGCCCTCCAATTTGCTATGGTTCCCTACTGTTAATGGGAAAAATATGAATTCATTACAGTACCTTTTGAGACCAAATGATAAAAAAATTGAAATGTAATTGAGAAATATTTAACTGAATAAATAAAAATACATACATAGATAATGTTAATATATGGATTTCTAGTTCAATTTCTAGCATATTAATGAATGTAGATATATATGTATTCAAACAAAATTAATATACCTAGAATTAATTATACAAAATTAATATACCTAGAATAAGAAGGAGCAGTTGAATGAGAAAAAAGCAGGTTGGGAGGACCACAAGTGTGGACTATTACACATATTTTCAGACTGTTTTGATATATTAATTAGTTTTACAATTAGTTTTGAAGCTTTTCTCAGTCCCTCTTAATTCTGGTGTCTCCTCTCTATTATCATTTCCTATTCATTCATAGCTTTCTTTGTACATAGTTGTTGGTATGTTGTTTTCCCTCTTAGACTGTGAGCTCCTTAAAAAAAGAGATAAATTTTGCCTTTTTGGTCTTCCCAGCATTTAACATTGTAGGTACTTAATAAATGTTTACTGACTGATAGATTCTTTATTTTGTTTTTAAAATAACACTACTGAAATGACTCTCTGGGAGGGAGAGGAGGAGAGATACTGTTGGTAATTTATATTGAAGCAAAAAAAAACACTGAGATTTTTTTTTCATCAGTAAGACTATAAACTTGTTAAGGTATCTAAAATGATTTTTTACATTCTTCACTTTTTATAGGACTTATCAGAATAGAAATTATATATTTTTTTCTCCTTTACATTTCAAATGCTATGACCATAACCATTTCTAGTATACAATATGATCACATCTACTTTTTTTCTGAAATTTTTGACATTTGATTATCATTCTGTATGACTGTAAAATAACATTACTTTAAGTGGTTTAAATGGTTTGTTATTAAATTAAATAATTAATTTAGAGATTATTATTTTTTAAATAGTGTAGTTCCTAAAATGAATGGTTAATATATCTCATTATTTAAATCTACCTTAATTTCTATATTAAGGATTTTATTGTTGTTTTCATATCATTTCTAAATGTCTATTCTCAGATATTTTATATATTCCATAGTTATTTCAAATATCTCAAATATTTTTATATATTCCATAGTTATTTCAAATTCTATACTTTTTTTCCTTGACCAGTTCTGACCAGATGATCCACCTAATCTGAAATAAGTGAATGTGGCTAAAGTCACTAATTAAATACATTATTGAACCTTCAATAGATTTTATTTTCTCTTTTATTTGGAAGGAGTGAACCTTTGCTAGCATGTTTAAGAATCTCCAGTGCTTAACACATAGTAGGAATATAATAAATACTTTATTGACTGACTGTTCAATGATAACTGAAAATTAGTTTTTATCATACAAATATTTTTCCAGTTTTGTCTTGGGTAGTAAAGCTAGTTTTAAACAAGTGTCCATACTCATATAAATGAGTTAAAAATTATCATATATCTTAAATTTGTAAGGGAATTTCCTAATATTTCAGGTTCAAAGTTTGTGGACTCATGCTTATTTTGAATAGAAAATTTTAGGAATAAAAAGAGAAATTTTTCTCCAAAGGCCACCCCTCCCAAATCTCATAAAACACAAATCTGTGCAATGCCTCTGTCTCTGGAAATCTAAATTCTTTATTTTATCAAATCATATTTATCTTGAACAAATCTATTATGATTCCTAAAAAGTAAGAATTTTAACATCATTATTGAACTATTATAATTCATTTCTCCCATAGCAGCATGATTAAAAGAAATGATCTTATTTATCAGACTCTCTGAAGCTAAAGTTATGAAAACATGACCATGAAACAATGACATAATAATTTTGCATGAAATCAAATATATTCACCTCAGAGATGTTAAAACATCTAAAATTTTAATAAATTGTTACTTGATCATTTTTTTTGCTTTGTCTGATAAAACAACTTGCTATTTTTGCCAATTGTTGCTTGATACTACATATTATTAGATACTTTTAACATTAAGAATTCAAAATTCAGCAAACCTGATTAACTGGAGGTCAGCTATTCATTCTGCATACTAAACATATTTCCTTGATACAGTATATAGAGTAATTTCCAAAGAGAAGCTATTTTGAGCAACTTCCAGAAACATCTCTTTGTAACACCTTCTTAACTGTGATTTCCTAATCACTATGCAGAAGATTTCACTGCCTAATTAAAGGACTGGTGCAGTGATGAAGATAAAGAATACAGAGCAGAGCTGCAAGCTAATCTACAAGCAAAACACAGGAGTTACTTGTCAAGAGTAAGGGTATATTTTATCGACAGCTGTGTCCAATAAGGATGAGATATGCAGTAAATGTTTAATATTAATGCATTTGTGCTATGATTGTTACCTACTCTGCCCTTTTTTCATTTTTCTCTCATCTCTCCTCATTAATATAATTAGTTTTTAGCTATTAAAACCCTTTTTAAATAAATATTCCTTTTGTAGATTATTATTTTTAATTGAATGGTAAGACTTTAGCAGTGAAGATTTTTTTATTCATATGCTCAAAATTGGTGCATATTTCTTATTATAATTAGTCATTTCAACAATAAGGCTCCAGATAGGTTATAGTTCATTTATGAATTCAATTCAATTTATTTAATGCCAATTATGTGTACAATGTATAACATTGTTATTTTTGGAAGATTTGAAAGAAAAATGACAGCTCCTGTTCTCAAGGTGTTTATATTTTTTCTATGGGACAAAGCATATATGCAAACAATAAAATAAAAGATAGATACACTAATGACTAGAAGATTTTCAAAGACTTTACAGAAGAGGTAGGCTTTAACTTAATTCTTAAGTAAAGATAAATATTTTGAAAAATAGAGATGAGAAAGGATTACATCCACATAAGATATAGGGGTGGCTTATGGGAATATGCAGAGATTGCAGATGGAGGAAACATTAAATAATCCTCAGCTAGAATGTAAAGTATATGAAAAGGGAGTGATCTGAAATAAAGTTGGAAAAGTAAGTTGAAGCAATACTGTGGAAAACTTTAAATTTAAACCAGAAGAATATATATTTTAATAAGGTACTGTAGGAGTTTATTGAGAGGGGAAGTGACATGGTTAGATTTACTCTAATGGAAAGTCACTTTGGCAGCTGTGTGGAAGATGGATTGGAGTGCAAAGAGATCTGAAGTAAGGAGAACAAAATAGCTACAATATTAGTCTATGAGAAGTGATGAAGACCTAAACTTGGGTGGTAGCTACATTAGAGAGGGGAAGGAAATGAATGTGAAATGAGTAGGGATGCGGGGGGGGGGGGAAGAGAGAGGGAAAGGAAGAGGAAGGAAAAGAGGGATAGAGGAGAAGGAGATGGAGACAGAGATGAAGACTGAGAGTCAAAAAGATGGAGACCAAGAGAGAAACTCACAGAGAGACAGACAGGCAGACATAGACACAGAAATAAAGAGATAGAGAAACAGAGACAAGGAGACAGAAAGAGGGAGAAAGTCAAAGAGAGACAGAGACAGAGAGAGAGAGAGAGAGAGAGAGAGAGAGAGAGAGAGAGAGAGAGAGAGAGAGACAGAGAGAGACAGAGAGACAGAGACAGAGAGACAGAGAGAGACAGAGAGAGAGAGAGACAGAGAGAGACAGAGAGACAGATAAACAGAGAGAGATAGAGGCAGAGAGAGCACAAGCTCCAGCATCAGGCAGCCAGAGAGACATAGTCAGAGACATAGAAAAATACAGAAGCAGAAAATGCGATATAGAGAAAAAGAAATACTGAAAGAGAGATAGAGCCACAGGGAGACAGAAAAAAGAGAGAACAAGAGACACAGCGACAGAGACAGAAACAGACATAAAGATGAATGGGAGGTTAGTAGAGATGAAAAAGAGAAGACAATCCAGGAGAAAGGTTTAAGGTACAACAACATGTAGGTAGTGAAGAGAAGGTAATAAGAAGTTCACAAGGAGGCACATGCCCCCAAAGCAGGATAGATATTATGTAAAATGGTTTATTTGACTTAGAATGCTATTGTGGATGTTGTTATTGGTTTTAAAGGTTTTTTTTGAGGTAAAAGGATTGAGGAGGGCAGATGTCAGAAATATAGCTTTTATTTTTCAAATGTGAAATAATTTTTAAAGCAAGCAATAAAAAATAGACATTCAAAAATTTGAACCTAGTGTCTCCAAGCAGCCCATTTTATGTTTAGTGTCTCTAATAATCTGATTTGTCCTCATATTTATATCTAATTTATACACTACTTTACACAGCTAAGTGCTCAGTAAATCTATTGATTGATAAATTCAAATTTTGCTGTTTCCCAAACTGGACACTTCATTTTTTCTTATGTTAAAATAATATGTCTGTGTGTATGTGTGTAACAGAACCTAGAAACTCAGAGTCTTATTTAAATTATCTTAAAAAACAAATGAAAAACAACTAAACCAATTCTCCCAAAAAAGAATGAGAGAGTGAACTCTGAATACATTAGAATGGGGAACTCTTGATAAGGACAGTTTTCCTACCAGTAACAAACAGTGTGGACTATTTTTTAAGTTGTCTGAATCACTGAGACACTAAGTGACTTAGCCAGAGTCATATAACAAGTCAGAGGTGGTACTTGAATCTAAGTCTTCTTGACACTGACTTTCTGTTCATTAAAGTTCTCTGCCTTTCACAAAACAAATAGTTATAATTTGATAAGAAAAAAATAATGTTAACATTCACAATGTCAACATAGATCACATCTACTACATAAAAAACGGCATCTTTAATATTTCCCTTCTTCAGTTTCTTTACTTCAGAACTGGCATTCTTTTTTCAACCAATAGCTACTACCACACCTCAACAATAACACTAGCAGTTAAGCATTTTACAAGTATTATCTCATGTGAACCTCACAAAAATACTATGAGATGATTCAGCAGTATGAGATCGTAACCTATATTAAAAGGCGAGAACATTATTGAAGTATAAAATGCATTTTGATTACATTAAATTAAAATTTTCTTGTATAAATAAAACCAATCTAGTCAAGAATAGAAGGAAAGCAGAAAATTGGAGGAAAAAACTTTCAGAGACAATCTCGCAGACAGGATATACATATATATATATATATATATATGTATGTTTATATATACATATATATATATATATGATGTAAGAAATGTAATATAAGAAATGATGAACTGATTGATTTGGAAAAATCATGGAAACATGTTCCTTCCTATGAAGGAAGATGCTGTTCACCTCAGAGAAAGAAATGACAAATAGAAATATGCATAGTATTGTCTTACATATGTGTACATGCTTATAGATGCATATTTATAAATGTGCATGTGCATATGTGTGTATGTGTGTAAGTATACATATATGTATGATATGTGTGCATATATCCATAGCTATGTATACTGCTTAGTTATAGTTTTCTGTAGGGGTGCAGGGAGGAAAAAAACAAAGTAAAAAGTGCACAGCAGAGAACAAAATAAAATCAAGAAGGAAGCAAAGAAAAACCAGGTAGCTTTGAAAAAAATGTATAGCTCATATCTAATATGTTTTCTTGAAATGGAAATTAAATATTTTATGTTGAATACTCTCCTGTTCTGCTGTGTGCAGGGTAATGCTCTTTTGTATTGAAGTTTAAAATGGAAAAAAAATGTACACACAAAAGAAAAAATAATTGTGAGCTAGGTGTAATTATTAATCTCCTTTTTAAAGTCTAAGAAATAAAAACTAAGAAAAGTTAAGATACTTGTCCAGGATTGTACAATTGTCTGAGGCAGAATTCAGATTGTAGGTTTCCTAGCTACAAGTCCAATATTCTATAATCTCAGCACTTATTAAAACATTTGGGATATTTTTAAAATGTCATATTTGTCTTTTACTGGCATAGTAACTGTGCCTATGCTTTCTATTTTTGTTTTTATGTTTTGCCAATTTCTCAAGAGTAATTTTGGGGTTATTGGAAATTAAAAAATAAATTACGATAATGATGACATTTGTAATAATGTCATATTTGGGGGCTTGTAGTTATTACTGAGACACATTATATAGTCTGTAGTTCAGAGAAATTCATTTTAAACTATAAGGGTCATTTCCCAACTTCAGCCCAAGACTTTTACCCTAGTTGTCTCCAGCTGTACCAGTCTTCCTTCTCATCTCCACCTCCTGGCTTCCCTATTTCACTTAAAGTTTTATCTAGAGTTCTCCCTTCTGAAAGAACTTTTCCCAATGCTCCTTACTCTTTTTTCCCCTCTGAGATTGCCTTTAATTTATTCTTTCTGTGTGTTTCTTCCTTATGAGTGGTTGTTTGCATGTTGTGTCCCTCACTAGACTCTGAAACCCCTGAGAAAAATGAGCATTTTTTAGCCTTTCTTGATTTTCCCAGGGCTTAGCACAGTGCTTAGACTATAGTAGACATTTAATAAATGCTAGTTAACTGACTATAATCTTAAAGCAAGTAGAGATATATACATTTCTATAGATTTACAAACTCTTAGAAACAGATGGGATTTCTATTTTGACTCCTATATTTTAGCCCACATCACATAATGGTAGCCCAAAGTTAGTGGCACCATTGATGCTAAAATATATGTCTCATGTCTATCAGACCATGATGCTTTTACCACATGATACTGTCATAATATTCCTTCATCATAAATTGCTTTTGCCCCATCACATCTGCTATGGCATTTCTCATCAATGCTTTCAGAAAGTCCTATGCATGTAAAAGTTACTATTGTCAGCTGCTATGCCATCTGGAGGGGGAACACCTCTGGAGAAATTAGCTTACCAGTTAAATAACAAGGGCTTTTCTAGAATAGATGTTAAAAATGAACACACTTTGACTTAATAGTCCTTTATCCCATTAAAAACAACGACCAAAAACCCTAAAACATATGTCTCCATTTAAACATTCATAACATGCCATAAATAATTATTTGTGTAATTAATTTGATAATACTCATTGTATCATTAAAGTCACAGATTTTCAATGGTGATTAAATCTAGTCATTTTTAAAAAAACAAATTAATTTGGGGCTATATGGGCTGGATATGATGCATCTAAGAAACAAGCAAATAAAAATGTAAGGTGAAAAAACTACCAAAGTTTTTTCTCTTCTAGTAGAAAGTCATGGACCAAAAAGTCCATGGATAATCATTATTTTTTCTATAAAGGAGAGAATTTCATATGGATATAATTTTCAAAATTCATGCTCTTCCTATTTAATGTTGAAATAACTTGGAAGAAATCCTCCTGAAATTAACCTTTGATCAAATTATAACAGTCAAATAACAAAAAAGTTCCAAAATTGGAGAAGATAAATTTAGTCTGAAATTACTGAAAGCCTTCATTAAGCCTTAATATATGCTGTCAACTTTAAACTAAATAATAAATGAGATTTTAACATAATCAGAAGAAAACTGCTGGTACCTGCCTCTGTTACTGTCACAATGAAATTGACAAGATAATTTTTAAAATAAGGCCTTCTCCTAGTCACTTCTAGGATCTGACAAGCACACAGACTTTATAATATATCCATTGCAAAGGGAAAAAAAAGAATTTATCTAGAAGAAATTTAGATGTTTGGATAGACACTTAACTCTTCTCTGCCTCAGAAAATGCTATACTGTTAGTTTGAACAAATAAATATTCTACAATGAAATGTAGCTATCTTTCAACAAAACCCTATTTTGTGTTTTCTCAATAATGACTGCTACCTAACTTTCATGAGGAGAACTAATTGCACAAAGATTACTCAGAATGTTACAGTGAGTTATTGTATTCACTTGACTCTAAAGGTTTTTATCTCATTATTGATGTGTACAGTTTTAATTATAACTAAGTATACCAAAAGAAGAAATCATGATTACTTATACTATTTTAATAAAAATTAATTGGATAAGCATATAATTTAGATTATGTCTATGTTGTAGCACATATTAAGTGTGGGAATGTTAAAGCCGTTTCTTAAAAATAAGAAAACAAAAGAGGTGAATAAAATAAAATGAGATATAATTGGATTTTTTTAAAAAGGAAAATTATTTTCTAGGGAGCATAGAAGTCATGCCTTTTTTTCCAAAGGAGAAATCTAAATCCAAAAAGTTGTATGCTACTCCTTTTCTGTAATTCCCCTGAGTTTTCCTGCTCATACTCCACACACCTTTCCCTCCTTATTTCCTTTCCACAATCTTTAGTCAGATTCAGTTCAGCAATTTATTGACCATTCCCTGAAAGAAATTGAGTGTAAGCAAGAGAAGTTTGAGAAGGTGGTTTAAGGAGTCAGTGTTCCATGTAGAAGCACTTAACATGCTTCTTTAGTTTTTTTCTATGATCAATAAATTATGTGGTCACAATATATTGTATCACTTTAGCCTATAAATGTGGGAAGAGTGATTGCCTGAGAGATAAATTTACTAATGTGAGATAGAAGCTAGAATCATAGATGTTTAAAAATAGTATTATAAGCAGCCTTCCCAAATATTCCCTAAATTTTGAAATCAGCAAGCATGGGTGCAATCTGTTTGTTTCTATGTGAAGTTGATTATGTTTTTCCTTTGCTTTTTGAAGAAGACCATGCCATCAGAGAGTTGATGTGATGACTTCTATGTGAATTGGATTTTAGTGAGGGGATGCTGTGATAAATCACCAACCTCACTTTCTTCTTCAATCATCTGGAACCAGTGACCAGATATGAATCAGAATGCCTAGAGATGTCCCTGGATGCCAGGCAAGAGGATTAAGTGACCTGCCCAAGATCACAACTAATAAATGGCAGTGTCTGAGGCTGGATTCAAATTTTTGTTCTCTTGACTCCACGATCAGTACTCCATCCACTGCACCACCTCGCTGCCCAACTGGCAGCAGTATGATTAACCATTGCTAAAATAATTAAATACATTGTCATTTCTTTCAGGGAGAGTAGGTTATTAATGATACATCTGAATTTTTAAATAATAATAATAATAATAAATTTAAATGCAAAATGCCTTATCCATTGTTTATAACTTGTCCTTTTAGTAAGAAAATTAAAAAGTGCTATAATAAAAATTACTCTGATAAATTACTCAAAATGAATTTTCAAATAACTTCTCTATCTGTGCCTAAAATGAGACAGACATTAAACACAGTAAGAGTTCACCTGAAAGTTAAACACAATAGGCAGGTCACATTTTTGAACTGTCAACCTTGATGTGACTTTACTTTTTTATATTGTAGATCATGTCATAATCAGAAGTATTTGAACATAGAAGGATCTATTACTTTGCTGTCACTGATCTTCAAGAAACTTAAATTTCCAAAGAGACATATAGACGGTATATCTTTTATATATTTTCTCCTTTTCATCAAATTTGAAATGAAGAAAGTTATTATAAAGATGATTTAGTGCTAAATTAGAATGTTAAAGTGAAAAAGAATATTTTAAAGTTATATTACAAAATAGTCCATCCTTCTAATGGACCCAAAATAATTAAAAATATTCTATACTTCCAATTATGCCATTTTTCTGTTAGAAACATTCAAAACCTTACCCTGAAAGCTTTATCCAAGTGTTACATCTAGGAATACACGCATTATTTAATGGAAAGTAAAATCTTATGTCTCACTGCTCATAGTTCATTTTGGGGGGAATTAAGTATTGATCACTAAAATACTAACACATAGTATATTGTCTACTTCAGCTATGGATAGATCTAAATTTATATCTGAAATTCTATTTCACTTAATCACACACCTGTAGACAGACTATATTTAAAACTGATATGAGGCTATATCTTGATGTGCAGGGACTGAGTTGAATTCAATCAATAAATTATTCTATATTTCTTTTATAAGGATTATAAATGAATAGAGTTTTTCAATTCTGTAGCTTTTGATGATGTACAGGAAATTAATGAAAGGTCACTATTTTAATTGTTAGCAATTTAAGAATTGACTTTGGAGAAATATTTTGGGGAATCAATAAATAAATTATAACTATTTTTAAGCAGCAAAATAATTATTTATAAATCATAAGATCTTTGATGTTGTAGGATGGAGGACATGTGTAGAATACCTTAACTGTGAATCAATGTTAATATATTTAACAATTTTTCATAGTTTGAATTATATCAAAATATGAAATGTTAATCTTTAATAAAGATAAAACTGCAGAACAATTGTGCATATATCCTCGTTATGTTACCCTTCTTGATCTTCTAATCTCCATCCCAAAGAGAATTCAGTCTCAACCTTAGCCTGCAAAATTAAATGTAAGAAAAAATGGGTGTAGGGGCAGCTAGGTCGCACAGTCAGGAGGACTTGAGTTCAAATTTGATCTCAGGCACTTAATATTTACTTAACTGTATGACTTTGGGCAAGTCACTTAACCTTACTGCCTTGCAAAAAAGAAAAGAAAAATGGATGGCGTAGTATAGGGAAGAATTGACAAAACCAAGGCAGTTATCATAAATTTTATAGAAATCTGCAGATTTTACATATAAGGAAAAGGTTTTTCTTTTCTTTTCTTATTTTTTCTACCTTTTATTTTGGTATTTTCCAGGGCTTAATAATGTGCCTAGTACATCAATAAATGGTAGTTGACTAAGTGATGATTTAACATAATGTATTAATAATGTCTAAGAGACAACTTACAAGGGGCGGCTAGGTGGCGTAGTGGATAAAGCACCAGCCCTGGAGTCAGGAATACCTGGGTTCAAGTCCGGTCTCAGACACTTAATAATTACCTAGCTGTGTGGCCTTGGGCAAGCCACTTAACCCCGTTTGCCTTGCAAAAACAAACAAAAAAAAAGAGACAACTTACAAAATTAGAATGACTAAAAACACAAGGCAAAAGAAAGCAAAATTAAAAAAAATCATAAATGAAGAGATAAGTAATATTTAAAAATATAATCCAAAATATTATAGAATAAAAATAATATTTTATCAGGAACAAACATGATTTTTAAGAGATTGGGTAGTGATGGTGTATTTGGATTCTAAAGTAATTAGAAGTTGCTACTTTCTTAAGTTCTATACAGTTTGATGAACTTTATGGATTCTTAACTAGGTGACACAATGGATAGAGACCAGGTCTAAAGACAGGAAAACATGAATTCAACTTTGGCATCAGGCACTTATGGCTGTTTGACTTTGGGTAAGTCATTTATCCAATATTTGTCTGAAGTTCTTCATAAGAAGCATGGGGATAATACTAGTGTCATGTTGCTGTGGGGATCAAATGAGATAATAATTAGAATATTAATTAGAATTGGCAATGAGGAAGCAAGAGTTTCACTCTTTGCAGGTGATATGATGGCATACTTAGAGAACCCTAGAAAATCAACTAAAGACTATTTGAAACAATGAACAACTTCAGCAAAGTAACAGAATATAAATAAATTCACATATATCATCAGCATTTCTATATATGAAAAATAAAGTTCAAGGGCAAGAGATAAAAAGAGAATTACTTGGAAATCTATCTCCCAAGACAAACCCAGAAAATACATGAACACAATTACAAAATATTTTTTACACAAATAAAGTCAGATCTAAACCATCAAAAAAAATTGTCAATTACTTATGATTAGGTCAAGTTAATACAATAAAACTGACAATTCAACCAAAATTACATTGCTTATTCACTATCATAACAATCAGATGAGCTAGGAAAATAGTAATAAAACTCATCTGAGAGAATAAAAAGTCAAGAATATCAAGGGGAAATTTAAAAATGATAAGGAAGGTGACCTTGTACCAAATCTAAAACTATATTATAAGACAACAGTCAGCAAAACTGCCTGGTACTGGTCAAGAAATAGAATAATGGACCAGTAGAGTAGAGTAGGTAAGAAGAAACAATAGACAATTACTATAGTAATCTATTTTTTAAAAAAATCCAAAAGTAATAACTTCTGGGATAAGAATTCACTATACAACAAAAACTGCTGCAAAAACTAGAAAATAGTATGGCAAAAAGTAAACATAGACCTCAGAGTTTATATTAAAATTAGGTCAAACTGGATTTAGACAAAAAGGGTGATACCATAGACAAATTAAGAGAATAAGAAATACTCTATTTGTTGGATCTATGTAGAGAGAAACAGTTTATGATTTAACATGAAATACTGAACATTGTGAATTTCAAAATGGATGATTTGACTATATTAAAAGGTTTTTCACAAATAAAATCAATGTGGTCAAGATTAGAAGTTATGCAGGAAATTGGGAAACAATTTTATAGTTAGTATTTCTGATAAAGGACTGATTTCTAAAATATATAGACAACTGAATTAAACTGATAAGATTACAAATCATTCCCTAATTGATAAATGGTCAAAGAATATGAAAAGGAAGTTTTCAGATGAAAAAATGGAAGCTATTTATAGTCATTTAAAAATGCTCAAAATCATTATTGACTATATAAATGCAAATTAAATAAAAACTATGAGGTACCATCTTACAGCTATAAGATTGGCAAAGATGACAAAAATGGAAAATGATCAGTCTTTGAGAGGATATGGGAAAATTGGAACACTAATAGCCTATTGGTGGAGTTGTAAAACTATCCAATTTTCTGGTGAGCAATCTAGAACTGTGCCAAAAGGGCAATAAAAATGTTTATATTCTTTGACCCAGAATTACTGCTACCAGGACAATATCCCCCAAATGGGAAAAGCTTCATATGTTCAAAAATCTTTATAACAGTTCTTTTTGTGGTAGCAAAGAATGGGAAATTAAGGGGATGCCCAAAATTTAGGGAGAGGTGAAACAATTTATGGCACATGAATGTTATGGTGTACTACTGTTTCAACCAGGATTGGTTGGATTTTAGGGAAGCATGTAAAAAATCTAGATGTGTGAAATAATACTAAGTGAAATGAGCAGAACCAAAAGAACATTGTACACATTAGCAACAGCATTGTGAGATGATCAACTATGATGACTGCAGCTCCTTTCAGCAGTTTAGAGAACAAAGACAATCCAGACAGAAACAAGTTACTATGGATAATGCCATCCACATTCAGAGAAAATAATTAGGAAATCTGAATGCAGAGCAAAGCATACTACATTAACTTTTTTAAAACTTCTTGAGACTTCTGGTCAAGATGGCAGAGAAAAGACAGGCACTGTCCTAAAGTCTCTTGGCTTTCCCTCAGAACTAACATGAATCAAACCTCTTAACAGAATTCATATCCACAAAATCCAAAAAGAACAAAAGAGAAGAACATCTACCAACAAAGTCTGTCTCAGGGGAACATGGATGAGCCTGGGGCAGAGAGCAGAGAGCCAGTGCAGTGCAGCAGGATGAGAACTGGGTCTAACCTGAGAACAGTCATGAAAGCTTTGGCTTTCTGAATGAGCAGGCGAACTCCAGCAAGGTTGGAGGAAGAATTCCAGGGCAGTGGCTAAACATCAATCCCATCAGCATTGCTTGTCTGGAAGTCTAGGGCCATGAGCCCCTATTTTCCAGTTTAGTGCCCCAACATCCATGTGGGAGAAAGGGACTTTTCCCAGAACAAACACAGTACCCCCCCCCCAACTCCCCCAGGTTCAGGTACATGCAGCAGATCTCTCTTAGGATTGAGTAAATAATGAAGTTAACTATATAGACCAAGGGCCCAGCACATATTATTCAAGGATAATTCAGACCCTGCTGCTCCCCCTAACCCCCGTCCAGGTCTAGGGAGTGGGCCACAAATCAAGGTCACAGACAATCCAGAGAAAGCAAATTGCACCTCCTACTGACCAACCCTCTTGGAGTTACTAAACCCAGTGAACAAAGCTTCTAGTGTTTTCAAAACCCAAGGTCTGTGACCAGCCCCTCCCCCAACACAAGATCCTAGGAAAATCAAGAAAGGCTATTGGGGGGGGCATTGAAAGTTACCTTGAAGGAAAAGACCCTAACTCAGAGAGAGCTAAAACTTTTGAGAAGAATGTGAATTGGTCTCCAGCCTAGAAAGACTTCTTAGAAGAGATCAGGAAGGAGTTTAAATATCAATTGGAAAAACTGGGAAAAGAAACCCAAGAAAAAATTAACACCTTGCAACAAGAAAACAAATCCTTGGAAAATACTATTGGAAAAGTACAAAGAGAAAATAATTCTCTCAAAACCAAAATTGGGCAAAAGGAAAATTTCTTCAAAAGTATAATTAACCAATTGGAAAAGGAGTTGCAAAAGATAAAAAAGGAAATTCTTCTCTAAAAAACGATGGAGTCTGTGGAGACTAATGATTTCATGAGACAACAAAAATCTATTAAACAAAACCAAAAAAATTGAAAAAAATAGAAGAAAAACATAAAATACCTCATAGGGAAAACCATTGACCTAGAGAATAGATCCAGGAGAGACAACTTAAAAATCATTGGACTTCCTGATATCATTGAGGAAAACAAAAACCTGGGATCGAAATTTCAGGATTTAGTGATGGAAAATTGCCTGGATATCATGGAATCAGAGGGCAAAATGGCTATTGAAAGAATACATTGATCTCCTACTTAAAGGGATCCCAAAATGAAAACACCTAGTAATATTGTGGCCAAACTTTGGGAAGAACTATCAGATAAAAGAGAAAATCCTGTACGAAGGCAGAAAGAAGCAATTTAGATACCAAGGAGGCACAGGAAGAATTACACAGGACCTGGCAGCATCAACATTAAGGGATCAAAGGGCCTGGGATATGATATTCTGAAGAGCAAGGGAGCTTGGAATGCTGCCAAGAATTCACTATCCTGCAAAACTGAGCCTTCTCTTCCAGGGGAAAAGATGGACATTTAATGAAATAGTAGACTTCCAAGTTTTCCTGATGAAAATACCAGAGCTAAATAGAAAATTTGGAATTCAAACAGGAGATTCAAGAGACACATGAAAAAGTTAAAAAAGGGAAAAGAAAAAAAATTGCTTTCCAATAAGATGAAACTGGCTATATCCCCACCTGATAGAAAAATTCTCATAATTCTTGTGAACTTTAACTCTCTAATAGAGAATACACTTAGCCAGAAGTAATAGACACTCATGATTTGCCCATGACTCTGATAGAATGATTTAAAGACAACATTGCATTAAAAAGGGGGGATACTAAAGAGATGGGAGGATGGAAGAGATTAAATGGGGTAATTGACATTATGTGAAGATGGACAGAAGACCTATTGCAATATACAGTAGGAAGGGAAGTGGTGAGAACCACCTGAATCTTACTCTCATCAGATTTGGCTAAGAAATACACTCACTCAGTTAAGAAACTTATTCTACCTTTCAAATATTAAAAGGGGAAAGGGGGAGGGGGAAGAAAAGAGGAACTAACAGAATATAGGGAAGGCAGAAGTGGCAAAGGGAAAGGGGAAAGATAGGGGAAGGGGTGGATATAAGGAGGCAAACATACCGAAGGAGGTATTATTCAGAAGTAAAATACTGGGGAATATAGATAAAGTTAAAAAAGGGGGAAATATAAAAAGGAGGAAGATAGCATGGAGGGCAATAAAGAGTTAGTGAATATAACTCTGAATGTGAATGGGTGAACTTTTCCATAAAAAAGTAATAGCAGACTGGATTAAAAACCAGAATCCTATAAAATGCTTCTTATAAGAAACTCATTTGAAGCAGAGAGATACATATAGAGTAAAGGTAAAAGGTTGGAGCAGAACATATTTTTCTTCAGCAGAAGTGAAAAAGAAACAGGTACCAAACCTTATCTCAGACAAAGCAGTTGCAAAAGTAGATCTCATTAAAAGAGATAAGGAAGAAAACAATATCCTCCTAAAAGGTACCATAGACAATGAAGAAATTTCAATACTAAATATGTATGCGCCAAGTGGGAAAAATAGCAACAAGATTCTTAGAGAACTTGAATGAGTTACAGGAAGACAGGGCAGCAAAACTCCATTAGTGGAAGACCTCAACCTCCTGCTCTCAGATTTAGATAAATCTAACCAGAAAATAAACAAGAAGGAAGTTAAGAAGGTAAATAGAATGTTAGAAAACCTAGACATGATAGTACTTTGGATAAATTTGCATGGGAATGGAAAGGAATAAATATTTTTTTCGGCTGTATATGACACTTACTCAAAAATTCATCATGTACTATGGCATAAAAACCTCATAATCAAATGCAGAAAGGCAGAAATAGTGAATATTTCCTTCTCAGATCACAGTGCAATAAAAATCATGTGCAATAATGGGCCATAGAGAGATAGACCTAAAACTAATTGGAAACTAAATAACCTCATTTGAAAGAATGAGTGGATAAAACAACAAAGTATAGATAGAATTAATGATTTCATCCTAGATAATGATAATAACAAGACAACATACCAAAATTTATGGGATACAGCCAAGGCAGTTATTAGGGGATATATTTTATCTTTAATAAAGAGTTAAGAATTAAGAGATTCAAGCTAAGTTTTAATCCTTAGATAGGAAAAATGGCAGCTGTCAAATTATTGATCTTCACACACCCCTTTCAATTTTTTTCCTTAATAAAAGATAACTAATTATTTTTTGTTCCTTGATGGAATGAGTCTCATGGTCTTCTGTCATATGTCTTATGAGTTATAACTATTCCATATTTTTATTACAGGCTATTTGGCTTTCCCTCTTATTGGCTATAAGGTTGTTTTAATGTTTCTGAACGTTCTCTGAACATGTTTTTTTTAAGGAAAATCCTTAAAATCATCACATATTTCCTTTAACAGTCTTTTCTTCTCAGTCTAAATTCTTGGTTCTTCGTTTGTCATATGAAGAAAATGAGCTCTGGAGTGTTCGAGTAATTCATCATAAACACAAAAGAATAGTTAAATGATATTTCAATTATTGTATAATAGCACATAGCAGTTTTATTTGCATTTCTACATAATGTTCATGGAAGATTTTATTGAAAATCTCAACAAGAATATTCAATTAGGAAAACAACTGTAAATACATGGAAAACTGAAAATTTCATATTGTTAGAGATATATCACTGTAACACTGCCTATAAGATTATGTGAAAATAGTTGGAGATAGGAAAGGTGACTTCAAATTTGCTCTTTCATTGTTTATAGAGGTCTTTGAGAGTAATTTCCTTAAATCAAGGTGGCTTTGTAATTTTTGTTCTGTGGATTTCTAAGGCAAGAAGTAAAATATACAAAGTCACAAAGTATTCACCATGTCTCAAAAGCATCAATTGAATTCAGTTACTACTGATACTGAGTCTGTCCATTATGACCACTATGCCAAGATACCTCTATGAAAACTAAGATTTTCTTTTTTCCTTATTTTGAGGCTACAATTACAGTTTGGAATTCAAAGTAGAATAAAAATAGCTTATGGAGAGTTTTAAATTATTGATCAATAAGTGTGTCTAAGTGAAAATTCAATGATTAATTTGTGCATTTTGAAAATAATTGTATTTTTACACATTTGGATTCTGTCTTTGAACTGGGATTTGCTTTAAGGTAATAAGTCAAATACATAAAATGTCCTAAAGCTCATTTTTTGTTGTTTTTGCTATTGAAGAAAATTGAACCACATGGAGAACTCCAGAATTGTTTCAAAATCCCTGTATATTGATAAATAATTATAAACATTAAGTAGAAAATTTAAATATTATTATTATTGTGAGGATGAACTTAGATGCTTATGAAAAAACTGTCGTTTTTTCATGAGACATGCTCTGACCTCTTGTTCAAAAATATGGTCTCTTCACACTGGTCTCTCAGTCTCTACAGTTAAAGGATTGTGATGCAGATAATTATTGACTGAGCCACTAAAAATTGCCCACTGACTGTTCTATGAAAAGGAGGAAAAATACATTCCCTTCTCTTGGAACATTAAACACCAACTCTCCATTCGACTTGCAGTTAAGGAAGTTAGAAAATCTCAAGAGGAAGAAATTCTTTTTCTCCACCTCCCTTTTAGAGATTATTGAATTTGCAGCCTCAACAATAATTTTTTAAGAAAGATTTTATTTATTTTGAGTTTCACAACTTTTCCCCCATTCTTGATTTCCTCCCCCCACCCCCCACAGAAGGCATTCTGTCAGTCTTTACATTAGTTCCATGTTATACTTTGATCTCAGTTGAATGTGATGACAGAGAAATCATATCCTTGAGAAAGAAAAATAAAGTATGAGATAGTAAAATTACTTAATAATATAACTTTTTTCTAATTTGATGGTAATAGTCTTTTGATCTTTGTTCAAAGTTCATAATTCTTTTGCTGTATACAGATGGTATTCTCCATTGCAGATGGCCCAAAATTGTCCCTGGTTGTTGCCCTGTAGAGATGAGCAAGTTCATCAATTTGATCATCACCCCCATGTTGCTGTTAGGGTGTACAATGTTTTTCTGGTTCTGCTCATCTCATTCACCTGAAATCCTTCCATTTTCCCTGAATTCTCATCCTTCCTGGTTTCTAATAGAATGATAGTGTTCCATGATATACATATACCACAAGTTGGTCAGTCATTACTCAGTTGATGGACATACACTCAATTTCCAATTCTTTACCACCACAAACAGAGCTTCTATGAATATTTTTGTACAAGTGATGTTTTTACCCTTTTTCATGATCTCTTCAGGGTATAGACCCAGTAGTGGTATTGTGAAACAAAAGGTTATGCACATTTTTGTTGCCCTTTGGGCATAATCTCAAATTGCTCTCCAGAAAGGTTGGATGAGTTCACAGCTCCACCAAGAATATATTAGTGCTCCAGATTTCCTGTATCCCTTCCAACATTGATCATTGATCTTTCTGGACACATTGGCCAGTCTGAGGAGTGTGAGGTGGTATCTCAGAGATGCTTTAATTTGCATTTCTCTAATAAGTAATGATTTGGAGTAATTTTTCATATGACTATGGATTGTTTTGATTTCCTCGCCTGAAAATTGCCTTTGCAGATCCTTTAACCATTTGTCAATTGGGGAATGGCTTTCAACAATAATTTTCAAAACAATCTTTCAGTCATGAAATAGAAGGTACCACTCAAGAGTTACTGGATCTCTTTTTTCCTTTATCAGGAACAAGAGAACACATCCCACTACTACTACTACTACTACTACTACTACTACTACTACTACTATTACTACTACTACTACTACTGCTGCTGATGTTACTGCTACTACTAGTCTTTCAGTATTGAAGAGGATCACACCAACCAACCAAATAATTGGAGGCATGAGCTGCACAATTATGCTTATTATAATGAGGCATATTTTGTGCAAGTCATCCTTCTGACTTGCCTTTTAAGAATCATTCCATCCAAGAACCTAATTTATAGGAAACAGGATTATTGGAGATGTTCTGGTTGTTGTAGATGACTCTTGGTATTAAATTGGTTTTGATTCCTTCTGAATCAGTGAGGCACCATGGTGTTTCATCAACAACAGGCAGATAGTACTATGTGCTATATGGTAACCGAATGTGACTTCCATTTAAATCCTAATCATCAGTCTGGCCTTCACAGAACTTTTTTGTTTACTCTTCTTCCTATATCAGCACAGAGTCATGGCACACCACCAATGCTGAGCAAGCACTAGTAAGTGCTATTTAGAAACATAATGCCTCCTCCCAAGAAAAAGGTCTTAATGCATGCACAGATCCATGGGAGCTACCAAAATTTGTCCAACTATATATCATATTAATTTTCCACACCATAATTTCAAAGGTTTTCCATTTTTCTATAAGTGGTAGAACCTTTGAATGACAACACTTATAAAGTAGTTTCTTTATTTTGTGGTGTTTTCTAAAAGATATATTAAAAGTGAATTTCCTTTCAGTTAAAAAATAATTCACCCTTAAAATGTTTTTCACCTTTAGTAGATATGAAAGTGAACTAAAGATATAAAACAATGAAAGCACCAAAGACAATGTTGGTGGACATAAGAAAACAAGCGTCAAAGAAGGTAACAATGAAGAAACCTCTCAATTCACAGCTTGTATTAATGCCATCCAGCAATCTTCAGTGTGTGCAGAGTTCAAAACAAGTCCTTTTTTAATCTTTCTTCAAAAGCTAAATTTATAAATAGGAATCAAACATGAAGAAACAGAAAATGAATGAGCAATAAAATTGGCTCTATATAATATATAATGCACAGCTTGCAATTATAACAATATAAGAGAAGAGTTTCAGGAAAAGGACAACTTGGGAGACTGATACATTCTCACTTGCAATTCATCATTTTCAATGTGGCCAAAATTTCATAGAATCAAAGAATTTTAAAATTGGAAGAGAGCTTAGGGGTTATGTGGATCAGTCCAAAACTACAAAGAAATCCCTTCTCTAGCATTTAAGAAAAATGTTATTTCAGCCTTCTCTTTAAGACTCTTAGTAAAGATTATTCCTGGCAGTCAACCTTTGAACAGCTCCATGAGGTTTGGAATTATTTCTTATTTATAATTTTATCCTCTAATATCTCTAACAAGTTTGATTTCTTCCCTCTATACACGTGGGTGTTTTGTGCACTTTCAAGCATGCACACATACTCACAAACACATGCATACCAAGAAAATATTTAATTTAATTAATAGGACAGAAATATCATGAGATTGCCATACCATTACAACAAAGTTATATTTTTTTGTACTTTAACTTTTTTATTTTTACAGCTTTCCAGGGTAGAAGGAACAATGAATAGGGGAAATGTATCTCTTTGTCTCTGCATTACAGAAAGTACAAACACCATCTAAGGTAATACTTCCTCTTAGTGCTTATTTAGTGTTTCCTTAGTGATCTTAGATTATGAATATTAAGATTAATGAATTGTGGAATTTTCTGTATGACTTAGATACTCCCTTACAAAGTCTTCTATTATTCTCCAAAGAGTTGAGTAAGTAGTTGCTCATTTGCTATGATTTATATATGTATAGGGCTTTTTTTGTTAGTCAAGAATTACGTCTCATCCAAACCTTCCAGTGAAAGTATTACAGCTAAAAGCCCCTGCGCACAAGTTTCCAAATATTTTACTTCAGAGTGATGAGTCAACGGGATACATATAGATTCTGTTTCTAAAGCCTGGACTTTCATTGGTTGAACTCCCATTATTAAATAAAATGATACTCTGCTGGGAAGGAAGGAAGGAAGGAAGGAAGGAAGGAAGGAAGGAAGGAAGGAAGGAAGGAAAGGAGGAAAACAGGAAGACAGCATTTAAGTACCTTTTATGTGCTAGGCATTGTGCTAAGCATTTTACAAATATTATCTCACTTTATTCTCAAAACAACCATAATAGGAAGATGCTATATTGATATGTATTTAGCGTTTGTGAAAACTGATGCAGGGAGTGTTTAAATGATTTGTCTAGGGTCACACAGCTATAAGTTTCTGAGGTCTTATTTGAACTCAGTCTGGCAGTACTAAAAGGGAAGAGAGGCTGGCAAAATGAGAAGTGGGATACTTCAAAATTCATGCTTTTCTTAGATCCCAATTTGTTTAATTTGTCTTAGGTTATATTCAGTTTTTAAGTCTATGTACTTTCTTTATAGTAAATTCCATAGTCAAACACTCCCCTTTTCCAGATTTAATTCAAGTATATCAGCAACTATTTGCTAAGAATATATTGTAAATAGCAATATGAAAAGCATTAGACATATAAATGATCTTTGCCCGCAAACAACTCCTCAAGATGTTATGGAAAGGTCCCATGTAAAAAGTGATATTTGATATTTTGGGAAGTGAAGAGTTATATATTCTAAGTTACCTAGACAAGTCTTTTAATAAGAATTTTTCAATCTTTTGAAAATGTAGGGGGCAGCTAGGTGGCACAGTGGATAGCACAGTGGCCCTGGAGTCAGGAATACCTGAGTTCAAATTTGACCGCAGACACTTAATAATTACCTAGCTGTGTGGCCTTGGGCAAACCACTTAACCCACATTGCCTTGCAAAAAAAAAAAGAAAGTGCAAAATGAAGTCAGTTCTACAAATGATATAATCTCAATGGGCCTTTAAGATTCCATTTGTATGATTCTCTGATCTTTCTTGGTGTTAGAGACAGTGGATAAAAGGAGGTGTATACAATACTCTGAAACAATTGTGATTTGATTCTCAATAGGGGAATTGCACTAAAATTGCAGTGGCTGCCAGAGGAGAAAAAACACAGGAAAGGGGATTATAAAAATCAGGTTGGGATTCCTTCTCTTTATATTTATTGAGTGTTTTCATCAAAAATACCAAATTTTGATATTATTATTATAATACTAATGATATTTATTCCTATGATGTATGGAAATCTGTTTGTTCTTGTTATTGTAAGTGTGCCCTTTTTAGATTTCATAGACCTTTTTATCATTTGAGGCTTAATGAGTTTAATTCCCTTTGAAATATAGCTATCACAGATAGAGAATGCAAATAGGAGGCTAGGGTCTAAAGTTAGGAAAAAATTAGTTCAAATCTGGCATCAGAGATTTACTAGCTGTGTGACCCTTGGCAATTTACTTAACTTGGTTTGTCTTAATCCACTGGAGAAAAACCACTTCAATAATCAATATCAAGAAAACCCTATAGGGTCAAAAAGATTTAAAATTACTGAATGACTGAAAAACAATATCATAGACGCAACAATTTTTTTTTTTATACAATGATCATTTCACTTAGGAAATTCTATGTATACTCTTCTCTGTCTAGTATCTATTTGAAGATAAAATTTCACTTTCTCAGAGAAGGTTTCTCTGGGAATCAAGATAGTGGAGGAAGAAGTAAATCATAACTCACCACTATGGATATCCAAATAACCATGAAATAATGCCCTCAAACAAATTCTAGGAAAAAACCCCAGCACAAAGACAGGGGTAAAACAAACTTTTAGGCCAAGAAACCTGGAAGATCAGCAGGAAAGGTTTGTCTCACTTAGACAAAAGAAGAGCATAGTCCAGGACAGGAAGCATCCAAGCTAGCTAATAGCAAACCCTATCTTAGCAAACCAGTGGGAGATCCTGAGCACCAGGAGCAGACCAATATTAGGACTCCAGAAACAGCCAGGATCCAGTTCCCAGAACCTAATTCTTCAGCATAGTTTTGGGCAAACAGAAGGCCACCAGTGTAGCCCTAGGGAATGCAGAAACACCTCACCAGCCTTGGCAGACCCAGCAGTAGAACCCCAGCTCAGATCCAGATAAGTTGTCAGACCTTTAAAGCCTCCAGCAGCACCAGCAAACCCTCACCCTATCCTCTAGCACAGCATAGCACCGGACACAAGGGTGCTCTGGGAGCCTCATCAATGAAGCAATGGGTAAGCAGTCAGGAACTGCTGAAGATAGGGCCCCTTCTACCCTGGGAGCAGAGCTAAAATTTAAGAGGAAAAAAATTAGGTCAAAAAAGACAAGCAAAAAGGAATAACATAAAAATAAATCTGACCATAGAAACTTATTATGGTGACAGGGAAAATCAAGACACAAATTCAAATGAGAACGGCAACAATAGCAAAACATCTATGGAAGCTAGGTGGCACAGTGGATAGAGCACTGACCCTGGAGTCAGGAGGACCTGAGTTAAAATCCAAAATCAGACACTTAATAATTATCTATCTGTGTGACCTTGGACAAGTCACTTAACCTTTGCAAAAACCAAAACAATAACCACAACAACATCAAACTAAAAAACAACAACAACAAAAAACCATCTATGGATTAAACCCCAAACAAAAAGAAGTGATCTCAAGTCCAGAAAGACACATGGATGTGCTAAAAAAGGATCTTAAAAATCATATAAGTAGATAAAAGTAGAACTGACCAAATGAAAAAAAGTGATACAAAAACCTAGTGAAGAAAATGACTCATTAAAAAGTACAATTGAACAAGAGAAAAACAAAGTGCAAAAGCTAAATAAAGAAACTAATTCCTAAAAAGCTAGAATTGGTAATTGAATATAAACTAAAAAAGTAGAAAAAGAACAAATTAAAAATCCCTTTATTAAATATCAAACTAGGAATCCTGAAACTCAAAGGAGAAGTGAATAAAAGTAAAATAAAATAATTCAACAATAAGAAAAATTAATGGTTTGTTTTATGAAATAATCAACAAATAGATAAACCTTTTGTCAATTTGATTTTAAAAAACAAGAAAACCAAATTACTTGTATCAAAAATAAAAAGGATGTATTCACCAAGAATGAAGAGGAAATTAAAACAATAATTCATAGGTATTTTGCCCAACCCCTTGTCAATAAATCTGAAAATCCATATGAAATGGATGAATTTACATAAATATAAATTTTCCAGATTAACAGAAGAGTAAATAAAGTACTTAAAATTGCACCAGTCTAGAAAAAGGAAATTGACCAAGTCATCAATGAATTCCCTAAGAAAAAATATCCAGGGGAAGATGGATTCACAAGTGATTTCTACCAAACATTAAAAGAACAATTAATTACTCAATTATAAAAATTATCTGGGAAAAGTAGGCAAAGAAAGAGTGCCATTAAATTCTTTTTATGATGCAAGTATGATGCTGATACCTAAACTAGGAAGAGTCAAAACAGAGAAAGAAAATTATAGATGAATTTCCCTATATGGATGTAATCTTTTTCAATAAAATATTAGCAAAGAGATCACAGCAATTAATCACCAGGGTAAAACTCTAGGACCAGTGAGATTTATACCAGGAGTATACAAGGGGTTCACTATTAGGAAACTTAATCAGAATAACTGATCATATCAGTAAGAAAACTAATAGAAATGTATGATTATCTCAAGATAATCTTAAATGTTGAAAAAGTTTTTGACAAAATTCAGGACCCATTCCTATTAAAATGATTGGAAAGTATAGGAATAAATGGAGTTTTCTTTAAAATGATAATCAGTATCTATCTAAAATCATTAGAAAATATTTTATGCAATGAGGATTAATTAGAAGCAATCCCAATAAAATCAGGGGTGAAATAAGGATGCCCATTATCAATGTTATTTGTCAATATTATACCAGAAATGTTAGCTTTAGCAATTAGTAAAGAAAAATAAATTAAAGGAATTAGAATAGTCAAAGAGGATAAAAAATGCCACACTTTGCAGATAATATGATGGTAATAGTTAGAAAATCCTAAAGAATGAACTAAAACACTACTTGAAACAGTTAAGAACTTTAGCAAGTTGCTGGTTATGAAACAAGCCCATATAAATCTTCTACAATTGTATATGTTACTAAAAACATTCAGCTACAAGAGACAGAGGAATTCCATCTAAAATAACTTCAGGTAATATAAAATATACGTGAGACTAATGACTAAATTGTAAAACATTTCTCACACAAGTTCATATCTAAACAATTGGGAAAATAACAATTGCTCATGTGAAGGCTGAGTTAATATAATAAAAAGGATAATTTTACCTAAATTAATCTACTTATTCAGTGCCCTAACAATCAAATTACCAAAAATTATTTTGTAGAAGTAGGAAAAATAATAGCAAAATTTATCAGATGAACAAAAAATTGAGAATATCAAGGGAATTATTGAAAAAAATGCAAAAGAAAATGACCTAGCCTTACTAGAGTTAAAACTAAAGTGACAATTATCAAGACTATTTGGTACTGACTATGAAATGGAATAGTGGGAATAGGTTAGGTTTGCAATAAACAATAGTAAATAAGTACAATTATCTGCTGTTTAATAAACCCAAAGACTCTAGCTTCTGGGATAAGAAATCCCTATTTGAGAATAATTGCTAGGAAAATTGGAAAATAGAATGGCAAAAACTAGACTGAGATCAACATCTCACACTCATACCAAGATAAGCTTGAAATGGGTTCATGTTTTAAACTTTATGGTGATACCATAAGCTTCACCCTAAATGACTTTTAAACAAATCCTCTAAAAAGACCCTAAACTGACAGAAATCATAATAAAGGGGGTGAACTAACTATTCAACTCAAGAGAACCTGGAGGAACTTTAGAAAATGTCTGTCACAAGTGGAAAAATGGAGACTGTAGAAAAATGGAGGCAGGAGAACTGGGAAACCCGAGAAAGGCTCTTAGCCACAACACAGCTCAGATTCCAATTCAGTAGATCAATGGTACCATTGTCCAGCAGTGAGAGTCCAAACCCCAGATTAGAAGGAAAAGGTCAAACCAGGAAAAGAAGGTGTAGAAGGTGGAACAGTATAGGGCTACCCTTATGCACAGAACAAGGCACAAAAAAGCTAAGGCACCAGAACAGAAAGCCAGGGACCAGACACCCGAACAACAGTGCAAAAAGTGTGGCACTATACTTCCTGTGCACTAGGAGAAGACCTCAACTATCAAAATAAGGAAAATAATCAAAAAGAGAGCTAACCATGAGAAAGTTCCTATTCTAATAGAAATGATATTAAACACTACCTTAGAGAAGGAAAGTAGTGACAAAATGTCTACATGTGAAGCTTCAAAGGAGTTCAAAAATTGTTCTCAAATTCAAAGAACTTTTGGCAGAGCTTAAAAGGAATTTCAAGAACCAAAGAAGAGAAGAAAATTAAGAAAAGAAATGGGAGTCATGCAGGATAATAATGAAAAGTAAGATTGACTAGGGCAACTGTATTAGACTGTCTATGGACAATGTTATCCCCATTCAGAGCATGAAAAACAAAAAAAACCACTTCAGAATCTGATGAACACTTTATAAATATTATCTCTCATATATCTATTTCCCTTAATCCTAATTCCTCATACCAAAAATGACTAATCTGTAAACATGTTTATCAAAAATATGCATGTACAATTGTTAAACTGACAGTTTGTCACTGGGGGAGGGGCATGGGAAGGGAAGGTGGAAGGAAATTTTTTAACTTAAAAATATACATATGTATATATTGAAAAAATAAGTCATCTAAAAAAAGAAAAGTAGGACTGGGTAATGAAAAAGGAAACTGAGTCCTTTAAAAAAGTAAAATTGTGGGCAGGTCAGTGTTAGAGTGGATAGACTATTAGCCCTGAAGTAGAAGGATCTGAGTTCAAATTGACCTCAGACACTTAATATTTACTAAACTGTGTGACCTTGGGCAAGTCATTTAACCCCATTATCTTGCAAAAAACCTCAACAACAACAAAAAATATAATTGACCAAGTTAAAAAGGAAACATAAAAGCTATATGAAAAAATAAAACCCTAAAAATTATAATAGTACGAATGACAACTAATGACTTAGAGACACAAATATTCCATCAAAAAAACTGAAGTAGAATAAAATGTAAAATTTCTCTTAGGAAAAATAATTGATGAGAAGAACTGGATCACAGACACTCCAGAGAAAGCAACTAGCACCCCCTATTGTCTGGTCCACTTGGAGTTACTAAGCCCATTGAGCAAAGCTTCTAGGAATTTCAACACCAAATATCTGTGAACCAGCCACTCCTTGAACATAAGTTCCTAGGAAAATGAATAAAAGTCAGCAGAAGCAAGGGTCGGGGTGGGGTCCATTGAAAGTTACCTTGAAGGAGAAGACCCTAACTCAGAGAGGGCTAGAACTTCTTAGGAGAATATGAATTGGTCTTCAGTCTAGAAAGACTTCTTAGAAGAGATCAGGAAGGAGTTTAAAATTCAATTGGAAAAATTGGGAAAAGAAATCCAAGAAAAAAATAACATCTTGTAACAAGAAAACAAATCCTTGGAAAGTACAATTGGAAAAAGTGCAAAAAGAAAATAATTCTCTCAAAACCACAACTGGGCAAATGGAAAACTCCTTCAAAAACAGAATTGATCAATTGGAAAAGTAGTTGCAAAAGATAAACAAAGAAAATTCTTCTCTAAAAAATGGATGTAATCTATGAAAACTAATCATTTCATGAGACAACAGGAATCTGTTCAACAAAAAAAATTAAAAAAATAGAAGAAAATCTAAATTACCTCATAAGCAAACCTACTGACCTAGAGAATAGATTCAGGAGAGAATCTTAAGAATCATTGGATTTCCTGAAAACATAAAGGACAAAAAAAGGAAGGAAAGCCTGGGCTCAATATTTCAGGATTTAATGATGGAAAATTGCCCAGATACCATGGAACCAGAGGAAAAAATAGTTATTGAAAGAATACAATGATGCCTTACTGAAAAGGATCCCAAAACAAAAACACCAAGGAACATGGTGGTCAAATTTCAGAACTATCAGATAAAAGAGAAAATCCTGCAAGCAGTCAAAAAGAAAAAAAAAATTAGATACTAAGGAGCCACAGTAAGGATTACACAGGAACTGGCTGCATCAACATGCAAGGATCAAAGGGCCTGGGATATGATATTCTGAAAAGCAAGGGAGCCAAGAATCCACTATCCAGCAAAACTGAGTCTTCTCTTCCAGGGGAAAAGATGACATTTAATGAAATGGGAAACTTCCAGCTTTTCCTGATGAAAAGACCAGAGCTAAATAGAAAATTTAGACTTCAAACAGGAGACTGAAGAGACACATGGAAAGGTAAAAAAGGGAAAAGAAAATAGAGAATTTTCAAACTTACCAGATAAAAAGACAAGAATAAGACTGGTGAGATAATTAAGAAGATAAACAGTAAAAATGTATTAGTCAATAAGAATAAACTAGCTACATTTCCCACATGGGAAAACAACACTTGTAATTCATGACAATGGTATTTCTCTTAGACAGAAGATGTGTGCATAAATTGACTGTGATGTGATGAAACTAAGCTGTTGAAGATTGTATTTCTAATAGGGTAGTTGTAAAGAGTGAATCTGGACAAAGGGAATAAATCTATTATCATGTGATGATGCTTATAATCCTTTAAAGTTGTGTAGTTGATGGGCAGCTAGGTGGTACAGTGGATAGATAACCAACCTTGGAGTCAGGAGTATCTGACTTCAAATCTAGCCTCAGACACTTAATAATTACCTAGCTGTGTGGCCTTGGGCAAGCCACTTAATCCCATTGCCTTGCAAATACTAAAAAAAATTGTATATTTGAAGAGACTATACTTTGATAGAGGGTGTGAGTACAAGACATAAGAGATGAAAAAAGACTTAAAATGGGAGAAGATGGCAGAGGCATTAGAGATACAAAATACACAGAGAAGCACAAAGGATCAATCATAGCAGCAAAGAAGGGAATGGATGAGCAATGGGTAAATCTTATTCTCAATAGATTTGACTCAGAGAGGAAATAGCATATATTCCCAATTGGGTTTAGAAATTTCTCCTACTCTACAGGGAAATAGAAAGGGAAAGGGGGAAAGAAGGGGCAAAGACAGATTGCTAAAAAAGGGGGGGGAATACAAATAAATATTTTTAAAGAGAGTTAAAAAGGAAAAAGGAGAAGGAAGGGAAGGATGTTGATAGAACAGAAGACAGATTGAGGGAGGCAGCAGTCAAAAGCAAAGGAATGATGAGGAGTGATAAGGAAAAAAAGAGTGAAAAGTACAAGCAGGGGAAAGACAGGATAAAAGGAAATACAGAGTTAGTAATTATAACTAAGATTACGAATGGGGTGAGCTCTCCTGTAAAATGGAAGTAGACAGCAGAATGAATTAAAAACTAGAATCCTAAAACGTGCTGTTTACAAGAAACACATTTGAAGTACAAAAATTCACAGAGATTGAAGGTGAAATGCTGGAGTAGAATATACTAAAAAAAAACCAGATAGCAATCTTGATCTCAGACAAAGCAAAAGCAAAAACAGCTCTAATTAAAAAGGATGTGGAAGGAAACTACATCTTCTTAAAATGTACCATAAACAATGAAGTAACATCATTATTAAATATATATATATATATATATATTTAAACTTACACACATATACATATATATGTATATATATAAGTTTATGATCCAGGTAGTTTAGCAAATAGATTCTTAGAGGAAAAACTAAAGGAGTTACAGGAAAATAAAGGCAACAAAACTGTATTAGTGGGGAACCTTAACATATCTCTCTAAGAATTAGATAAATCTAATTACAAAATAAACATGGTGAATAGAATTTAAGAAAAAGTTTGATATGATACACCTCATGATAAAATTAAATGGGGACAGAAATGAATATAGATTTGTGTCTGGAGTATATGGTACCGACCTAAAAACTGTCCATGTTTTAGGGCATAAAAATCCTCACAATCAAATGTAGACAGGCAGATGTATTGAATGCTTACTTTTCAGATTATGATGTGACAAAAATTAAATGTAATATAGGGTCATGGAAAGATGAAGTAATAAATTACTAGTGGCTATGTGAACTTGCATAAGTCATTTAATCAACCTTCAATTTCTTCATATATAAAATGAAGAGAATGGATTAAATAATCCATATTCATTTTTAGTTCTCATATCATAATTAAATACAAATATCATAAGATAACTTTGTTTCAAAAGTGGAGACTTTGTCAGGAGGACGTCTTTAAATAGTATGTCTATAACATTATTATTATCTTTTTTTGAAGGTTTGATCACATTTTCTTTTTTTTTGAAGTCTTTTTTTAATTTATTTTTTTATTCTCATTTTGTTACAAATGTTTTTTTTACATTAATAAAATATTCTTGTTTACAAGTAAACAAAATACCCCTCCTCTCCCATGAATATAGATAGACTTGCTTGGGCGAAAAAAGTAAAGGGGAGAGAAAAAAATTAAAATTAAAAAAATAATAGTAATAATTGTAGGTATGTCCAGATGGTGCAATGGAGGAAGCACCAGCCCTGGAGCCACGAGCACCCGAGCCCATATCCAGCCTGGTAAACCCAACAATCACCCAGCCGTGTGACATGCAAGCCACCCGATCCCCACTGCCCTGCAAAAACCAAAAGAAAAAAAGACCCAAAATAAAATAAAATAGTAATAATAGTAGGTGTGGCTGGGTGGCAGACAGAGCATTGGCCTTTGAGCCAGGAGCACCTGGGTCCAAATCCGGCCCCAGACACCCAAAGATCACCCTGCTATGTGGCCCAAGGCAAGCCATCCAGCCCCACTTGCCCTGCACCCTCCCCCAAATAATAATAACAAAAAATGCGCTTGAGTTTTTGTTCCAACACCAACAACTCTGTCATGGGTGGATCTCATTCTTTATGATAAGTCCATCACAAAAGTTACTTCCATATTTTTCCACTGTTGCCATTGCTGATCGCAACTCCCTCCTTTCTTATTTCTCCACTACCATGTACTCTATTTTCTCTCTCCTTTCACTCTGACTCTGCTGTAGGGTCATTGACTGGCTCAGCAGACAGCTCCCTGGAGCTGGGGCCAAGAAGCCCTGAGCCCCAATACCACCCCTTAGGTCAGAATCCACCTGGCCCTATGGTCCTGGACAGGCCTTCTAATCCCAGCCCCTTGCAAGAAGTAAGAAAGAAAATGTGTTATATCTGACCACTCTTCCCCCACAGTCCATCCTCTCCTCCTTTATTCACATCCCTACCCCTTCCCCCTCCTCCCCCCTCCTTCTTACTCCAGATGTCTATAGCCCATTGAGTATATATGCTGTTTCCTCTCCTAGCCACATCTGATGAGAGCAAAGGTTCCCTCATTCCCCCTTGCCTCCCCCCTCCCATATCATTGCAATAGCTCATTATAATAAAAAAAATCTTATGTGAAATATCTTGGACTATTCCCCCCTCTCCTTTTTCTTTCTCCCATTCCATTTCCTTTTTTTTTCTACTGACTTCATTTTTACACCATATTTGATCTTCGAATTCAGCTTTCTCCTATGCTTCAACTATAAAAGCTCTCTCTACCTGCTCTGTTAACTGAGAAGGTTCATATGAGTATTATCAGTGTCATTTTTCTATGCAGGAATGCATACAGTCCATCCTCATTAAGTCCCTCATATTTCCCCCATCTCCAATCTCCATGCTTCACCTGAGTCCTGTATCTGAAGATCAAACCTTCTGTTCATCTCTGGCCATTCCAAATGGAACATTTGAAATTCCCCTGGTTCATTGAAAGTCCATCTTTTTCCCTGGAAGAGGACATTCAGCCTTGCTGGGTAGTTCATTCTTGGCTGCATTCTAAGCTCTTTTGCCTTCTGGTATATTCTATTCCAAGCTCTACCAGCTTCCAATGTAGTTGCTGCTAAGTCCTGTGTGATCCTGACTGCAGCTCCATGATATTTGAACTGTGTCCTTCTGGTTGCTTGTAATATTTTCTCTTTGACTTGGGAGTTCTGGAACTTGGCAAAAAATATTCCTAGGGGTTGGGTTTTTCGGATCTCTTTCTCGGGGGTATCGGTGGATTCTCTCCATTTCTATTTTGCCTTCTGCTTCTAGAATATCAGGGCAATTTTCCTGTAGTAATTCTTTGAAAATGATGTCAAGGCTCTTTTCCTGATCATGACTTTCAGGTATTCCAATAATTTTTAAATTATCTTTCCTAAATCTGTTTTCAATATCAGTTGTTTTTTCAATGAGATATTTCACATTTTCTTCTAATTTTTCATTTTTTTTTTGTTTTGGAGTATTGATTCCTGATTTCTGGCAAATTCATCAATCTCCCTGAATTCTATTCTTTGTCTGCAGGATTTGTTCTCCTCAGAGTTTTCTTATCTCTTTTCCCATCTGGCCAATTTTGCTTTTTAAAGCATTCTTCTCCTCAATAACTTTTAGAATTGTTTTATCCATTTGACCTAAGCTGGTTTTTAGCAAGCTATTTACTTCAGCATTTTTTTGGATTTCCTTGACTAAGCTGCTGACTTCATTTTCATGTTTTTCCTGCATCTCTCTCCTTTCTTTTCCCAGTTTTTCTTCCAACTCCCTCATTTGATTTTCAAAGTCTTTTTTGAGCTCTGTCATAGCCTGAGCCCAATTTCTGTTTTTCTTGGAGTCTTTAGATGCAGGAGCTTGTGCTTCCTCATCTTTAGACTGACTATTTTGATCCTTCTTTGGCGAATTTGCAAAATATTTCTCAATAGTCTTCTTTTTGTTTCTCTGCTTGCTCATTTTCCCAGCCTGGGCCTGGTTTGGGGGTGCTTCCTGAGCTTTTGGGACACTTCCACAAGGGTCTCAGTGTGTGAGGCTCTGTCCTCCCTCCTGGTCTGTGAATGACCATAATCACCTCCCTATGCCACGGGGCTGAGGTGGGGGGGGCTGCTGTTCTATGGGGGGCCTGGACTGTGATCAGCATCTGAATGTGTTCAGAGCCCCAGAGTCCTGTTCCAGGGGCAGAGGACCAAGCTCGCAGTTTCGCTTCACTCCCCTCCCTCAGCTCAATGGGCTCATGCCATGGAGGCTCCTGCTTACTGGCTCTGCCTGATTCTGTTTCTGGCTCTGGGCTGCAGAAAGACCAAGCTGCTTGCTGTGTGCCCCGAGGGCTGGACTCCACGTGCTCACTCTGGCAGAGGTCCCCTGCTGTTCCCCCACTTTGTGCCCAGTGCTCCTCAGTGTGCAGCTCTGGAGACTCCCCTGCTGCTGTGAGCCTCGGCTACCAGCGCCCTGGGGCTGCCTCTGGGAGGCTGAAGTTCTTTGCCTCTGGTGGGCCACCCCTCTGGCAGGCCGCCTCTCCAATCCCGGGGAGCAGAGCCTTTCTGCTCTTTTCCAGGTTACCTTGAAGAGGAGAACTGCCTCACTGGGTCCCTTTGTGGGTTCTGTCTCTCGAAAGTTTAGTTAGAGTCCTTAGATGGTGAGTTTTATCAGAGAGCTCCTAAGACTCGATCCCTTCTTGTCATCATCTTGTCTCCGCCCCCTATTATTATTATTAATATTAAAAGAACTGGTATAGGGGAAGCTAGGTGGTACAGTGGCTAAAGCATTGGGCCTGGACTCAGGAGTACCTGAGTTCAAATCCGGCCTCAGACACTTAATGATTACCTAGCTATGTGGCCTTGGGCAAGCCACTTTAACCCCACTGCCTTGCAAAAACCTAAAAAAAAAAAAAACCCAAAACCCTTTAGTGTCTTTAGGAGCTGGATCATTATAAAACAGACTTTTAAATTAAATGAGAAAATATTTGCAAATCCCTTTGCAAATTTAAAGCAATTTATAAATATAATTATTGTTTACCCTTGCAATTCCATATTGTCAAATTATCATTACTATAGCCTTTCATTAAAATTGTCAGCATAGTGACAGCTAGGTGGCACAGTAGATAGAGTACCAGCCCTGAAGTCAGGAGGACCTGAGTTCAAATATGACCTCAGACACTTAGTAATTACCTAGCTGTGTGGCCTTGGACAAGCCACTTAACCCCATTTGCCTTGCAAAAACTAAAAAAAAAAATGGTCACCATTGTTAAATAGAAACTTTAGACATATCATCTTTTATTATTCTTATAAGATAGAACTTTAAGATTAAATATATTTGGGTTACCTCAAAGGTATAATAGGAAATGAAAATAAAATGAAACAAAAGACTTTCCAAAATTACTTAGTAATAAAATTGTGAAGGCATAGGAGAGACCAATTTACATGATTATCTAAAGGAAGAGAACAAAGCTCAGAAATTATGGAGGTAAAGAAAAAAAAAGAAAAAATTAATAGCTATTTACCTTTATGCTCATTCTCTCATCTATATAAACCCTTTGTGAAAGTCATGATTACATGAGTTGATGGAATTCTTCATAGGAGCAAAAGCTAGCCAATGAAAATGTTATTCAATAATGAATCAATCCTGACCATTTCATAATTAAATGAAAAACAAAATAATATAAGATTCCATCATGTTTATTGGTGCTACTTAAAAAAACGAACTAAACCAAACCAAACCAAATTAAACCAAACAAACAAATGAGCAAACAAAAAAAATGACTAGGTAGACCAAAATACTGCCTTATCAACTTATTTATAACAGTGACTCTTATTCATATGTCAAGATATTCCAAGGTTCCTTGGAAGATGTAACAATATAAATTACTCTGCTCCATGAGCCTGATATAAACATCAAGAAAGGCAAAAAATAGAAAGTGATGTATTTTTTTCCAAATATATTGGTCTCTTTGATAGAATAGAGCTTGTTCCAAGTATCGATCAATACTCTGCATATACTATTGTCTAGATGCTTCCATTTGTAGATGGCATTATGTTGATTGCATCATACCCCAAGAAAGAGAGGAGCCTCCAGAATAGAGGTGTTATCATTCAAAGGAGTTCGGGGTAGAGAAAACAAGAAATAAATGAAGCCTGTTTACTGTACCTTAAATAACAGGTATCTTGTAGGATAACCTATAGTGTATATAAAGCTGAACAAGCTCTTGCATGTTGTATCCTTGGCAATTGATGTTCTTTATACACTTTTTTTATCATTCACTTATTGCATAAACACACACTCATCTATCTATCATACATAGATGGATGTCTGTATGTAATTGTATATATGTTTGGTATGAGTGTATGTTTATGTTTATGTATGTATATCTATATATACACCTATATATGTTTGTGAGAGACAGAAAATTTAGATAGACAATGATAAAGGTCTACAGTTGAAAGGAAGAAGGAAAACAAAACCTCTTGCTTTCAGGAAATCATGAAGCACTTTAACTGATTCCAAAGTTCATACAATAGCAAAGGCCTATCTTTTCACTATGAACATTTTCCTCAAATTCCTTATGCTAAGTAGTGAGAACTAAAATAATAATACCTCTAAAGAAATGAAGATGAATTTTATAACAAGGATCATAAAAGTCACACAAAGAATTCCAGAAATGAGTAGGAATAAAGGTTTTCATTGATGAATCATGTGACAAAAATAAGAATTAGATTGTACATGTGGAAAGAGCTAGGAAAGATACCACTAAAGTACTCCTATGGTAGCCTGGAGATGTCAACAGAACTAAGGCAGGCCTCTAGCTCTATGGTTGGATGTCCCTGAGGCAAATTTTTGAGGGAACATGGATGGGAATTTGAAAAATGCTTCACTGAAGTGAATTCTCGAATCAATGAAATTACATATCTATTGGAGTACAGAATTCTAGAAAAAAGTATTTATTCTTACAAATTTTAAATACATTTTAGCCAAGATGGCAAAACAAAGGCATGGGCTTGCTGGAGATCTCCCCTAAATCCCTCAAAATACCTTTAAATAATTACTCTAAAGAACATCTAGAATGGCAGAACCCACAAAAGACAGAGTGAAACAATTTTCCAGCCAAGACAATTTGGAGGATAAGAAAGAAGGGTTTTCTGCACCAGGTGAGAGAAGAATGCAATGCAGTTCTGTCAGATTGATGTCAGCAATGCAGGAATAGGCAGTTGTGCACCTGATTCAGTGGCAGCAATAGTGGTTTACAGATCTCACAGTTGAGAGACTGCCAAGGACAACTTTGAACAACAGCAGGAAAATTCTATCTCATCAGTGTAAGAATAGAGTTCATTTCAGTGCAGACCCCAGAACCAGGGAACCAAGAGCAGTCCTTTGGAGCCACTGAAGCAACAGTGAAGGCAACAGTTTCCAAAACTCTTGTCCCACAGACAATATTGGGGTCAAAAGGCAATTACCGCAGTCTCTTTCCTATGACTGAGACAGACCTCTGGTTGCACTCCCAGGAAAAGGAGGAGCAGTAATCATAAAAGAGCTTGCTGCTGCAGGGAGTTGGGACTCTTTTCACAAGTCCAGATCAGAGCACAGGCTAGAAGAGTTATTAAAAATATCTCCTAGTATCATTTCAATATGGAGGAACTGAAAACTGGCAGGTCCCTAAAAGTGTCTCTGAATATAGCTGCAAAAACTCCAAATGCTTGGGACAGTATGCCCTTCACTTTGAAAGCAGAGTTCTAATCTGACAAAGAGTTAAAATAAAGTATTAGCCTGGGAAAATAGGCAAACAATAGAAGAAGAAAAAACTTACCATACAAAGTTACTATGATAGGAAAGATCAAAATACACACACACACACACACACACACACACACACACACACAAACACTTAGGAGAGGATAACAAAGTCAAAACTCCTATATCCAAAACCTTCAAGAAAAAGATACATTGACGAACTCAAATAGCATTGCGAAAATCAAATAAGGGAGATAAAGGCAAAATTGGGAAGGAAAATGAAAGTGATGTGGAAAAATCATGAAAAATGAGTCAACAGCTTGGAGAAGGACACACAAAAAATATTAAAGAAAATAATATCCTAAAAAACCAGACTGGGTCATTGGGGAAAAGAGGTGCAAAAATTCAATGAGAAGAATAATGCCTTAAAAAGCAGAGTTGGCTAAATGGAAAAGGAGATATAAAAGCTCACTGAAAAAAATTTCCTAAAAATATAGAATTAAAAAAAGGGAAATTAATAACTATGAGAAATAAAGAAGCAATAAAACAAAACCAAAAGAATCAAATTGTGATATGTGATTCTAATGGAATGGTTTTCTGCTATAAGAAATAATGAGCAGGATGCTCTCAATAAAACCTGGAAAGACTAATAAAAGCAGAAACAATGTGAAATGTACTCTATACAAAGTAATAGCAATGGTATAAGATGATTAACTGGGAAGGACTTAGATTTTCTCAGCAGTGTTGTGACCCAAGACAATACTGACAAATTTATGATAAAGAATGATATCCATTCCCAGAGAGAAAGCAGAAGACATTTGAATACAGACTGAAGCATAGTTTTTTTTATATTATCTTTCTTGAGGTTTCTTTTTTTGGGGGGGGGTTCTGTTTACTGGAAATGTTTTGCATGATAACACATTTTTAACTTATATCAAGTTACTTGCTTTCTCAATGGGGACCGGGGACAGCTTGAATTGGGAGAGAATTTGAAACTCAAAAGTTTCTAAAATTATGTTAAAACTTGTTTTTATATGTAAACAAGGAAAAAAATTTAAAAATTAAAATAAGAAGAACCCTGAGGCACATTTTGGAAAATTCCAAAGTATTTTTAAGTAATCTAGTCTTCATACTAGAACTAATAGTCATAATTTTTTATTCACATTTTCAAGGGTTTTATGAGTTCTTACAGATAATGATGATTTTATGATCTAGTAAGGAAAATTGAGTGCTCCAGAATCAATGCTTTCAAATGATATTTTATTTTGCAAGTGAATGGGGTTAAATGACTTGCCCAAGATCACACAGCAAGGTAATTATTAAGTGTTTGATGTTGGATTTGAATTCAGGTGCTTCTGTCTCCAAGTTCAGGACTCTATCCACTATACCACCTAGCTTCCTCAATGCTTTTAAATTATGGTGCTAAAAAAAACCTTTTTAGAGTCCCTTGAATAGCAAGGCAATTAAATCAGTGTATACTTAAGGTAATTAATTCAGACTATGCACTGGAAGATCAAATACTAAAGCTAAAGCTTAAATTCTTTGGCCATATAATGAGAAAATAGGACTGAATGCTAAAGAGTCTAATGTTGGGAAGGATTGAAGGCAAAAGTAAAAGGAGGCAGCACAGGATCAGATGGATAGATAGTGTTATGGAAGCTTTGAATATGAGACTTTGGAGATATTGGAGTATAGAAGGAAATGATTTGCTCTAGCTAGTGAGATCATGAAGAGTTGGACAGAATTGAATGACTGAACAACAACAAAAAAAGTTAAATTCCAATAAGTTGCTTAGGGTACATCTAGGTTAACTGCCTTGTCCAAGGTCATATAATTGATATATATATCTGACTTAAGTTAGTAAAATGCGCATTAGAGTTATGCATCAAGTTAACTATCTCTAGAGATTATCTGATGTTTCTCCTATATGCAGTTTTTCTTTTTGTTTTGTGTTGCCTTCTACTTGTAGAAGCCAATCATTTTCTTGTCTGAGACTTAAAAGCTCTATACTTATGTTGGCATCTAGCCAGAACTTTAAAAAGAACCTGGCTATTAAGAAAATTCCTCTTCTATTAGGATGACATTCATTTTATAAACCTTCCAGTTTTGACTACAGTATCCCATGGTATTAAGGAAGAGTTACAATAGGTGAGTGAAAAAAGAGCATCCATATGCCTTAGATGGTATGAATCATGTTAAATTAGTTTCTGATGGAAATCTTTCTTTGCATATCTTTTACCTATGTTATCAAGTCCATCCAGGCCTTAGGCTTATGTTCTTTAAGCTGAGGCATTTTTATACTTATCAACTTACAAGTCCTTTACTAGAAAAACTGTGACAGCACTTTCTTTGAAGTCATCAGTAGGGTGGATGTAACAAAATATTGTTTGATCACAATATAAAACCTGTTTTTATCACATAATTACTCATTCTATGCAAGATGAAGGTAATAAATGTGACAAATAATAATTAGTGCAATTAGCAACCTGTACTGAGTTATTTAGCAGAGTTTCTCTAAATTTCCCTCAGTTTTGAATTCAAAGGGAATCTTATTTATGTGTATTATTGTTATTTAAACTAAACAGAAACTTAATGAGCCAGATTTTCTTGTGCTACAAACCATACTTTAGTTGGCACATCTGGAAGCTTCATTAACTGTTTCAAGTCACTAGGGTGCTATGAGATCCAAGTAATTTTATACACATCAGTGGAGGGTATCATGGTATATCTATACCATTTAAATTGCCAGAATGATAAAGATTGCCACAACTTCTATAACTAAAATCAGCTGGCCAAAAGGATAGGCAACAGGAAAGAAACTTTTCTTATAAGTGGTTAAACATTGTCATTTTGTATTAGAAGTACATTTCATTGAATTCCTTACTCTGAAGAATTTTGAGGTTTCCAAATGGTATAAGTTACCCCAAAGGAATTTATAAGGGGAAATTCCATAATCCCAGTATCACATGATCCATTTATTCATGTTTAAAATGAATATGTTCAATGATCATCTAATTCTACAGTTATATTCTAAATTCTATAAAATATAATAATATTCTTATATCTATACTTTAATTTTTTTAGAAAATTTAATTTTCTTGCTATGAATACTCTCCATTCTTCCTTGTCTTAGTAGATTTCCTCAAAATTGAAATTAAAACAAGATAAATGGAGTTTTGCTTCAAGCAAAACTTAGAAGCTATTGCCATAACAAGAAAGTGAACTTTGCATCTACTTCATATAGAGTGTATATTTGAAAGGGAATATATATATATATATATATATATATATTTATCAAGCAAGTTTATAGAGGGAATGTTGGGTAACATTCTTATTATGACATCTCAGTAAATGCCTTTATTAAGAGCTCATTGGGTCTATTAATTGAACTTTAATGGAAAGGACATTAGTGGGAACTTATGAGTCAAAGTTCTAGAATGATTAACTTAGGCAGAATCTAGAAAAAAGAAGAGTCACTCAATGATTACCCTATCCATGAGGTCAAGGTCAAGAAGCACAGAGGACTTGGATATATAACCATATACATATTGTGTGTGTGCATGTAATCATCTCTTATATCAGCTATAAAGTCTTAGAAAATGCAGGGGGAAGAGATATTTAAATACAGTAGCTTTAAAAATTGTAATTGAATAAATCAATATCAAGGGATTTAATATAAGTAGGCATTTGGCAAATATTCTTTACATTTAATATTGTTATTTTTCTAGCTTGGAAAAATTTTTGAAGAAATGTTCAGATTTGTTTATCTTCTCTAAACATAATGTTCATTCTCAAGGTTATAATCAACTGTTATATTTATAATTCACACACTCTTTGAATCAAAAAATATTACTATAAACCTTAGGTTTCTGAGATATTTCTAATAAGATTTTAGTTTGGGGTGGTTTTGGGGAAAATAATTTGTTTCTCTCTCAGACCAGATCACTTTTTTGGAAAGAAGACCATGAGCTGCAAATCACATCTGCCACACTAAGACAACTTCCCAAATTAAAACTGCCAGTGACATTTCAGTTGAGGATTATCTCTAGGGGTGAACTAAGAGAGGCATCCTACAGAGTCAGAAAGAAAGAGAATTCTTAAGCAGTTCTTTCAAAGAAAAGAACACATATCTCATTTTGAAAAAAATGCACTCCTAAACAATAGAAAAAGCATTTTAAAAAGTGAAAAAGTGCAACAAATTAATAAAGCAGATAAAAAGGGAAAAACAAAATTATAAAGGCAGATATGCTTTTATTATCTCTGTGGAACTAGATTTATTTAAGTATTTATTTTTGGTAAAGCAAGAATTTATTATTATTTATGGTAGTTGATGTATAGAAGAACAAAGTGGAATATAAATTGTTTCTTAAATTGGAAAGTGAAGGACATTGCCATGAAGCAATATCCCTTGGTCACCATAGACTTCCTAAACTTGAAAAGAGAGAAGTAGTCAAGCATTTAGCTCAGAAATTGAATGCTATGGAAAGTACATAAGTACTGAGTCTCTTAAGTAAAAGCTGTCGAATATGCTGAAATGATTAGAAGATGTTTAGTTTGGCATATGCTGTATATAATGTTACAAATGAAACGTCTTTAAAATAAAGATTTGTGGAAGAGAAGTAAAACCTTTAAATGTTTTAGTGTCACATACAAAAATAAATAAATTGCACTAAAGCTCTTCTTTTTCCCCAAACTAAGATTTATGCAGTGATATGCCTGAAGGATTGTGCTTATGAAAGGAATGTCTTTCATTGTCAAATGGATTTTTCAACTTTTTTTCTGCTAAATGAAGTCAAAAAGTAGGAATAAATTCACCTCCATTTTTTTGCATAGTTTGAACATTTTAGATTACTAATATACATACCTACCAATAAACCCACATGTATACACAAATGCTTTCCATTTTGAAGCAAATCTGGAGATGGTTGATGAAAATCCTCCTAACATCCCTTTTCTTTTGGGAATTTTCCCTATCCTTGTGACAAGTGAGCACTGACTTTCACTGACAAGCTAGCTAACCTTTCCTATCTACCATTAAAGTATTATTTTGTGTATAGAGAGAATGGGATCAGGAGGAAGTTTTCACAAATGAATAAGACCTTAATTGCATGACATTAGGAGCAACCATGTCCAAAGACTGCAAGTAATTTTTCATTAGCTTTCTCCTTGAAGAATAACAGAGAAGTCTGTTTCTTGAATATAAGGGCTCATGAAATTCATTTCATAAGATTAGTTTGTCTGGAATTTGGGAGCGGAGAGATGCTTTTGGTTTTCAACTTCAAGAAAGAAGAGATCAATTATATTTTCTATTCAGAGTGAAATCTGAGAGGGGAAAAAACTCCAAAATAAGCAAACATATTAACTAGTTTTTTTCATGCTCCTATCTCCAAATTATGATGAAATTAACTATAGGGAGTTTCCCATTGGATGAGATCTGAAAATATTTTTCTTTTGTAGTTAAAATGTTACATCTCACTGCCATCCAATCCCTATTGTCTGATCTACTTTTTCAATTTCTATTTGTTATTGACTGGATTAAGTGGATTTATTTACTATATGTAATGAATTTGTAGAACTGGCATGCTGACAAGGAAAGTGGCTTGAACAAATACACATATATTTCAGTAATTGTGTATAACAATTCAAATTTTGGCATTCTGTCAATTTTCAATTGTGTCCAACTCTTCACAACCCCATTTGAGGTTTTATTTCCTTTGTCCATTTCCTTTTCATTTCATTTTAGAGATGAGGAACTGAGGCAAACAAAATGAGATGACTTGTCCAGGGTCACATAGCTGGTAAATGTCTGAGGCCAAATTTGAATTCAGGAAGTCTTCTGATTCCAGGCCAAGTACTCTATCAACTGATACCAGCAGACCAGAGATAACTCTTCCCTGATACTATTCCCTCTGAGTAGAATAGAATGGCTATTTTCATGGTCCGGATCTACTGCTCTCTCCTCCTGGCAAGATGCTAAGCTTTTTCTTGAATAATAATGGGTGGTGAAGGCTACAGAAATTTTGATTCACATCTACCTTTAGACACATAGGATGCATAAAATGTACATGTGCAATGTACATGTACATATACATAATATATGAGTTTGTTTTTTTTCATAGTTTAAAATGTTATCTTTTCTCTTAAATTGACATTTGTGCTAAATATTAACCACACACATTTGCTAATCTGGCTATATTTTTGAAAAATGTTAGGAGGAGATATTGTTTGGGAAGAGGGAAGGAGGAAAGGAGAAGGGGAGAGAGAGAGAGAGAGAGAGAGAGAGAGAGAGAGAGAGAGAGAGAGAGAGAGAGAGAAGACATTGTCATATTTTTGCTAGAAATTTACTGCCTGGTGACATGTAACTGAACAAATTTAGTTATTTTCATAATATTCTTAAGTTTATAGAGAGCACTCATAGCATGCCACTTTCTTTCTGTGTAATTAATGAATTATCAATGATTAGAGGAATAGTGATTAATTGGCCTAAAACTGAGTTAGTCCTTTTGAGATTTCACCTCAGTTTTAATTTGAAAGGAAAGTTTCTTCCAAAGAAAAAGCCTAGAAAGTGACTTGATAGTTACTCCCAGGGGAAGAGGTATTCCAGCTAACAAAAATTCTGTTATCTTATAATTCAAGAAAGATAGGAGCAACTACGGGGTTGCCCTTAAGGATCAGAAAGATTCATCTCAACAACAGATGAGGTGGAGAAAGTCTGACATAGACTGCTATGTACTCCAGAATTTGGGAGTTCAAATTTTAGTGATTAAAGACAGAGTACGATGATTTGAAATTTTTATTCTCTACAAATGAAGGCTTCTCTAGGGATATGTGACTGTAATTACCATAGAACAAGTACAAATATTCCAGTGAGATCGAAAAGGGAATAAACTATATAAGAAGAAAGTATTAGAGTAATGATAGCTGACTTTTACATAGAACTGTACAAATCTTTTTTCAACCAGGCCTTGTAACTCTGAGAAATAGCAGTAGTCAGCCAATAAACATCTATTAATTGCTTATTATTTGCCAAGTTGTGCAAAGAACTCCAAATAAAAATAGAAGCATAAAGATTGTCCCTGTCCTCAATGATGTTGTAGTATAATGGGAGAATATCACATAATAGGAGCAGGTATTTTATCAGAAGTAGGACCTGAACCCCAGTCTTTCTGCCTTAAAGCCAGATTGACATCATACAACCATCTACTATACTAATTTACAAGGAAGCAAATTTACTCATTTTTACTTCTTTATAATCTGAAATTGACATATATTTTGTGAAACTAAAAATTTATATACTATCATCAATATAGTAAACTATATGAGTCTGAGTAAACTATTCTGTTGATTCAAGAAAGTCTGCAAATAAAATACTTCTAGTTACTATACAGAAAAATAATTACAGGATGGTTGATTTATACTCCCTTTATATGAGATAAATATTTTCATTAATTGTTTGATAAATGCTTTGTGTTTTTTATCTTCACACTATACATCACCTGGTCCTTGTAAACAGAATGGTTTCCTTTAAAGTTACAAATTTCTCCTTAGCAATTTGCATGCTCTATTGAAACAGAGAAGTCACTCATTTCTAGTTTTGCTTCAGGAGCCATGAAAAAATCAACACTTATATCTTAGTGAGAATATTTTAACAACCTTATACTCTCTTGCTTTCCAGAAATTTCTGACCTTTCCCTATAAATTCTATAAACCTGTTTACAAAATATAAATTCTCAAGAAATTTTCTGTAGCAAAAAATCATGAATAAACATGATATATGAAATGAAGGGAGACTATAACTTTTTTCATCCTTTAAGTCTACTAGAGATTTCACTGCCCATTTTTCTAGGGAACAAGTTTCACAAGCCTGACAAATACATTCAAGGTTTCACCAAATTGTAATAAAATCTTGGTGAATATAAAGTGCTGGAATGAAAAAAAAATTCAATTGAAAACAAAATTATATAAAGTGACTACAGGCACTTTAATATATAATATATACTATATATAATGTGCATATTATAAAAATATGCAATATTTAATTAATACATTTTAATACTATATTTAAGATTATTTAATTGCAAATTCCAAATGCCTTTTGTGAGTCAATCATTGACTCTTCTTTTATTTCAACTACTGCAATTTATAATATAATTCTTTCCCTTTCTGCTTCACCATTAATGACTTCAAGATATGGTACTCTTTTCTAGAATTAGCAATTTACTCTTTGAAGTTCAATACAGAAGTTTTAAACTCACACTCACACAAATGTACAAATTTCAATGCATTGTCGAGTTTTAAAGTTTGAGCTATGTGTGAAATGGCTATTAAACTAATGAAAAATAAATTTAGAGTGATTTAAATATTTAAGTTCAAGCAAAGTTGTACAGACTTTATTATTTTATATACTGTAGAGTATATAATTCTGAAGAGGATTTGCAAATCTTCCATGAAATATATAATGATCTTTTCTTTTCTAATTTTCAAATACTGATTTTGTTTAAAACAGGGAAATATAAAAAGCAGAACAAATGTTTAATTTTCCACAGAAGTCAGTGGTTAAATGATGCTACTAAAAAATTCTGAAACAAGTGAGAAAGAGATTATGAAGATCATGTTTTTTTTAAGTTTTTTTGCAAGGCAATGGGGTTCAGTGGCTTGCCCGAGGTCACACAGCTAGGCAATTATTAAATGCCTGAGGCTGCATTTGAACTCAGGTACTCCTGACTCCAGGGCCAGTGTTCTATCCACTGAGGCACCTAGCCACCCCTTAACTATGATTTTAAATAACTATGAAAATACAATAGTTGAGCCTTAGTCTCTTTTTAAAAGTTTTGCTGAGGTGCAGATTCCTCCTGGATAAAATCAGTTTGTAATATCAAACCCACATTATGACTGTAAGGGAAATACCTATCTGTGACATTTATTAGCAGACATCCTCTACATATCAAATTATTTCCACCTAAGTAATGTCTAATAAAAGAGTGTGGAATCATTGTAACTATTGTTGGTTTTATTATTTATTATCTTTAAATATATATATTTCAATAATTTCACAAATATGATCAAATAGTACCGAAGTTTTTAAGACCTTAAAGGCAAGCAACAAAATAGACTTACAATTCCAAATGAAGAAATTTGATCTTCTGTTTCAAACAAATGCTCAGCCAGCAAATTGGAAACAATAAAGTCACCAACAAGGATTAAAATATATTTTGTAAACTGTTATTCTAGATAAATAAAAACTTAAGTTATTTTTATTATGTAGGAAGATATTTTAGTAGTATTTGGAATTATAATCTCAAAACATAATTTAATCATGTTGCTCTGGGGTAAGGGATTTTTTTTTACTTCCTGTTACATAGTGTGTATATAGTTCTATCTATCTACACAATGCACATACATACATGTATATACACACATGCATATTTTTGCATATGTATGCATGCATATATTCATTAGTATACATAAAATTTCATGTCTGACACAATACCCAGACTTTGATAGTCCACTCTTATACTAAGAGCTTGCTAATCATTTAATCCTGTTATTTTCAGTTTCACACAGGAAGCATAACATTTCTATTATTTGGGTGATTTCAATAATTTTATTGGACCAAGTTTCATAATTATGTCTCATCAGAGTTCCATAAATATGTGAGTCTGACTAGAGAAGGAACCTAGAGGGTATTTTACAAAAGCGACCCAAAGAAGACTGGGATTATTAAATGGAAGAAGGAAAAAAGGCAATTCACTTCTATGGGTTCAAAAAAAAATCTGTTAGGTAACCTGTTCCCCCCCTCCCTCACATTTAAGCCAATTTTGCTTTTGTGACACATATATTAAGAATGACAAAAAACAAAAGGAAATTAAAATAACATGGATAAGTTTATCTATGGGCACTTTCAAATATATTTTTAGGTTTAATATTAATAGTACTCTTTTCTTTTCTGTATCCGGGATTCTTTTAAATTTGAGCCTATTAATACTCCCCATATCAATTTCATCTTATATCATCAACTTTTATTAACTAACCTAAAATACTTTCTTAACTCTAAGATTTTCTAATGACTACATTGGCATTCTCCATTCCAAATATCTACAATCCTTAACATGACTTTATTCAAACTTTTCTGTGGATATCTTCGAAAATCACACATTCGGTTAAAGTCACCAAATCTTTATATTCTTCAAATATACATATATATGTATATATATATTCACATAAAAAGGATACACACAGGTTTATGCATATACACATATGTATATGCATAGAGAAATCTACAGTTCAGTACAAATATGCATGAATGCACTGTGCATATGTAAACAGTACAAACATGTCTGTATATGTATAGACACGTGTATTCTATTTTTCTCTGTTAAAAGAATCAAAATATAGTGGATAGAAACTGACTTTGCAGTCTGAAGGATCAGACTTAAGTCCTGCCTCAGAAGAATGTAACCCTGAGAAAAAAGGTTACATCTTATTTTTTCCCTCTGCCACTATCATTCGTTTCTTTGAACTTCTATATCATTTTATTTGTAACTTGCAAATTCTCAAGCCTAAATTAAAATTTAGGTTTTCACTACTGTCACTTAGCTTCCTACATAATTTTTTTTAAAGTTTTTACAAAGCAACGGGGTTAAGAGGCCTGCCCAAGGCCACAAAGCTATGAAATTATTAAGTATCTGAGACCAGATTTTAACTGAGGTACTAGTGACTCCAGGGACAGTGCTCTATACACTGCGCCACCTAGCTGCTTCACTTTACATAAAGTTTTTGCTTGGAGTTAGGAAATCTGAGCTAGACTTCTACCTCTAATATTAGTTGTATGATTATCTATCACAGTCCAGTTTCCTCATGTATAAAATCAGTTTGTAATGTCAAACCCATATCATGGTTGTGAGAAAAGTACCTATAACTATGACATCTATTAGTGTACTTCTATATTGAGTTATGCTAATTCCATTTGAAAGTTATCATAGTCTATGTTGAAAATTTAAAAAAGCAGAGGGAGAGAGATTAATTCACTAAAAATGTGCCCAGTCTTTTTTTAAGAAATATTTTATTTATTTTGTTTTACAATTTTTTCTGTATTCTTACTTCCCTCCCCTCACTCCCCACAGAAGGCAGTCTGTTAGTCTTTAGATTGAAACACGGTATACATTGATCTGCTTTGAATGTTATGAGAAAGAAATCATATCCTTAAGGAAGAAACAAAAAGTATAAGAGATAGCAAAATTGCCTAATAAAGAGAACATTTTTTTTTTCTAAATTGAAGGTAACAGTCTTTGGATTTTGTTCAAACTCCACAATTCTTTCTCTGGATACAAACAGTATTCTCCATCACACATAGCCACAAATTGTCCCTGATTGTTGCACTGATGGAATGTGCAAGCCCATCAGGGTTGATTATCACATCCATGTTATTGATAGGGTGTAAAAGGTTCTTCTGGTTCTGCTCATCTAGCTCAGTTCATGCAAATCCTTCCATGCTTCCCTGAATTCCCATCCTTCCTGGTTTCTAATAGAACAATAGAGTTCTATGACATACATATACCACAGTTTGTTAAGTGATTCCCCAATTGAAGGACATTTACTTGATTTCCAATTCTTTGCCACCACAGATAGGGCTGCTATGAATATTTTTGTATAAGTCATATTTTTACCTTTTTTCATAATCTCTTCAGGGTATAAACCCAGTAGTTGAATTGCTGGATCAAAGGGTATGCATATTTTTGTTGCCATTTGTGTGTGATTCCAAATTGCTCTCCAGAAAGGTTGGATGAGTTCACAGCTCCACCAACAATGATGAATTAATGTCCCAGATTTCCCACATCCCTTCCAACACAGATCATTGTCCTTTTTGGTCATATTGGTCAGTTTGAGAGGTGTTAGGTGGTACCTAGAGATGCTTTAATTTATGTTTCTCTAATAGGTAACAATTTAGAGCACTCTTTCATATGACTATGGATTGTGTTGATTTCCTCATCTGTAAATTGCCTTTGCATATCCTTTGACCACTTGTCATTTGGGGAATGGCTTGCTTTTTTGAAAATTTGACTCAGTTCTCTGTATATTTTAGAATTGAATCCTTTGTCAGAAACACTAGTTGCAAAAATTGTTTCCCGGTTTACTACATTTCTTTTAATCTTGGTTACAGTGTTTTTGTCTGTGCAAAAGCTTTTTAATTTAATGTAATCAAAATCATCTAGTTTGCTTTTAATGATGTTTTCCATCTCTTCCTTGGTCATAAATTGCTTCCCTTTCCATAGATCTGACAAGTAAACTACTCCTTGACCTTCCAGTTTGTTTTTTTTTATTTTTATTTCTAAATCCTGTATCCATCTTGATATTGTCTTGGTATAGGGTGTGAGGTGTTGGCCTAATCTAAGTTTCTTCCATACTAACTTCCAATTTTCCTAATAGTTTTTATCAGAGAGAGTTTTTATCCCAATAACTGGACTCTTTGCGTTTATCAAAAAGCAGATTACTATAATCATTTCCTGCTATTGCACTTAATCTATTCCACTGATCTACCACTCTATTTCTTAGCCAGTAAAAGACTGTTTTGATGACTGATGCTTTATAATATAATTTTTAGATCTGTTAAGGTTAAATCATGTTCTTTTGTACTGTTTTTTTTTTGTGGAAATTCTTGACTTTTTATTTCTCCATATGAATTTACTTACAACTTTTTCTAACTCGTGAAAATAATTTTTTTGGAATTTTGATTGGTAAGGCACTAAACAAGTAGTTTAGCTTTGGTAGAATTGCCAGTTTTATTATATTAGCTTCTATATTATATATCATAGATGTTATATTAGCATATATTATATATTATATATTATATATTATTTGCTTTCAATAATTAGCTTGAGAAATCCTAAAAATGAAATTTCATTGAAAGAGGTCAATTATGATATGATATTATCATTGAGTTAAAAAGAACTATTATATATAATATAGTATAAAACCACTGTAACTAAGATCCAAAGAAATGTAGTAAATTGGGAAACAATTTTTATATTTCTGACAAAGGACTAAGTTCTAAAATATACAGAGAACTGAGTCAAGTATTAAAAAACACATAATATATTATACTTTATATATATAACATACTGATAATATAATGTAAAACATTAAATAATTATATAATTGTAATATATTATATAATATAATGTTATACATATAATATATGTTATATATTATATTAGCTTATATATTATGATAAGTGTTTTCTAATTGTTTTAAAAAATGTTTTGAGTCTGTCTGGGTAAATAGACTCCCAGGTATTTTATATTGTCTGATTTTACTTTGAATGGGATTTCTCTTTCTAGCTCTTTCTGATGTATCTTGCTAGTCAGATATAAAAGAGCTGAGTATTTATGAGGGCTTATTTTATATACTGCAACTTTGCTAAAGTTGTTAATTATTTCTGGTAGTTTTACTTTTTCAGATGGATCTTTTTGGAATTCTCTAGGTAAAGCATCATTTCATCTGCAATGAGTGAGAGTTTTATCTCTTCCTTCCCAATTCTAATTCCTTCAATTTCTTTTTCTTCTCTTATTGTTGAAGTTAACATTTCTAATGCAGTATTGAATGGTAGTAGTGATAATGAGCATCCTTGTTTCACCCTGATCTTATTGAGAATGCCTTTAGCCTATCCCCATTGCATATAATGCTTGTTGATGGTTTCAGATAGATACTGCTTGTTATTCTAAGGAACAATCCATTTATTCCTACACACTCTAGTGTTTTTAATAGGAATGGGTGCTGTATTTGTCCAAAGCTTTTTCAGTATCTATTGATATATTTTCTGATAGGTTTGCTATTGATATAATTAATTATACTAACAGTTTTCCTAATATTGAAGCAATACTGCTTTCCTGGGATAAATCCTACTTGGTCACAGTGTATTATCCAAGTGATTAATTTTGTAGCCATTTTGCTAAGATTTTATTTAAGATTTTTGCATCTATATTCATTATGGAGATAGGTCTACAATTTTCTTTCTCTGTTTCTAACTCTCCCTGGTTTAGGTATCTGTACCATATTGGTGTCATAGAAAGAGTTGGAGTTAGGCAGAGTTCTGTCTTCACTTATTTTTCCTCAGAATATATATAGAATTGGAGCCAGTTGTTCCTTAAATCTTTAATAGAATTCACTTATGAATCCATATGACCCTGGAGATTCTTTCTTAGAGAGTTCAGTAATGGCTTCTTGAATTTCTTTTTTTTAAATGTTTTGCTTAGGTATTTAATTTCCTCTTCATTTAACCTGGGAAACTTATATTTTTGTAAATATTCATCAATTTCATTTAGATTGTCAAATTTATTGGTATAGAGTTGAGAAAAGTTAATCACAAATTATTATTTTAATTTCCTCTTCACTGGTGGTTAGTTCACCTTTTTTCATTTATGATACTAGCAATTTAGCTTTCTTATTTACTTTTTTAATCAAGCCCTGTCTTTTTAAAAATTAAATTCTATCATATTTCCTACTCTTTACCCATTAATTTCATAAAGAGAGCATATTTATGGAAAATATACAGAATATATTTGTACTTAAATAATAATTATAATTAATAAAAACTTAGGATGTTTCCCATAATCATTTCCAATTTTTATATTCAACTTTTGGAGTCATGGAAAGTAATAATAGGTTAGGAGACAAAGAGCCTGAATTGAAATTTGTATTTTAATACTTAGTACTAATATAAACTTGGATTTGTCACTGAAGTCTCTGAATTTCAATAACATCATTTATTAAATGGGACATTTCAATTGTATAAAATTTAAAGTCCCTTTAAACTCCAATGTTAATAACATAATTGATTTCTTTAAATGAAATTTCATTTTGAGAATTTCTCAAGCTAATTATTGAGAGCCAATAATGTATATTTTCACTTTATTTTTGATTTGTTTTGTTTTGTTTTGCAAGGCAAATGGGGTTAAATGGCTTTCCCAAGGCCACACAGCTAGGTAATTATTAAATGTCTAAAGCCAGATTTGAGCTCAGGTACTCCTGACTCCAGGGCTGTTGCTCTATCCCCTGCTCCACCTAGCTGCCCCACATTTTCACTTTAAGTAAAAGTCAGATGCTTTTAATCTAAGTAGAAAAGAATCAAAACTAATCAAACATTATATTAGAAGAATAATTCTTGATTAAGTTCATTTACTGTGATAATCTTTTATGGAAAAATTAAAATGATGAAAATGTGTTGATTTTCTGCTAAATCATCCAATAGTATCCATATTACTTAAATTTTTTTTATTTGAATAAAGGAGAACAATAAGTTAGACATAGAAGCTAGTTTGCTCATTTACATTCAAGAAGAGTTTCAGACTAACTGAAATCAACTCATTAGAAAGTCATATGTGAACTATTCTTCTACCCCCTCAAATATGGCTTCAAAAACTCATTTCACATTTCTGCTACATGTTAATTATCTGTTGAACTCTGTCTTTGTGAATAGCAGGTGTTAAAATGCAATCATACTAATCCAAAAATAAAATTAACTTTCTATCAATCTGTTCTTTATTTTATATACTCCTCCAAAGGAATAAAAAGAAAAATTCACCTAAAGGTCAGGCCTATGAAATCTTTCTATTTTGGATATATGTGTGCAACTGTGCAATCTTGTTTCCTTATGTTGGGAGAAGAGATCCAGAATATGGCAAAGGAGAGATGTAAAGGGGCAGGATGGTATATTCTTGGAATCTTTGGAATTAAATTATTTACAGAGAAGTAGTGAAATACAGATAGAAATGAATATGGTTAAATAATAGCTATTGAAACCTGGTCCAACTAATGCATTGTTGGTGGAGCTGTGAACTCAGACTTTCTGGAGAGTAATTTGGAATTATGCCCAAAGGGCAACAAAAATGTGCATAAGCTTTGGTCCTGCAATACCACTACTGGGTCTGTACCCTGAAGAGATCATGAAAAAGTGTAAAACATCACTTGTACAAAAATATTCATAGCATCCCTGTTTGTGGTGTCAAAAAAAAATTGGAAACTGAGTGAATGTCCATCAATTGTGGAATGGCTGAACAAATTGTGGTATATGTATGTTATGGATCACTATTGTTCAGTTAGAAACAAGGAGGTATGGGAATTCAGAAAAGCCTTGGAGGGTTTGCATGAACTGATGGTGAGCGAGATGAGCTGAAGCAGAACATTGTACACCCTAACAGCTACATGGGGGTGATGATCAACCTTAATATTTTGCTCATTTCATCAGTACAACAATTGGGCAATTTTAGGATATCTTCAATGGAGAATACCATCTATATCCAAAGGAAAAAATGTAGAATTTAAACAAAGATCAAAGACTATTACTTTTAATTTTTTTAGAAAGGTATCTTATTATGTAATTTTGCTATCTCTTAAATATTTTTTTTTCCTTAAGGATATGTTTTTCTCTCAATGCATTCAATTTTGATCAGTGTATAGCATGGAAAGAATATAAAAACTATCAAACTGCCTTCTGTGGGGGGTGGGGTAGAAGAAGGAAAGAGAGATTAGGAAAATTGTAAAATTCAAAGAATAATAAAACGAAATAAAAGTTACAGAAACCTTGTCCAAAAAATACTCCCAGAGAATATAAGTTTGAGAATACTCAATCTCAAATCAAATATTCTGGGCTCAATTCATTCTCAGTTTATAAAAGACTTTTCTTTACAAATTTTTTGTCCATTGTCACAGTTCTTTTTAGGATTCAAGGTGGTGGGTTCATGTGGTAGAAAGAATATTTGACTGAAAGTCAAAGTCCATGTAATTTGAAGAAATTGCAACTTTTTTCTGTTTGTTACCTCATCTGAAAAATTTATGTACTAACCACTCAGAATAATGAACATAAAATGAACTAAGATTTTAAAATATAATTTTAAAAAAATGAATTCAAGGTGATATTAATTAATTCAATCAACAAACATATATCTATAGAGTACTTACAATGCTAAATAAACAGTGTAGGAGATATTGAGAAATTTAATGCACAGTCCCTGTATTCAAGTAGATATCCTTAGTTGAAGGGATAATGTAAAATGCATGAAAGTTTATGGAGGAATGAGAATAACACATGAGAATAATACAGCAGAGGCAATATATTTTAATGGAAAGAACATCGGATTTTGGAGTCAAAGAATTCAAATTTTGCCTCTATCACTTTCTATCTGTGAAATACTGGACAAGTCATTTTTTACTTGAATGTTTCTCAGTTTCCTTGGACATAAGATGAAAATTTTGGAATATATCACCTCTGAGGTTTTTTTCAACTCCAAACTGTAATATTATGATATTCTAGAAGATATTATGAGTTAGGATGTTCATTGAATGCTATATAGATAACAAGTGCTAGGAGTTATGAGGAAGAGATAAATGCAGGTTACAGTGGTCTATGTAGACTTCAGATACAAAATTATAAATTGAGCCATAAGGGGGAGGTAGGATTTGAATAAGTGATTAATTTAAAAAACAATAATGCAAAACATTTTGAAGAATAGCAATAAAACTTTAGATATAGATTTAATTTTTAACATTGTAAATTATATCCATTTCTATCATTTTATATTATAAGAAAAAGATATCATAACTTTTTAAATTTGAAAAATAAATTTCCATTCAATATTTATCAGATAGATTTTTTTGAATTGTCATTCACAACTTTATGGAATGTACTTTAATCACTCATCTGATACAATCTGTTATTTTGTTAACCACTAGGTGATAATTGCTTTTATAACATATATAAATATACACATTTTAGATAGAAAGATAGCTTAGATGTAGATACATATGCACATATATAGACACACATGAACATATGTAGGTACATAGGTACCCATATAGATGAATACGTGCATATACAACCATACACACATATGTTTAGGATGTATATGCATGTATTCATATAGATAGATAGATAGATGATAGATAGATAGATAGATAGATAGATAGATAGATAGATAAATAGATAGATGATAGAGCTATATGGCACAGTGGATAAAGCATTGGCCTTGGAGTCAGGAGGAATAGAGTTTGTTCAGCTTCAGACACTTGACTGAAATTAATTCTGTGACCTTGCACAAGTCACTTAACTCTGCCTCATATCCAGGACCATCTCCTGTTGTCCTAATTCATAATCTGGTCACTGAATCCAGATGACTCTGGAAGAGAAAGTGAGGTTTGTGACTTAGTACAGCACCCCCTCACTCAAATCCAAAGCATGTGCTTGTCATGGCATCACGGAGATGATGTCATGCTCTTCTTTGAGAACAATGGACAAAAAATCATTAGATTCCAAGTGACCTTGACAAGTTAGAGCTATTGACAAAAAATAGACAAGTTTAATTAAACTGAATACAGAGATGAAAAATGTTGTATAAGTGAAGCATTAATAACTAGGTGTAATTTAGATAGATAATGATTTCAAGCTGAGGGCAAACCACATATAAAACATGAAAAAGTGGTATCTTATCAATCAAGCAATCATAGGGAAATTTTGAAATAGGAGTTTAAAGATACTTCCCAATGTTGGGCATTGGTTATCTAATTATTGTTTCACACTTATTTTTGTACTCATAGACAGAAGTTTTGGAAAATGTGAGAATATTTAAGAGAAGAGTATATAATATGATTGATTTTGAAAATGATTATCAATAGGACAAGATTTAAATAAACGGGCAGGCTGAAGGCTAGAGAAGGAAGTGTAATTATTAGAAATTCTTCAAGTATACTTCCCAAAAACAGCAAAAGAAGGAATTATCATCCAGATGTCACCCCTAAATTCTGAGGAAATATAAGTGGAAACAAATGGATTTAAAATTCATTGCTGGAGAAGAAATGGGATTTCCAGAGCCAGAGCTAAGATGGCAGAATACAGAAAACATTTGGCTAAGATCTTCCAACATTCTTCTCAAATTAACTTTAAACTGACTCCTCAAATTGAATTTTAAAATGTTATAGACAAAACAAGGCCAAAGTGAGACATTTTTTCTGGTCCAAGACAGTTTAGAAGGTTGGAGAAAGAGTCAGGTGACATGTCCCAGAGCCCATGTGGATGAAATCCCTTGTCTGTAGACTAGGCAACAGAAGCAGTAGCTTTGAGAGCAGGGGCTCTCAAACTAAAGAACTACTTAGAATGAAATTGCAAGGGAAGTGTGTTAGCCCAGTTCTGTTTCTAACTTTTGGGTCATAGTTCAAGGGCAGAGAAAAGCACATTCAATCAAAATGGAGTGGGAGCCTTGAAGGACAATATTGCTTTTGGACACAAGGAATGAGGAACCTAGGGGAGCAATATCTATTGCAATCCAAAAGGATTAGGGACACTTTCTGGGCAGGGAGGATTTATGCAGACCAGGAAAGCAGTGATCATACTTGTCCCCAGATCACACCATCTTGAAAGTAATGAAAATGTACAACCCCTCCCCCCAAGCAATAACTTTTTCAAAATGCAATACACATTTCTATTAAAAATAAAAGAATAAATGAAGTTTTTTCTTACAATTCTAAGTATTCACTATTTAAAACAACAATGAAAAGCATTATCTATAATATAAAGGAAAAATACTTGAAGCCTTCCTCCAGGTTGATAAATGATAGAACCAAAGGAAAAAGCAGTTTTCAGAAGAAAAATAATCTGAACTGTAATAGGCCCATGGAAAAATATTTAAAATCATTAATGATAAGAGAAATACAGATTTAAACAGCTCTAGGTTACCATCTCATATGTATCAGATTGGCTAATATAACATAAAAGGAAAACGACAAATACTGGAGGGCATGTTGAAAAAAATGAGACAATAATATCCCACTGATTGAATTGTAAACTGTTATAACCATTTTGGAGAACAATTTAGAACTTCAACCAAAGGGCTATTGAACTATGTATACTTGTGGACCCAGCAATGCCATTATTAGGTCTCTACCTCAGAGAGATAAATGAAAAATAAGATAAAAACTCATTTGTATAAAAATATTTATAGCTGTTCATTTTGAATGGCAAAGAATTGAAAATTGAGAGCATGCCTATCAACTGGGAAATGGTTGAACACATTGTGGTAGTTGATTGTGATGGAATATTATTGTTATACAAGAAATGATAAGCAGGATATTTTCAGAAGAACCTGGGAAGTCTTGCATATATAGATGAAAAAGTGAAGTGAATAGAACTAGAAGATGTAAACAGTAATAGTACTATTTTAAGGACCATAAATTGTAAAAGCTTACTACTCTATACAAGAAACTATTCCAAGAAAAATTTAAAGGACCCACCACTAAGCACAGAACTTTTGATTGATACTTCTGATTGAAGCCTATTTAAGAAAAATTCTTGTTTTTCTTTTTTTGTCTTTTTTTGCAAACTGATTAATATGGACATAAGTTTTACATGACTTCATATGTATATTTAATATAAAATTGTTTGCCTTCTCAAGCAGAGTTATTGGGAAGGAAAGAGATGGAGGAAAGGAGAGAATTTGGAATTTAATGTTTTAAGAAATAATTGTTGAAAATTTGACATGAAGTGGGAAATTATTTAAAGAAACAATATTAAATTACCATATATTTTAATTAATTTAACTAGAAGTATCTACATAGTATAGAGTGCTTGGTGTAGAATCAGGGAACCCTGAGTTCAAATCTAGCTTCAAGAATTTACTTAATCTTTTGATTCAGCAATTTCAATTCTAAGACTATATCCAGAAGAAATTGTAAAAAATGGAAAAAGTTGTACATATTCCAAAATATTCATAGCAGCTATTTTGGTAGAACAAAATTGGAAATGAGGGGAGGCCCATCAATTGGGGAATGGTTAAATAAGTTATGGTACATGAATACTATGGAATATTATTATTCTATAAGAAACCATAAATGGTCAGACTCTAGAGAAGTATGGAATGACTTAGGGCATCTGATGCTGAGTGAAAGGCGTAGAGCCAAGAGAACAATCTATATTAACAACATTATGAGATGAACAACCTTGATGGAAGGAAGCAACTCCTCTCAACAGTCCAGAGAGTTAGGACAACTGTATCTGACTGGTTATGGATTCTCTTATCCCTAACCAGAGAAAGAAAAACAAAACAAAATAAAACACACAGAAAAAAAAACAAGCCTGCTGAATAGGATGAACATTTTATAAAAATTATTTCTTATGTATTTCTTTCCTTTAATCCTAATTCCTCATGTCAAAAATTACTAAATTGTAAATATGTTTAACAAAATATGTATTTAAAATGCTAACCTGACTATTCCCTGCTCAGGGGAGGGGAATGGGAAGGGAGGTTCAAGGGAAATTTTGTAACTTGGAAATAAGCATGTTTAAATGGAGAAAAATGGAGAAATAAATAAATTAATAAAAGCATTTACTTAGCTGTGTGATTTTCAGCAATTATTTAATCATCATCTATTTCAGTTGCTTCAACTCTAAAATGGGAGTAATACTAGTACCAGCCCCGAGAGCTGTTGTGAGGAGCAAATGAGATAATGTTCATAAAGAATACACTATCTGGCATATATTGAGGGTCTAATAATAGTTTATTATTTACCTTCCTAAATATTTTCTCAGTATTCAAATCAACTTATTAAAATTAATAAAAATATTAATTATCTATATAGTATCTATATAGTACATCCAAAGTATATGTAGCCTGGTATTTTAAAAAGTGCTAGGGATGAACAAAACCCAGTGAAAACATACTATGGAAGTTCTTAACAAACTTTAAGGAAACATTATACTTTGATAATTTGGAGTAGTTGATTCAAAGTAATGACCACATTTATTAGAAGGGATTAGAAGATAATAATGAAATCATACATTTCCTCAAAATGAGAGTGGGGAAAATGGTTAAAAATGATGTTTATTTTCATTTTATGAATTTATGACTGGTTTGATGGAATGTAGGGCTGCATCATAATCCTGTCATTTCTGACTGGAAGTTCTTTTCTGATTCATTTTATGTGTTTTTATGGGAAACACTATTCACACAGAAATAGTTAATTAGCAGCTCTGAACCAGTATCCAAAAAAAGAGAACCTAATTGTTAGTATAACTTTATGTTTCCAAATTATTCGTAATTGTATAAAAACCAAATCCATTCTCTAGATCTACTGGACAATATGTAAATTTGAATTCATATTCACAGAAAAGTTAAATGATTTACTCAATACACCTTTCTTTACTCTCAAGTTCCCTATATGACAGAGAGTTCAATAACCTCCACTCCTCCAGTACTCCAACAGAAAACAAGATAATGCTTTCTAAGCAAGTAGATGCAAGTAAGCAATTTCACGAATCCTTTAATCCCTAATAGTTTCCTGAGTAATTTTGTTTTCTTCATGAGAAAAAGTAGGTGATTTCAATATTCACTTTAAAAAGCTTTTATTCATACTGTACGTTTAAAATTGCAAAGTAATTGAATGAATGAATGAATGAATGAATGAGCAAGTAAACAAATAGATCCTATCTGGACTAATAGTATTGAATAGTTCCTATGACATCCTTGACTTTAGACATTTTTAGACATTAAAGGTGTGGCTATTCTTCTAAAGTACTATCCTGATTCTTAATAATTTCCCATATCATTCAAGGAAAGAGATCACCTAATAAAACATTTTTTTTCATTTTTATATAACACAATAAAAACTACAAAACAACCTATGCCAACTTTATGCTATCTTCCATCCTCTGAGGATTAATCATAACCAAAAGAAAATTATATTAATATAGTATATTTTACCAATTACAAAGAACTTATAGGCCTTTATTTATATGTTCCTCAATATAGTCTCTCTAAAGTAGACAGGTGGCACAATGGATAATATGCCGAACCTAGAGTTAGTAAGACCTGAATTCAAATCCAACCTCAGACACTCTGTAATCCTGGTTTAGTCATTTATCTCAATTGGTTTCCATTTCCTCACCTGTAAAATGTAGGATGATAATAAAAGCAAGATTGTTTAGAATTAAATGAGATAGTGATTGTTTCTGTTAGCATGGTATCATCCTAACAATTTTAAAATATTCAAATGACAGCCTAATTAGAGTGGTGGTAATCAGGTACTTGCTTTAGGGAATCGACATCTAGGGGTGTACAATCTTCCCTGTAGCAGTGGCCTGGGTGAAGTACATATAAACCAAACACTGCTACTTGGGTTTTCCAAATTTATGCCCTTAGATAATGCATAGTTACACTGTAGTTACAATTCTGTTCCCAGTAGGCAAATGGCACAAGTGCATTTGAATACCAAGGACTGTCATCTATAAACTCATACCTATTCACCTGAATTTGTCATAGGCATCAAGATTAATTACATCCTTAATAAATTTTATCATAATTTTGCAAGTCTTTTACAGTATAAATTAGTCAATCATTCATTTTAAATATTTATAAAATTATTGCTATATTAATTGTTCTCTTCATTTTAACATTACTCTGCCGGGAACAATGTATTTGCCAAACCTATGCGTAGTGTTATACTCAACTAACAATATCAGAAGCAATATATTGTTGGGGAGGAAAATTAATTGCCTTCTCCCAAGAGGTGGGCAAGGAAGAAAAAGGAATAGAAATATGTGAGGAGAAAACAAGACAGTAAATATAGCATGTGTTCTTTTAAAACATATTTTTTCTCCTTTAACATAGAAAGATCTTTTAAAAAAATACTGTGCTTCTTTCATTACTATCATTTACATACATCACAATGAGACTCGAAATCTTGAGAACTGAAATGTTACCCTCAGAGGGCATATATTCAAACTCCTTCATTTTATGTGTAAGGGTAGAGTGAGAGTAGAATTGAAACTACTCTTTCAGTTATACCTTTGCTAGATGAAGACACATCTTAATAAATAAATTGAGGCAAAGGACACAGACTGTGAAAGTCTATGAAAAGCTTTAAATGGATTACTTAAGTCCTTTTAACTCTTTTTATAATTGTTTGCTTAGTGCAACCTGGTGACAGACTCTCTCATAAAGGTATTAGGGCCTTCTTCACTGTAAGGTCCTTTGTACCCAAGAAGCTCACCTTGTTTCTTGGTCTCTGTAACTTATTCTTTTCTGTTTCGTTGACATTAGGGGAACCTTTTAGCTTGTAAGTTTTAAAAGGTCAGGAGAGCACCCCATAAGGCCACCATTCTAGAGTTCATGTTTATAGCCAGTATAGCATGGATTCATGAAGGGACAAAGAAATGTTCTCTGAAAGTGATGCTCAAAACAGAAAACAGTGGTAGCTAAGATAAGGACCAATAGATATTCACACATGTAAACTTGATGGAGTCAGTGCTATGAAGGAACTGAACAAAACTGGGCTTACTTTCCAACAGGGATGCAATTGATTTAGGGGAAATCATGCCCCAGAGGTATTGGGGAGATGTTTGTAAATTTATTCTTACTATAATTTTAACTTAATTTGTTTTCCTGTAAAAACTTTTGAAAAAAAAGTCACTGAATTAAGTGATATGATACTAGAAAGAAGTTCCAGTAGGCTGGAGAACTTGATTTTTGGCTATAGGAATCACCTTCAAATTATCAAGCAGGTCAAACAAGATAGATTTTTAAGAAACTGGCATGAGTATGGCATTCCAGCAGAAATCCCTGAGAGGCTTCAGTCAGATTTCTTTCCCTACCTTTCCCTCCTTGAATAAAGGAAGACCTTTAAGACACAAAGTTTATGAAAGGTTATGGAAATGTTATGGAAGATGCTCAATTTTAGATCTTGTAATCAATGTCTTAAAATTTTTTCCTTGGATCACTTGGTGACAGTCTTTACATCACTGAAAATCAAGGATAGAGTTGGCTCGTGACACTACAAGAAGTTTCTAATCAAGAAACTACACAGATGTTAAGGAGAAGCTTCATTACCCTCATAAAAGGATGAAAAAGACTTCTGGGAAACAGGGACTTTCAGTTACTCTTTTGCCATAAGTTTCCTAAGTCTGAATCGATTTTTTCCCCTGGACTCTGCGTATTTTGAAACAGTGCACCAAAAGGTGCACTTTTAAATTTTTGTTATATAAAAGCTATTCTCAATGCATCATCTTAGTAAATACCCCTTTCTTAAAACTACTTAAGATGGGCTGACTAAAATGATTTTTAGTTGATGTTCTGAGGTGGGGGAACTATACCATAAGGGGCTCAAACTAATGCATTAGAGATTAGAGAATCACTCTGACCCTCAGTAGTACCCTTGGAGGGCACACTCTAAGAATTTTACTTATCAGTGAAATGGGATAATATGAAATAGCGTAAATGTTCTTAAATATCACTTGGGTTACATATTGAGGAGGAAACTGATTCAACTGATAAAGAAAGGGATTGACCAGATTCAATAGCTTGCAGAATCAAAGGTTTTTCTACTCTGTCTTGCATATTTTTATAATATTCCATTCAGCTTATTAGATTTGTACATATGGTGAGTATTCACTATATGATTAATCTGATAAAGTGCTGAACTGATGGTTCCTTGCAAAACAATAACGACCCCCTCAAAAATAGATGGTGCTTTGTATTATAGAAAGTTTCTGAGGTTCAATGATAGTACTATTATTATTTCTGTATTTTTATTACTATCTTGTCCTTTTTGACTCTAAAAGTAGTTGCATGCTATCATGATTTTTAGGACAGAGATAGGCACATTAATTTTGTGTCAATAAAGATTCCCATGTAGAAAGCACTTTCATCCTTTGTCTATTATTTCATTGCTAACAAAAGTATGCCACAAATCATATGACTTGCATAAATCCACAGAATAGAAATCATCTATTCAACATAGTTGGTAAATAGAAAGCTCCTTTCCTGTGTTTTAATTCCAAAATTGAAAATAGATTATAACTTCCTTTAATGTCATAGTTAATCAGCATTACAATTGTATATATATATATATATTATACATTTATGTATACATATATACATATAAAATGCTGACAGAAGTTAATATATTAAATTGTATATGAATATTTTAGAGGAAAAAACTATTTAGGTACTTATATGATTTTCTCAACCTTACAGGAAAATTAATTTTTCAAGATGGATTTGGTATTTATTTTGGTATCCACTTATAGAACAGTTAATGAAGGATTTGAACAACAAATACACTTTAAATTCATACTATTTCCCAAATTTTTACTTGTTGCCATAATAACTTCATAATGGGTCTTTTACTGATCAATGGTGCTTCAGAAAGTGATGAATCAATCTATGTGTGTACTTATAAGGAAAAAAAAGGATGACATTTTGGTTTGACCTTTTAAATATCCTATAGATTGATTGTATTTTGGAGTTTTTCTTTCCCTCTCCAAGGAAATTGCTAAATTCTGCATGTGAAAATCCTTTCCTTCTAAAGTTTTTCAGAATATTTTTCCTGTACCTTTTTGTGTTTTTGCAAGACAATGGGGTTAAGTGACTTGCCCAAAGTCACACAGATATATTCCTATATTTCTTCATGTTTATTACACAACTTCTATTATAGATTTTTGGATACATATTGCTTTGACTCATTATATGGTAAGCTCCTTGAAAGCAAATTTGACATCTAGTATTTAACTAAGTGCCTTTAAATGTTTGTTGAAATGTTTAACCTTTCACTGAATAGTAAATCTCTATCAGGAACTTTCAGAAAAAAGAATGCTATATAATTTTGTCAATAAGTATTTATTTTCCAGTCATTATATGTTAAGCCCTAGAAATGAGAAAAAAGATTGTTGCTGCTCTCAAAGAGCTTACTGCCTAATAGAAGAGAAACCATTCAATCAATTATATAGAAATCAGCTATAGATAGAATAAATTTGGAAATAATGAAAGAAATGCAGTATAATTAAGCGTGGAATTTTATAAGCAATTCGAAGAAAAACCATGAAACAAGTAGGGTGAAATGAATAAGAGCTTGAAGAACAGTCAATCAAAATTCCTGGAGTTTGGAAATGGAGTGCTTCATAAGAGGGATGTTAAGAAGACCAACGTCACTGGAACTCAGAATATGTGTCTGTGGGGAGGGGTATAGAATATAAGAATATTGTTAAGTATTGTGGGGAGACAAATTGTGAAGGGAATAGAAAACCAAAGAGGGAATTTTGCATTTGAATTTGAAGTTAATAGAGAGTCATGACTTAATTGGATAAGAGTATAATATAATCAGAGGTACACCTTAGGGAAGATAACATTTATAGTATTTATAGCTTAGTCAAAGATGAATTGGAGAATATTTCAAGTTCTTTGATTTAATTATTTTGTAACAAAATTCTCTTCTTCCTAAATATGCATGGCTATATTAAAGACCATGACTTTGGTGAATGATTGTACTCCTAAGCTTTCTCACATTTTTAACATAGTAATGTCATTCTTTCAATTTCTATGGTGCCTTTCCAATACAAGAAAAGTAATTCTAAACAGTGCTGAAGAATTTCATTTTCTCACAATCAAATTGTCCTGGAAAATTCAATTAAATTTTTAAAATTTGGATTTTGACTAGTGAGTAACAAATAGACATGGTATTTCTACATAAAGACTAGGAAAAGATGTTACTATTAAATATTCATTTTGATTCTATTGAAATAGATATCTTTTGAGAAGAGGGAAAGAGTAAGATTAAAAATGTTTCATTGTTTCATCACTTAAAAATAGTCATTATTATTTCCAAGAAATTCATCAAGTTAGATAATTTATAGCTGAACATTCTTGTCTGAACATTATATCACTTTTCCATTTCGAAGTAATTTGCTTAAGCATGCACCCTAACAAGGCATGCATTTCTCTGGTTTATTTAAGTAAATTAAATAAATTAAGTCTACTCTTTAAACAAACTACTTCATTTAAACTTGCAAGTTTTCCCCCTTTGAATCCAAAACTTAGGATGTTTTAAGACAACTGGATCTCTAATCTTTAGCTTTTAAAACTTTTATAATTAATTTTTTTGCCTATCTAAGAAATTATAATGATCTATCATCAGTCAGCCTATCTATCTAATCTATCTAATCTATCTATATTTCTGTCTGTCATCTTACCATTTTCAGTACATGTCATTTATATCATTTGATGTTAAGTTCTTTGAAAACAAAGTCTGGGATATTTTGGTATTGAACACTGATATTTAACCTATCACAATAAGCCTTTAATAATCCAATGTTAAATTGATTATCTAATAAAATTTTCTAATAATGAAACCTCAAGTTAGCAGCATGTTTGCTATGTGCCAGAAGTTCTGGGGATACCCCAAAACCCCCCAAACACTATTTCCACTCTTAAGTTCACATTTATTAATGGCAGAGGGAATATGAAAATAATTATGTATATATGCACATATATACATTATGTATATAAACAATACTGAGTTTCCATATATGTTTTATGGAAAGTGTAAATGCAATGTAATACCAGAGCAAAGGTATATTAGGAGGAGAAGATAGGAGAAAGATCGAAAAAGACTCCTGGTTAAGGTAAAATTTTAAGTGAATCTTAAAGGAACCAGGAAAGCTGGAATCTAAATGGGAAGAAAAACATTCCAGGCATGGGTGGCAATCAATGCAAATATGTATAATCCAAAGTTTGAGTACCATATTTGAGAACTGGCAAGAACAAAGTAGCTAGATTATAGAGTGTATGGAAGAGAGAAAAACATAAGGAGAATAGAAAGTTAGTTTGAAGGAAGGAATGTTAATCTTTGAAAAGTGTCCCAAACCATTTAAGAAAATGATAATATGCTATATATATATATATATATATATATATATATATATATATATATGTATATATATATATACATATATATATATATATACATATATATATATATATATATATATAATATTTATCAGAAGAGAAGATATACTAATTGTTCAATAAGTTACCAGAAGTTACCAGTGGTTGGATACTTCTCCCCAAGTACAAAAGTAAATTTGTTTGGATTGTCCATGTTCTCAAAGAGATATATGAAATCATCTTTAGTATCAGAAAGTCAAGCTAAGAGGAGAAAATATTTCCACCATTCCTAAGAATTTCTCCAGAGGATTTGGCTTTTATACCATCTAGCAGCAAGCCCAGAAGTTGGTGCCAGTATCTGGAGGCAAGGATGCATTGAATGTGTTAGAGAAAATAAAATCAAGATCAAGAGACTAGCATAAAAGATACAACACACATAAGAGGATTACAGCAAAATACTTCCAAGAGCTGTCATTTATCTCCTCTAAGCTTGAGCTCACTTTTGTCTGTGCTTGATATATATATATATATATATATATATATGTATATATATATATATACATATATATATATATATATACATATATATATATATATATATATATTTGTGTGAGACTTGCAACATCTAGCCTTTGTTCTATTTTGTATTCGGTGGTTTGAGTTAATACAACTTTATCAAATATCATTTTCTAAAAAGTAATAAAGTCCAACTAAGTGGTATAAATGCATCTGTGGGTTACAGAATTAAAAATTCCATAAGAGCATCACTGAAGGGATGCAGTAATCATGCACGATGCAATGAGGAAAACATATTCCAACCTTTATGGAACTATGCCCAAAGAGCAATAAAACTGTTCATATCCTTTGACCCAGCAATTCCAATTCTAGGACTGTATACAGAAGAAAATGAAAAATATGGGAAAAGTCCTATATGTTCAAAAATGTCCATAGCAGTTTTTTTTTGTAGTGGCAAAAAATTGGAAATTGAGGGGATGCCCATCAATTGAGGAATAGCTAAACAAGTTATGATACATGAATAACATGTAATATTATTATTCTATAAGAAACCAAAAATGGTGGGGCTCTAGAGAAGTGTGGAATGATTTATGGGAATCTGATGCTGAACAAAAGGAGTATAACTAATAGAACAATGTACACATCAACAACATTATGAGATGAACAACCTTGATGAAAGCAGCAGCTCTCAACATTCCAGAGATCTAGGACAACTGTATTTGACTGGTTATGGACTATATTATCCCCAAACAGAGGAAGGAAAGCAAAAAAAAAAAAAAACCCAAAATACAGAAAAAACCCAACCCTTCTGAATATGATGAACACTTTATAAAAATTATCTCTTATGTAACTCTTTCCCTTAATCCTAATTCCTGATGCCAAAAATTACTAATTTGTAAACATGTTTAACAAAATAGGTATGTAGAATGCTAATCTGATTGTTTCTTGCTGAGCAGAGGGGAATGGGAAGGGAGGGTGGTGGTAAATTTTGTAACTTGGAAATATACATGTACAAATAGATGAAAACAAATAAATAAATTTTATAAAAACTAAAAAGAAATATAAAAGTAAAAAAGAAAACATATTCAAGACTCAACCAAAATCCAAGCAAAAATGTTACACTATACCTAAAAGTTTACTTCAGAACTTTAGAGAACACATGCACCTTTAAAATTATATTTCCTAGTCTTCTTTCCCTAGGAATATATATATATATATATATACATATATATATGTATATATATATATATACATATATATGTATATATATATATATATACATATATATATATACATATATATGTATATATATATATATACACATATTTATAAGAAATTGTATCCCAGACTCCTCTGTAGGTATGTTTGGTATTTCTGTCAACTGTAGCATCTTATTTAAATATCCTTCTGAAAGCTAATTTAATCCAGCTGACTAACTGATATTACCGATACTCATGGCAGGATAAGCACTTGTGAGATTTCATGAACATCAGATTTAAACACAATTACAAAACAAGCTATTTGGGACTACTCATGAGGGTATCTAATAACAATACTACAAGGCCGTAAGTCTTCAGAGAGAGGAGAAACCAAGAGTCTTCTCAGATCATATGATATAATGGGTAAGCACCAGATTGTAAACGGCTTTCTTTATATGCCAAACAGAGGAATTTATATTTGATTCTTTTCCTTTTTTCACTCTTCCATCTTTCATTAGCTCCTTCCTACTCTCCTTCCTTCCTTCCTTCCTTCCTTCCTTCCTTTCTCTTCCAAATAATATTTGATTTCGGTAATAATTGGTAGTCATCAAAATTTATTGAAGTGAGTAATCTGGTCAGATCTGTGTTTCTCTGACATCTGTGTTGATTAAGTAGAATTCCTCATAGTCATTCTTCATGTAAAAAAGTTAATTTATTACTCTTTATTCTTTTCCTGGAATTAATGTGGGAGTTGGGGAAGTGAGGGTAGAATTTCTAACTGAGTTAACTTTTCCAGTTGAACTGATATTCTATTAATCATATTTAATCATATTGGTTCTATGGACACTCACCATTTTTATTAATTTTTTAAAGCAGAAATTTAAATTGTACAACATTCTGCTAACATTGCTAATCTTATTAAAGAAGTTAGATTCCACTCCTGGTATGGCATAGATCCTTAATTAACCAAGTTTCAAGGCTAGTTTTCTAATGATGGTGACTTTCTAGACATGAAACTCAGATTTTTTTTAAAAAACTAGCTTTTGTCATAAAATATTTTCTCCATATTTTATATAACTTTAATTTGACATTATTTGACATTATTATGCCAATATAGATGTTAAGTCTATTTACAAAAACTGAAAATAATTTCCTCCATTATTTTAATTAATTTTTCAAAACAATGAATGTAAACTGTTTCAAAGCATTCAGTTAGAGAACTACAACAGATTTTGAAACTCCACTGATATTTTGAAAAGTTATACTCTTGTACTCTACATCTTTGTCCCCATTTCTCTCTTTCTCCCTGTCTTTCTAGATTGGAAATGATAGTGCTGCTACTGCTTATAAGAATATGGGTGCTTGGATGGGGCAAAAATACATCAGGACAACTGGGATGAGCTCACAAGTGAGAATGTGTGGAGCTATAAGGATAGACTGGGAGACATGATAGACACACTAAAATGAACTTCTTTTGATGATCAGACTCCAGGTTTTGACTGGGAGCTAGTCAGGAAGCAGATGTTGTCTATAGAGGAGTAATGATTAGGATTGGTTTCCTCCAAGTAATAAAAATTCCATTTTCCCTATTTATGATGTTGATATTTGGAACACTGCTAGATAATCTTGTTATACCAAAAGACTCTCTAAATGACCCCAGAATTTCCAAGCAAATAAGTTAGGATCATCTTTACATTTAAAAATATACACCAAATGATACATGATTAGATCATATTTGAGACACTAGGATTTTAAAATCTATATAATGTTGATGGTCTCTCATTATTACCACAGATGTCCAACCAAGAAATCCATAGCAATGTTTGTTGGGGAGAGACTGAAGAGAACCAGTGAGCTAGAACAACTCAAATCTGATGCTCAAGATAGATGATCAAGTCTAAATAGTTAGACATGTTACTTCCTTAGTTAAAAAGTGATATTCCTGAATATTGCACCCACAAGCACCCTACATTTTTCTTTTCTTTGGTTTTCTAATAACTCTAAGCTATTCCTATTAAAGTATACATTATGAGAAGTAATACAAGTCCTAGTGATTTGTGGATAATTTTTTTTAACATATGGTTTCCTACATGTAGATTTTCAAATCCCACCCAAACAGTTCTTAGCTGGGAAAGCATGGAAATATCACTTTTTTTCTTTTTAAGCCTCAGTTGTGCCCTGTAAAATGGAGCTAGGACAAATCCCATGGGGCTATTATAAACACAAAATTAAACATTGTAATGGATATGTAATAGAGGGGAGAGGTTCTGGCACATGTAAAACAATTTATAAACCTCATTGTGTTTTAATATGAATTCTAGAGAGATACAATTATTTATAAGGGTAAATAGATTTCACAATTAAAAATTCATATTTGCGAGAAAAATCACCTTCAAAGAAAACTATCATTATTAGGTTTTTAAAAATACAACTTTACTGAAGGGAGTATAATGACAAAAAGTTTTCCTTGAAATTCTATTCCTTTCAGGTTAGCAGTTCATTTCCTTATTTTACAGAGAAAGCACCTACCATTTTTTTACCTTAGATAGTTTATATTCGACATTAGACATATTTATATTAGGCATAGAGATAAGCCTGAGTGAGGTAAAAAATTAACAATAGTTTTACTATTACAGCATTCAAATTGACACATTTATCTTCAATTATTGTATCATAATGCATTATTTGGGGAAGAATAATACAAATTTCATATTAAAATAAGTATCTGGAAACGGTGATATATTATGGTTCTTCTCAAAAATGAAGATATATTATTAAAGAATGTTCCACTCTGGATATTGCACTTTTCCATTTCAAAGATCTCTTGTTGGAAGAGAGGTTTCACTATGTCACTGGTCCATCTAAAAATCCATAGTTGAAAATTGTCAATATTAAAATTCTGTTGTGCCATATCCAATCATATCATTTTCCAGAAGAATAAAAGCTGCTTCTGATTGAAATAAAAGATAAAAATGTACTATGTTCTAAAAACAAACATGTTCCCCTAGTGTTAAACAAAATTGTGCCATTTTAAATTATAAAGATTTTTCAGGTCATTAAACTAGCATTTTCAAAAGTATTCAAAAATCTTATAACATCAAACTCAAATGTTAAGTTTTATATTTACATATATGCATATGCTGATACATATTTAAATTATATTCATCATCCATATGTATTATATACTTTTTATTTTATTCCCTTTACTTAGTCAAGAAAAAAAGAGGAGATAAAAATGAAGGTATCAAATGACCAATTATACAGAAGCACACAAATACAAATTCCTCAGATTTTTCCTTTTTCTCTATAAAACAATTATATTGAGAAATGTCAAGAAATAGATTAAATAAATCTTTGTTTGATACTTAATGCCACCATACTGATTAAATAGAAAAGAAATCGCATGCTGTATTTACTTGCATAATTGCTGCCCTTTTATCTTTGTTTTTCAAGCTGTTCAATTGAAATTATCCTGCACAAAAGTCTACATGCAGCAATTATACAATGGTGCCCAATATATGAGGAAATATAAATATCTGAAAACATTGTAGACCTCAGCACTGTAAATTAGTCCTTTAGTCAAATTTAGCCTCCTGCCATAAACAATAACTTAGGTAGATATCAAAAAAAAAATTAAGGGAAACAAGTTTCCAAGCATATTATAAAGTCATATAGTAAGAATATCCACAATGAAGCATTCTTTAACAATTCATCTTCAGTTTGAGAAGGAACTTCTATAAGATATCACAATTTTTGGATAGTTGTTTTGAAATCTGTATTCTTCTTCCCAAGACATTAATTTCTAAAATGGTAAACACTATCTGAAAAAACTGAGAACCCTGTTATACAAATTATACAATATTTCCACCAAACAGAAAAGGAGATGCTTCACCTTGGTTGGAAATAAATTGTCAATGGACTGAGGAAGTTAAAAAGTTCATATCCATATATATATATATATATATATATATATATATATATATATATATATATAATAAAAATTGAACAAGCAAAAACAAAGAATCAACTTTAACAATGCAGAATAAGTATTTTTGGAAGGAATGCAATAAGCAAAGGTTACATGTCCTAAAATATTTCTATGATCATTGACTTTCTTGCCTGAAACACCTACATAACACATAACATTTCCTCTAAAAACCTCCATATGGTATTCCTTTTAGTTTTCAAAATTTCTTTAATTACCTAGTCTAAATTTGTTCACAGGTAGTTATTCACTATTGAATGTCAAGAAACGTATTAATTCTGATGAAGTCAAGTTTTTCTTCCTCTTCTTATTCCCTAATATCTATTGTCCTTATTACTTTACCAAAGAAACTCTGAGGTGGACAATAATACGAAGTGTGTAGGTCACGAGAATATTGCAACCATCTCTCTCTCTCTTTCATGTTGCTTTTTTATATTACATGGTTATTTTAAAATAAACCTCAAACATACAGAACATGTTTCCTGTAACTTACCACAAATTAACCAAATTAACCAAACTGACAAAAGAGAAAATTTCGACAAAAATATTGTTGTTCCTCACTCCAAATCTATAATCCTATGATTATATTCAATGGTATAGCATGGTATTGAGAAGTATGAAAGGATAGCAATCTGCTTGTAATAGAATTTCATATATGAAATCACAGATAATTGAAGAAAAAAGAAATAATTGATTGTATTTGGAAACTTTATTCCTAATATAAGAGTTATAAAATAGAGAGTAGTAAATTCCAAAAGGGGAAGGAAGGTTTTAATCACCTGTCATGATTATGTGTCAATTGTAGCTAATGCCAAAGATAATGTCATTATAGCATATATGAACATTTTATAGGGTAACAAAGTGGCACAGTGTAAAGAGTCCTGGGCATGGAGTCAGGAAAATTTATGTCCTAATCCAGCCTCAAATATTTATTGTATGACCCACGGAAAGTCACCTAACCTTATTTGCTGCAATTTCTTCATCTGTCAAATGAGTTGGAGAAGGAAATGACAAAATTGGGGTCAAATACACGTGAAATAACTGAACACAATGAGATTTTATATACTAGAAAATAGCAGCATAAGTCAGAAGTTCTCCAAATCACTTTTGGTTAATTATACCTTCCTTGATAGTTTTCATTCTTTTGATCCATTCATCTCACTGAGATATACTTTCCAAAAACTTCTAATCATAAAAAGGAGTGAGAACAGAGGCAATTTCTTTTTGCCTGCATTGTAAGATATAAGTTCAATTTCCTAAATATATAGGGGGTATATGGTGAAATATAAAATGGAAAAGGAACATTTTCTACATAATTTTACCCATAATTACTGAGGAACCAGATAAATCATCTAAGGGCCATCTTTTGAAAGATAAGTCTTCTAATATACAAGAAGCTCATTTGCTAAATTGGATGCAAGGGTCTCTCCTCAGACATTCACCATGTGTCTACAATTCTCTGAGTGACAAAAAAAACCAAAATTATTGTGAGAGGGAGGTTAATTTTAAGACCCAGGGAATTTGGCGGTTGACACAGTATAGGGACATTTCTCCATAAGAAGTAGGTTTTGATAGGAAGACTGAAGTGAACCTAAAGGAAAACTATTGAAGAGTTGGATAGGGAAAAATTACTGTTGCACTTAAGAAAACACAAGATGTGGAGCTAACTCAAGACTGATAAATGAACAGTGGAATGAGATTGTCTGCTAGGCAATGATCTCTAGAAAACTGCCAAGAATATAGTGAATACTAATGAGAAGATTGGGCCTAAACTCCGCCACTTAGTGGAACAATGTGATGTAAGAAAGAAGGCAGGGAGTGCAGTTAGATTTGGAATCATAAGAATGGATCTTGAATTCTGCTCCACTACCCAATGCACATCCATACCCACATCTCATACACATTAGTAATATTACCAGAGACAAGACTCATAAATTTACTGAGTATCAAAGCCTATTCTGAGGAAGAATTTATCTAAGGATTCAAGTATTATTAAATGAATATTCCATCACAATAATGTTCTAATTGCAACTTTGGTGTGGGGCTCTATTAAAAATCTCTTTCTTCTAGAGTTTATATGACGCTCTTGTCTACTTTGTAACTTCTTGGTATCTTAATCTCTATTGTCCTAAATTGTAACTATGCATATCAACTTTTCATTTATTTTTATTGTTTAGTCATTCAGTTGTATAGGATTCTTCATGAGGCCAATGCTTCTCTTCCTGTTACTTCCAATATGAATTTTGAAACTGTTGTTTCATTATAAAATGTAAATTAAAAGGAAATAATGGAAAGAACATTGAATTTGGCTTTGAACAAACCTTGGAATAAACAATACTTCCAACAACTTCATGATCCTGAATAAGTCACTCCAGCAAGCCTTAGTTGTTTCATCTTTATTTTTTTTGCAAGGCAGTGGGGTTAAGTAACTTGCCCAAGATTACACAGCTAAGTAATTATTAAGTGCCTGAGGCAGGGTTTGAGCTCAAGTTGTCCTGATTCCAGGGCTGGTACTCTATCTACTATACCACCTAGATGTCCTAGTTGCTTCATCTTTAAGCATTATATTTTACCTGCAGTATCTACTCCACAGGGCTATTTTAAGAATCAAATGAGATAATTTATGTAAAGTACTTTGAAAAATTTAAGTGACATAAATGTCACCTATTATTGTTACTAACTTTGTGAACTCTAGGAAATTTCTTAATCTCTCTGGATCTTCATTTTTTACCTGAAAATTATGGAGTTTATATTCAGTCTTTAAAATCCTATAATCTTAATATCTAATTCATCACAACTTTATTTTAAGGAAGAACCAATGGAAAAGAAATATGGGATCATGATCTAGATTAATAGAAGAAGGTCTTTCCTTAGAGTTAGGGAATCATAAAATGTTGGTGCTGCTAGGAAACTGACAAGTGTTCTCTCTGAATAAGTAGAATTTATCTAGTACAATTTGTCTTCCAATTTGATTTCCTTCCACAAACCCAATCATTTTAATGATGAGCAAGATGACAAATAAATAATAGAAGAGAGATAAGCTATGTTGATTGTGAAATTAAATTAAATTCTAAAAATCATACTTTTATCTCATTTTGCACAAAAGATATGAATATGTATTATTATATTAATTCATTGTACTTAAATATTAATTTTTTCATAGAAGTAACAATCCTATTAAAAATTCTATTCTCTATATTTAATATTTCTGCAGTTTAGTGTTTTGAATGAATAAGGTATATATTCATTGTAAAATACATTTATATATATATTTTAAGTAGGTAGAAGACGTAAGATTTTTTTGTCAAGTCAAAGTGGTTTCATGTTTGAAAGTAACAGTTGTTTCTGATTGTTAAATAAAAATAATGGGGTACTAATAATTAGGAGATCCAAATGGTAAAATAAATTAGAAGTTCTCCGCAATCTTTAAAACACTATATTGTAACCATTGCTGTTGCTATTAATGCTAGTACTACCATCACTACTCATACTAATTAAGATGGCTTGTTTTAAGTGACTACTTGAATTAATGACTTTATCTTTTATTTTCAGAGAACCAGAATTTTAATTAGCAATTAGATTTCTCTAGGAAACTCCTACTCTGATATTTCCCACTTGTGATATGGTCAACCTGGGCTCTCAACTCCTCATCCAAATGAACTAAAATTCTGGTCAGTTCACCAAACTAAGGCAGAAGCTAGGACAGTTTTGAGTATGACATAGAAATGAATGGCTAACTGAGGACCAGTCTAGCTAATATGGGGGGAGGGCGGGGGGGGGGGGACAGACAGACTGTTTTTTAAAAATTTTGTTACTAATGGCTTACATTGATTTGAACCTGAATGATCATTTATAGCTAATATAGTGTGTATGTGTATACACACACACATATGTGTGTATATATATATATATATATATATATATATATATATATATATGTATACTTCTTTAATTCTTCAACAGATATGAAGATCCCATCACAATAAAGAAATAATAGGACAGTCAGGTATTGCCTGACTAAAGGTCTAACTACACTTGAATTGCCATTGAAAAATCATCAGCAATCCAGAGAGAACAGTATAGTAAGAGTCATTTTAAAAAGGAATTCTGGTGGTCCATCTGCTGAGATTAGATGAATTGTGGATAAGAGCAGGATTAAGGACCACCACCAGATACCATAAGAAAAAATACTGATGCCCTGCAATACTCAGAAGTATTGCCTTTAAGTATGTTATTGTATTCGATTACTGTATTGTATGAGTGCAGCCACTTGTACCACCAATTCTGTTTGTTTGTAAAAACACCATGATCTTTTTTATAGGGGGTTGGAGATGGGGAAGGAGATATTTAAAAAAGTAACAATTACTGTTCATGATAAAAAATTCAGTAGATGCCTTTGGTTGAGCTAATTGGGATCAATTGATTAAAAGGTAAATGAATTATCAGTGACTTGGAAAGTATGTTTTTAATGGTACAGAACCTTGGGTTCAGAGGACTTTGAATCCTGAAACTGAAGTAATTATTTTCTTAGGAAACCCCAAATACAAGTGCTGTAGGATACCAGAGCAATTGCCACACCAAATTTTAGCAAAGGAATTATCAGAAATTTGGTTATTAAGACATACTTTTTCTCTGCCCATACATCTTAGGAAAAGCATAAAAATATTGTTATCTTCCTTTTTTTTTTAGAGGGAATGATTCTGGCAAAGAAATAACACATCTTTTAAAATTGAGAAAATACTTTAAAAAAAAGAAATGCATTCTTCACAAATAATATAGCAGAACAAAAATATTCTATGTGTAAAAACATTAAATTTCTCAATCAACATAGGATTCTGATCATTTTATAAAGAGGCAATACTATCCCAGCAACAGTTAAATGTTTACTAAAAGAAGATTATGGTATGAGTCAAGGAAGATATTCATTTGTCCTTTTGGGTCAAATTTGAAATTCTTCTGCTTCAGTGTGGCATTTCTATCAGGATGAAGTTGTTTAAGGTAGCATGAAATGCCATAATAAATAATATATTATATTTTGCTCCCCCCCACAAATTTGCAATAATTAAATATCCTGTTGCTTCATCCCTAAGAGAAAGCATAATGCATTTATGTATGATGCTGACAACACAACTCTCTCACAGAGACTTTGATCTTCCTACTGCAAATGAGACTCAAATCCCTTATTTGTGTAAAAAATTATAAGTTGTTAAATCATTGCTTTAAATCCAAATCTTGTTTGAAGTGCATGGTTTGTATTCCAGAAATGCAATTAAGAGTTTTCATGAATTGGGGTTATAAAAGTACCTATTTTCCAATCAGTTGAAAATTTCCTTCAATCATAACACTTAACCTCATTGCCTTGTAACCCCCCCCCCAAATAATTATCCTAAGAGTCTGTCATAATTGAATGGTAGGTCCTATGACAGTATATGTTTAACTTTATCACACAAAAGGTAGGGTCAGAAATGACATTTGGGGGCTGCTAGGTGGCACAGTGGATAGAGCACTGGCCTTGGAATCAGGAGTACCTGGGTTCAAATGCAGACTCAGGCACTTAATAATAATTACCTAGCTGTGTGGCCTTGGGCAAGCCACTTAACCCCATTTGCCTCGCAAAAAAACCTAAAAAAAAGAAATGACATGGGGGGGTGAAAGACTGATTTTTCTTTTTATCCTTAATGAATTGATTTGGTATGTAAAAACATAATAAATTTATATGATGTAAATGTTTAAAAATATTTGGTCCAAAATGTTGTCATTATTGTTGCCTGAATTATATTCAATGATAGTTAATCAGAACATTTCACCTTCATTGGAAATTACTTATTATAAAAATAAAGTAAATTAAAAATCCCCATTAAGAAAAAAACACACAAGACAGGAAGTGCATTCACAAGCAATTACCTCATAGTAACAGGTGAATTTTTTTTTCAATGTTAGACAATGGATAGAGTGCTGGCCCTGAAGTTCAAATCGTACCTTGGTCACTTACTTACTACCTGTGTGAACCTGGGCAAATCACTGAACCAAGTATGCCTCAGTTTCCTCATCTGTAAAATGATTTGGAGAAGTATATGGCAAACCAATTCAATATCTCTGCTAATAAAATCCTAAATGCAGTCATGTAGAGTCAGACATGACTAAAATAACTCAGAAAAAACACTGAAAAACTAGACATGGCTAGAACACACAAAAATTCAGTTTTTCACTTCCAGTATTTTCATCAAACAATTAGCATTTATTCACTTACAATGGCAATATAACTTGGAAAGAACATTAGGTAAATATAATTTATTTTATAATTGAATATTTTGATTTTCCTACTATGAATACATTGATAATCAAACTACCTATCTTGTTTTATTTTTTGTCACAATTGTTGGGAAAAAATGTAATAAAAAAATTCTCAAAGTTAAAAGTTCCAAACTCTGATACTCCTAAGGCTATTTGTCCTAATGCTGGGATTGTATTAGGGCTGCTAGATTTCAAGTCATGTTTCAGCTCATAGTAAATTCATTTTTTCCTAGACTTAAGCTAACTCCTAAGTTCTTGTACACTCTAATAAGACCCCAAGAGTAATCTCTTCTGTGAACTGTATTGCTTTTTTCAATCTAACATCCACCTTATGAGATATCAGTTTAGAATAGTGTGTCTTCTCAGGACCATGTCTTACTATATATAACCCCAAAGTAATGTATTTTCTGAGTCAAAGAATTATCTATTTTAAATAAAATTTCATCTCCTCACCCTGTGTATAATAAGCCATTTCAGCCTACCACAAAGCAGATTCTCAGATGTACTACTACAAATAATTTAGTACTTTTAAATAACTTTAACAAAATTTAATGCCTGCAATATTTTATCAATAAGAAGCATCTTTGAGAATTTAGAGGTACTCCAGACTTTAGAACTCATATAATCCACTGTGACCGAATTCATACAATCCAATGCAACCATAATCACAGGGTTTATAGGTGGTAAAAACTGAACTCAAATTTAGGTATTAGTACAAATTTGAGTTCATTCAGCTATACTGTTAAAGGAAAAAAAAATGAACTTGTAGGACCACTCATATGGAAAAATTGAGTACAGAAAAATTTATTATGTACAAATAAGTTGAATGTAAAAATACAAAAATACAAATGTCAAGATGTTGCAACTGAAAGCAAGTTAATACAAAGAGGGCACCACTATAACCAATTTAAATATAATTCTTAATATATGCATGAGTTATAGGATACAAACAGGGAAAATTTCACCCACAAATTCTTGAATTATCCATATTATTGGACAGTCACTAGGCCTCAACCTGATAATGCCTCAAGTAAATCCAATACAAAAGTTTATTCTATCTTTAAGGGATGATGAAAGATTTTATTTATCGAGAATTTTACAAATATCCCCTGTTCTTGCTTCCCTCCCTCCACCCCCCAAAGAAGGCAGTCTGGTAGTCTTTATATCATTTCCATGTTAGGCATTGATCTAAGCTGAATGTGATGAGAGAGAAATCATATCCTTAAGGATGAAAAATAAAGAATAAGACATACCAAAATTACATAATAAGATAATGTTTTTTTCTGAATTGAAGGTCTTTGGTCATTGTTCAAACTCCACAATTCTTTCTATGGATACAGATGGCATTCTCCATCATAGATAGTCCAAAATTGTCCTTGATTGCTGAACTGATGGAATAAGCAAGTCCATCAAGGATGATGATCACCCCTATGTTGCTGTTAGGGTATACAATGTTTTTCTGCTCATCTCACTCAGCATCAGTTCATGCAAATCCTTCCATGCTTCCCTGAATTCCTATCCCTAGTGATTTCAGTTAGTGATTTTGGTTAACATGACTTTATTTATACATTACTAAAATATTCTTGTTTAAGAGTAAACATAATATTCCCTCCACCACAAAAATATAGACCCTCATGAGAAATAAAGTAGAATAAAGAGAAAAATTATGTTTCAGTCTGTGTTCTGATACCATCAGCACTGTCTCAGGTGGATCACATTCTTTATAATAAGTCCATCACAGAAGTTACTTCCATATTTTTTTCAAATCTGCTGTTGCTGATTGTAATTCTCTCCATCCATTCCTCCCCACTACCATATTTTCTCTTTCCTTTCACTCTGTCCCTCCTCAAAAATGTGCTGTGGGACAGCTGAGTGGCAAAGCAGACAGAGCACCAGCCCTGGGGCCAAGAGGGCTCAAGCCCACATACCACCCAAGAGACCCAGCAACCACCTAATCCTGTGGTCCTGGACAGGGCACCCAATCCCAGCACCTTGCAAAAAGTGAAAAAGAAAATGTGTTATATCTGACTATTCTCTCCTATGATCTACCCTCTCCTCTATCACCCCCTTCCTCCCATCCTCCTTCTCTCCTTTTTACTCTAGATGTCTATACCCTATTGAGTATGTAAGCTATTTCCTCTCGGAGACACTTCTTTTTTATATAGATTTTTTGCAAGGCAATGGGGTTAAGTGGCTTGCCTAAGGCCACACAGCTAAGCAATTATTACATGTCTGAGGCTGCATTTGAACTCAGGTACTCCTGGCTTCAGGGCCAGTATTCTATCCACTGCACCACCTAGCTGCACTCTGAGCCATTTCTGAGAGAGAAGGTTCCCTCCATCTCCGTCATCTCCCCCCTTCCATATCATTACAAAAGCTCATTGAAAAAATATATATATTTTATATGAAATATCTTAGCCTATTCCACTTCTCCTTTCTCTTACTCCTAGTATATTTTCCTTTTAGCCACTCACTCCATTTTTACAATATATTATATATTCAAATTCAACTCTCTCTCCTTTGCTTCAAAGCTTTTTCGACCTGCTCTATTAAATGAGAAGATTCATATAAGCATTATCAGTATCATTTTTCTATGCAGGAATACATGCAGTTCATCATCATTAAGTCCTTCATAATTTACCCTTCTCCTCTGCTCTCTATGCTTCACTTGAGTCCTGTACTTGAAGGTCAAACTTTCTATTCAGTTCTGGTCATTTTCATCAGGAACATTTGAAATTCCCCTGTTTCATTGAAAATCCATCATTTCTCCTGGAAGAGGATGTTCACTTTTGCTGGGTAGTTGATTCTCAGTTGCATTCCAAGCTCTTTTGCCTTCCTGAATATTATATTCCAAGCCTTATGAGCCCTTAATGTAGTTGTGGCTAAGCCTTATGTGATCCTGACTGCAGCTCCATGATATTTGAATTGTATCCTTCTGGCTGCTTGTAATATTTTCTGTTTGATTTGGGATTTTTGGAACTTGGTTGGTTCTGGAACCAACCTGGGGGTTGGTTTTTTTGCATCTCTTTCCAGGGGAGATCAGTGGATTCTCTAAATTTCTAGTTTGTACTCTGTTTCTAGGATATCAGGGAAATTCTTTAAAAATGAAGTCAAGGTTCTTTTTCTGATCATGACTTTCAGGTATCCCAATAATTTTTAAATTATCTTTCTTGAATCTGTTTTCCAGATCAGGTGTTTTTTCAATGAGATGTTTCACATTTTCTTCTAATTTTTCATTCCTTTGGTGTTGAAGTATTGTATCTTGATTTCTTGTAAAGTCATCAGCTTCCCTTTTGCTCCATTCTACATCTGAAGTATTCGTTTCCCTCAGAGAGTTTTCTTATCTCCTTTTCCTTCTGGCCAATTCTGCTTTTTTAAAGCATTCTTCTCCTCAACAAGTTTTTGAACTGTTTTATCCATTTGACCTAAGCTGGTTTTTAACATTTTATTTTCTTCACCATTTTTTTGGATCTCCTTGACTAAGCTGCTGACTTCATTTTTCATGTTTTTCCTACATCTCTCTCATTTTTTCCCACAATTTTTCTTCTATCTTACTTGATTTTCAAAATTTTTTTTTTGAGCTCTGTAATAGCCTGAGCCCAACTTCTATTTTTCTTGGCATCTTTAGATGCAGAAGCTTGTACTTCCTCATCTTCAGATTGAGTACTTTGATCCTCCTTGGGATTGTAGACAAAGTATTTGTCAATGGTTAGGTTGCTTTTTTTCTGTTTAATCATTTCCCCAGACTGTACCTGGTTTGGAGGCGCTTCCTGAGTTTTTGAGTTTTATTGGTACACTCCCACAAGGACCTCAGTGTGTGAGACTGCTCTCCTGGTCTGTGAATGACCACAAGCACATCCTTCTGCCACAGGGCTGAGGGGGTGGGGCGTGGGAGAAATCCCTGCCCCTGTTATCAGGATCTGAATGTGGTCAGAGCCCCACAGTCCTGTTCCAGGGACAGAGGACAGATCTCGGAAGTCTGCCTCCACTCCCTTACCTTCGGTGGAATGAACACTCAGGGCTCAGCTGCCTAGAGGCTCCTGCTTGTCGGCTCCATGGGCCTGCTTCTGTTTCCTGGATCTGGGGTTCTGAATGCTGGTACTGTGCTGTGTCATGACTGCTGAGGGCTTGGGCTTCTCACTTTCTCTGACATAGGTCTCCCTGTGATCTTCCAAGTTGTGCTTTGTGCTCCCTGGAGTGCAGATCAGGAAACTGCTTCTGCTGCAGGAAGCCACAGCTCCCAGCCCTGGGGCTATTCCGAGGAGGCTGAAGTTTCTTTTTTTTTTTTCACTGTGTTGTGGCCACTCCTCATTTTCCAGGTTACCTTGGGCTGGAGAACTGCCTCACTCTAACCCTCACTGAATCTTTTGAAAATTTAGTTAGAGTCATGATTTTAAGATTTTTCAAATATTTTGGAGAGAGTACCTAGGAGAGTCTTTTCTCCTGATGTCATCTTGGTTCTTCCCCAGATGGATTTATTTTAAAAAGAATAGAATTTTAGATTGTAGGCTAAATTCAATGCCTCTGACACTTAATAACTGGGAACATCCTAGAAATTTTCTGAGCTTCAATTCTATCAACTGTAAACTGTAGAAGATAATAACTATATTCCTTAATAGTATGTTGTGAGGATCAGATGTTATATCTATGAATAATATAGTAAAGATTAAATTATTATACTACTTTGACTAGTTCTTTTCTACTATATACCAATTAAATCGTATACCCAACTATTCTGTGTTTCTCTGTATTCCCCACAACACACCATATTCGAAGAACCCTAGTCTCTCCAAAGAGGTGTTTTATAACTGAGGGCAAATTGGATTGCAGAAGAAGTTGAGAGAGAAAAAAAATTAAGTGCCAATGAGGAGAAGTAAAAAAGAAAAAAAACACATATATGGATAATTATATATGTATACATGTATGCATATATATGTATAAAAACAATAATAATAATAATAAATAAAAGGTTATGAAATAGAAGTAGTTAGGAAGAGAGGATCTTCTTGGAATTTCAAGAATTAATCAGGAAGAAAATGGCATTTAAGTAATATCTTTTTAAATACTCACTTCTTGCCAAGATTGTGCTAAATGTTCTGGTATACAAAAAATAAATAAATAAAAGAAAGTCCCTGACAGCCCCCCCCCCCCCACCTCAACAAATTGCATATGATTTGAGTGAGTATATCTCTAGGTCAATAAATAAATATTCAAATGGTTGGAAGGTAGACTTAGAGAAGGAGGATTAGACTAGTTTAAGGGTAGGTTTAAAAATATCTCCTCCATAAGGTAATATTTGAGTTGGCATTAAGAAAGCCATGAATTCTAAAAGAAAGACAGAAGCAGGGGCAGCTAGGTGGCACAGTGGATAGAGCACCGGCCCTGGAATCAGGAGTACCTGAGTTTAAATGTGGCTCCAGACACTTAATAATTACCTAGCTGTGTGCCCTTGGGCATGCCACTTAACCCCATTGCCTTGCAAAAGAATGAAAAAAAAAGAAAGACAGGAGTAGGAAAATATTCAAGTGGGTGGGAGATCCAGTGTAGTGGTACAGAAATAGAATGCAGAATATTGTGTGTGAAGAAATAAAGTTAGGCCAATTTGACTGGATTTTAAAGAATGCATGGATTTGGGGGTATAGTTCTGTATAAAGAGCCTAAAATAGAAAAAGATCAGGTTATTACATATTATAGTAATATTTGAATTATTGTTGACATATGGTTTTGAAGTGACACATTTAGCTGAAATGACAAAACTGTATTAATACCAGAATTTAATTGTATATCTCCAAGATCTGTAAAATTGTATTTGAATTGTTTCCAATTATTTTATGTGATTTAAAATGTCTGATTAAATTAATAAAAGACTAAGTGATAAATAGAAAAATAAATTATTTAGGAGATTTCTGTTTTTACTTTTTGAAAATTTAATGAAATATTTCAATATAGGTAAGATTAACAGAGGGGGTTTATCTGATATAATGTTAATGAGCTTGTAGTTAAAATTATTTCACAGGATTCCCATAGCAGTGTGAAAAGAACTGACATCAATATCCAATTGTATTTCCCCGCTTTAAAATTGGACATTAGGGGCAGCTTGGTGGCACAGAGGATAGAACACCAGCCTTGGAGTCAAGAGGACCTGAGTTCAAATCCAGCTCAGACACTTATTAATTACCTAGCTGTGTGAACTTGAGCAAGTCCCTTAACCCCATTACCTTGCAAAAAAAAACAAAGAAAAAATGTTCAGTATGTTTTTATGATTTTTAAAAAGTTTTCACTCTGAGGTAGGTGAGTAATTAGAATAATACCTCAAACATGAGTAACAAACAATTTGTCTTGAAAGTAATTTTAATTTTTATAGGATGAAGGATAAAAATTTCAAATAAAAAACTGACAAATAAGTATAAATTAATTTAAAAAACCCTTTTTGTTCTTACTCCCCCAAATTTTATTTTTGGTTGGTTGGTATTTTCATTTAAAAAAAGATTCACAAAGATGATATTATTTTTCATAGTCAAGAAGTTAGCAAGTATCTTAACAAGTACACACACTTCAATTTCTTAACTGATTTTTCCCCCTACAATACCATACAAGCTTTTAATATTTAGGCATATTAAAGGAAGATTCCCTGAAAAAATAATTCTTTGTTTTTCTAGAAGGAATCTGAATTGATTTTTGGAAGAGATTACCCACTGAATCACCTGGCTGTTTTAAATTATTCACCTTAAAATACTGCATTTCCCACAAATAAACATTCTAACTTTTAGCAGCATCATTATTGCTCCTCTAAGATTCATATAGGAGGGAAAGAAATATCCTTTGAAACTGAAGCTTGACATATTTGTATCATTTGGCTTAATAAACTTTCCATTTTTTTGTTTGATTTTTGCTTCCTTTTATTTATTATATAAATAAGTGGAAAGAAAGAGGATAAGACAATGCAATTTAACATTCAAATAATAGTAAATTAAGACTGTTGGAAAATATTTACCTTAAATACAGATAGTTTCTGTGTTATTAATATAGAATGTATTAGGATAAAACTTTTGAAAACATCAACAGAGTAAGGAAATTTAAATTTCTTAAGGAAATCTACACATATTTATTTGAAAAAAAACAACAGTTTTCTAACAATACAGCTTTCCAGTATATAAACCAATCTGATCATTAATAGATATTCAATAATTTCATGCTAATAAAATGATCATAATACATTTATTTAGAGTAAGAATGAACTTGAGAAGTCATTTACTTTAACCTCCGAATTTTTCAAATGAGGATACTGAGTTATCTATCGAAATGTTTTACTTAAAAGGCATTTATGATGCTGAAAAATTCCTCCTAACATATCATTCTATTATCCTAACCATTTTTCAAAAAAGAGTATACTTTACATACTGAACTAGACAAAACATCAATTTGAAACTGATTTACTAGTCTTTCACTCTGAGTAAAACATTTTTTTCCATAAAGTTCTTGTCCCAAGGGATTGAGATTGATTGCTTTACACAATACATTGTGACAAAAAGATTTACAGTTTTAGATCAGAGCTCCTGGTACAGGCATAGGCGTTGTGTGGTATTACTTCAAAGACAATGTACATTTTAAGATGAATTGGTTTGGAGGAAGACCTTTCGTGAACTACTAGACTCAAATCACAAAGTCACAATTTGTTTTGACATTGTGTTCTGCCTTGCTTGTCTTTTCCTATCAAAGATTTAATAGTGGATTGATAATTTTTTTATATTAGTTGCTTCAACATTTTATTGAAAAATATTTTTCTGTGATGTACTGAACACAAAAATAGAAGGAATATTTAGGGCAATATAAAACAAAGTGAAAAATAAAGCCTTATAGTAGACATCAAATAAATAATTATACATCTAAAATTCTAGAATTAATGTTTTATATTAAAAAAAGATGGAAACAAGATTTAATATCATCCCATTATCTAAATAAATCTAATATATATATATTATTCTAATGCTGCTAAAATTCACGATTAGTGAATAATGTAGAAAATTTGAGAATTTTTTCTTTATAATCATAAATTAATGCAAGTAATTTATTATTTAAAAACGCTTTCTTTGGTGGAAAAGGGGAAGTAAAGTCCAGAAAGCAAGAGACTGGGAAAAGTCAACAGGAAGCTTTTAAGCACAGTGCAATACAGGTGCTGACAGCTTAATAATAACAGAGGTCCTGGGAGCTAGGTAACAAGCCAGCAGGGAAGATCCCAACCCTAAATAAAGTATGAACTCTGAAGACACTGGAGCAAAAGACAGGACTGGGTTGGGAACAATCTTCTGTTAAGTCATAACCTGAGCATAAAGGAGGAAGGAAAAAAAAACTCTGCATAAACCAAAAAAACCCTCTGGACTGCAGAGGCAACATCTTGGCCAACAACAAGCCATGGATCAGACCACAGCCCCCAGAAAAATAATAGCTAGGATTTATACTCTATATACCCCAGGAACAGAACTAAAACAGAAAAGATGAACACAAAAGTTAAAAGAGCACTCACTATAGAAAACTATTTTACAGACAAAGATGACAGCAATGCCATGCTGGAGGAAGAAAGCAGTGAAGAATCATTCACAGGGGAAGTATCTAAACAGTCTATAAATTGGACTCAAATACAAAAGCTCATCAAAGAGCTTAAAAAATTTAAAAACAAAGAAGAAAGGAAGAAGATTCTCTAGTATATAGCAAAGATCAATGATGGAAAGAAAAGAGGGAGAAAGAAATATATATATATATATATATATATATATGTATATATATATATATATATATATATATATATATATGAATGACCATGCTTCACATTTTTTCAAACAAAATTCCAAATGATATTCTTTCTTACAAATGTGCATTCTTGCTCCTCTTAATTGAAATAATTTTTTAAACTTATGTACATGATACTCTGGGATTTAAACATTCTATTTAATACCCTGTCAAAATTTCATGCAATTTTCCCCACAGAAGCAAGAAATTTCATGTATACTTGATGTTTAACAACTCTTTAAACTTAAGATAGACTCTAATATTTTGATGATTATATTATTTTTTCATATTGGGTAGATGATAAGCATCATTTTATTTATTTCATGATCCATCGTAAAAATCTTTAATCATTTTCCATTAGATTTAATTTTGTTTGCCATGTTTATACATGTAGGCAATAATTAATGCATTCCTTAATTAATAAATATATTTTATAGTCCTGTTTTTCTTATCTAAGTTGTTTTCTATTTTTTAGCATAAGATGAACTTTCCTAGAATTTGAATAATTATGAACAAGTTTTTTTTGCACTCTAACTTTCAAAGCATCATATGGTGGATGTGAAGATTGCTTAGGAAAAAAAAACTTGAGAATTGGGGACATGTGAAGATCAGAAAATAGACATTTTAAATGGTAGAATGTTTCATCTTTGTGTGAGACATTTTCTTATGGTCCTACATTTTAAATGAGTAGAATCTCTACTGTAGTCTCCAAGATAGAAATCAGGGATTGAAAATGATAAAAGAACCTATAAATAAGATTACTATTACATCTTCTCTCCCTTCCACATTTTCCCCTGGCATTCAGGAATCATCTTATAAATAATGATCTGAATGCATATCTAAAATGACCAAGCTACATGACTATCTCTAAATGGTAAAGAAAGTCTGACATTTCTCTTGTTAATAACCTCCTATTTTTGCATCTCTGCCTATTGAAAAGGTCAGACTGGATGTCTATGAGAAATATCAACTTACCATACTTTCTCCAAACCCAGTTTTTCCCCTAACTTCTCTAATTCTGTTAAAGGCACCACTATTCTTCCATTCTTTGTTGTTCCTAACCTTGATGTTCTTCAAAATTCCTCAATTTCTCCCCCTCCTCATATCCAATCTGCCAATAAGTCTTACTTCTACATTGAAAGTACTTCTTGTATCCAACATTTTCTCTCTTCTTATATTGCAACCATCTTCATTAGATCAATCCTTTATCAGCTCTTGCATAGATTATTAGAATAGCATCAAAATTGGTCTCCTTACCTCACATCATTCTCTCTGTAAATCTACCCTCTATGTCAATTTTCTACTCAAAAAAAAAGGCACAGTGGCTCTCTATTACTTCAAGGATTAAATATAAATTTCCCTGTTTTGCTTTTAAAGCCTTTCATAATCCTTCCCAAACCTATCTTTCTAACCTTATAATTTATTACTATCCTTCCAATAATCTGATATCCAAGCCCACTGAACTTCTCTCAGTCCCCCCCCCTACATTTTCCATATCTGTGCCTTAGATTTGGCTTTTACTGATATTTGTAAAGTATTCCTTCCTCACCGCCTCTTAGAATTTTTATTATCATATTCCAAGTACTACATTATTCATAAAGTATCTGTTGTTTTCCTTAACTGCTAGTGTTATTCTTCTTTAAATTTTATGCCATTTAATATAATATGTGTGACCCCTCCAACAGCAGGTTAAGTTCTTGGTATAGATGGAATTGTGTATACTCAGCACCAAGACTGTCATTGGTATATAAAGGGTGCTTAATGAATGTTGTTTCATTGACTTATGATTGAAAGAGTTTTCACAGAACACAATGGGCATGGACACTAAATAGTTTCAAATAACAATTAACTATTCCCCTCAATAGCCTAAAAATATAAAAGTATGAACACAAAATTATTTTATTTTAAAAGCTAAGAGGAATTTGGTGGTACAGGTCTTTGATCTCTGTTCTTAGAGAAATTGAGGCTAGATGACTTGTGTTTGGCCATAATTTGTTTCAGTAAAGCTAAAGTCAATATGGTTTCTATACTAGGACGATATAGTGAGCCCCTTGGGTCCAGATGCCAACAGATTGCCCGTGGGCAGGGCAAACCATTCCTTTGGAAACAGAGTACTGATTATCACTGATTATCAGTGAGTGGCTACAATACTATACTTCCAAAGAGTCATAAAACTGATTGGCATAATATCAAAAAAGAAAAGAAAAAAATCTCATGAGTATTACTAGTAAATAATGGTCTTGTTTCTTTGTACAGTAGAAGAGTTTTGAGGGTAAGAAAAGGAACAACCATTTATTATGTATCTCTTCCCTGTCAGGACTTTGCTAAGCACTTTACATATATCTCATTTGATCTGTATAATAGCCCTTTGAGGTAGGTACTATAATAAATTGAGGCAAACAGAGGTTTATACCTTTACTATCTCTTACCTTAACCTATGTAATCATTTCACTCATCTTCTTTGTTTTCTTTTCTTCTTGACTAGTAGAATATTGTGATAATTATAGCATGTAGTCTTTGAGAGATAGAGTGGGTTACAGTTTAGACACAGTGGAAAGCAATTTGAAATTATGCAAATAAAGTGAAAAATAAACTGTCCATTGGCTCTTAGATAATCATGTTATTTAGTCATTTCTATCTCGGTTGTTTATGTCATTAGTAATCCTAATTGTTTTCCTAATTTTACAACTTCCTAGTATGAATACAACTTGTTCATAGTTAATTATTTTTTTATTATATTGTAATCTCCTTGGGAAGATTTTATTTAAAATTTTTGCATATATATTAAATATTAAGTTTGATCAGTAGTTGTCTTTTTTTTTGCCATATCTCTCTTTGGTTTATTTTGCTAGCATCTTCTCTCTCAAATTCAAAAGCATCATACTTCTTTCTCACTCTTATCAACACTACTCTCACTCTTTATGCAGTAGCATGAGAACATATTGAGTAATCAATCTCTACCAATAAGGAAAAAATCCTACATAATTGCCCTTTGAGCCAAGAATTTAGATACTTTTGAAATCTCATTTTGCTAACATCTAAATAAATCAAAATGTTTACAGTAATTTCTGATAGTTATTTCTTGTCTGTTGTGAATACATATATTTTATTTTTATTTTTGACAATTCGATTTCTGCATTGTCCTTTTAAAATCATGTTTAAAATCAGTTAAAGTGTTGTTGAATTTGTTATTATTTTTTAAAAGTACACTTTATTGGGCATATTGTTTTAGGAAGTTTATTTCTTCTCTACTTTTCAATTCAATTTATACTTTTAAGATTGTTAATTTGGGGATGATTCTGGGGTCTTTTGAATTTCATAATTAATTTCATTGATCTTTTCTTCTTATATCTTTTATCCTGTTTGGTTCATTCAGGTATTCAGGACCCTTGTAGAATTTCTTGTTATATGTGGTGAATCCTGTAAGGAATTTTTACTCAAATCCCTTTTGTGTGAGGCTTTTATAGAATAAGATAGAAGAAATTATATTTTAGATAAGATGTTTCCAATATAGCTAGTAATATTCACTTTGAGTTACACAACTTCTTTATCAGGTCATTGGAGGGGAAGGGGTGGGGAGTAAATACTTTGGTATGCCCAATGATAATAGAATAATCCAATTTAGAGATAATAGAAAAAATCCAATTTGAAAAAAATTCAAATAGCTGAATTTGTTTTTAGGGAGTCTTTTACTGCCAGAAACTGCCCTGTTATTTATTAAGCATCTAAAATGAGCAGAGAAAAATACAATCTAAATAACTGGAATAATAATATTTTATTAACTAAATAATAATAATAATAATAATAATATAAGAAAAAAGAAAGGCAAATGTTCTCTTTACAACTTTACACTTCTTTTAAAAATATTATAGAAATTATTTCCAAATGTTCATTTTTTTATTATTTTCACTCCTCAATTGGCTATAACTCTCAGGTTAAGGATGATCTAAATAAAATACTGCTGTGATTGTTCAGTCATTCAGTAATGATAAATACTACTTCTCATGATAGTTGACATGATTAGAGGACAGAAGCTCTACATTTCCACACTTCCTGAATGAAACCAAAAAGAAAAATAGGGGATAGACATACACACACACACACACACACACACACACACACACACACACATACATATATATATATATATATATATATATATATATATATATATATATATATATATATATACATGTGAGGGAGGGAGGGGAAGTGAGAGAGACAGAGACAGATTCAGAGACAGAGAGGAAACACAGAGAGAGACAGAGAACAAGAGAGGAGGGGATAAAGAGACAGAGACAGAAATAGAGAAAGAAAAAAGTGTTATTTTCCTCTTACATTAAGTGAACAGTATAATCATTAAGAAGAATAGAACAAATAACAAATATATTAGAAGAGACATTTGTCTAAGAGACACTCTTAAGTGTAATTGTATTGACAAAATTAATTTATATTGTTGAGTCAAATGACTGGAGATCAATTAGCACTTACTACTTGTTCATATATGCAAAGTCCTTTAAATTCTGAGATTTATTTTTTTCATTTGTAAATTCATGGTAGTATTACCATGTAGTATTACTATCATTATCAAACCTTTTTTAGACACAAAAATTAAATTCTTTAAAAATATCATACGGTAATAAAAGATTAGAAATACACATTCACATACATATACACAAATAATTTTAACAAATCTAAAAAGAAATTAATTTCATTCTGGAGAAAATTATTATTAAGAAATTCATAGAATGGTTGATTTTGTGAAATATTAGAGGGAAGTTTTATCAATTATTTCAAGCATTTCAATTTAACAAACCTTTACTAAATGTAAAAGGCAAAGGAAAAGGTGGAGTAGTGAATACAGGGACTAGTCATGAAAAAAGAAGTCTCTGATATATTCTAGCTCTAGCATGCAGAAATCACAGAATGCTGTCCAGCAACTGTGAAAAACTGTAATTTTACAGTCAAATACCATATCTATATATACATACATAAACATATAGAGTTTTCAAATCAGTTATTCCTTTTATCTGTAATACTGTTAGTCTGGAATTTCATCTGCCCTATGCTCCAGAAAAAAAACAAAAACATTGTACTGTGCTATTAGCTTAGGATATTAGTGAATGTAGAATATTTATTAAGCACTTATAATTTTTTAAAAAATATTAAATACTCCTTAATAAATTTGTTATGCTAAGTGCTGGTGATAAAATAGAAATGCTGTAGAGGGGTAAACATTTTAATAACATGGAAATGCCATAGAAGAGTACACATTCTAATAGGGAAAACTGCAAGTAAGGTGGAAGAGTTTGATGTTCCTAAGTGTCCAATGACACACTAGCTATTAATTCATCTTTGTCAATTTTATTTCCACTGATAAAATCACATTTTTTTCTATAATTGAATCTTTTGAGAGTGTCAAGGACTTTGGTGACTTTCTTTTTTTCAGATATTCAGTAGTTGTCTATTAGCAACTTCACACAATTGATTCCCTAGATGATAGCTAGAGAAGTTGAGTTGGAAGTAGTGCCTATAATTTGTGGGGAGGAAAACTGATGCTTATTCCTGAGACATTTAGCATAAGGGTCCTGAGCTACCTTCTTTAAACTATTAAGGAAGGTGTTAACATATACTGTCTTACATAGGACAGTTTACCTACTTCAGCTAAACTGACTTGCCTGCTCTGTGCATGGTAGTTGGTTGTCTGTTATTATGGCTTATAGGACCATTCTCCACAAGAATTATTTCCCTAGATATGGTCATAGGATCTGTTATGGAAACAGGATCAACAATCTGGGGAATACTGCTATTTCTGGGGCTCTTGGGTTTATCTGCCAACTATGGTAATTCATCATCATAGTTGTATTGTAATAGTGAAAAATGGAAAATGTATGTCTATTTTTCTGGGGGAATTGCTCCTGTCAATGATGAAGATAGATATGACACAGATCCTATTTGAAGAGTTTACAATCTATAGATAAAGTATAGGGAACTGGAGAAAGGGGAATGTTTTTAAAGGGGAGAAATATAAACGATAAATCTAAGCATTGTGTTGTGAAAAACTAGAAAAGATAGTGATAACTTTAAACTAGAGAATCATGAACTATGCAAAACACCTAAGTTGGACCTTAGTTAAATTTTACTTAGTTTAATTTTTTGTGACTCCATTTGAGGTTTTCTCAGCAAAGATTCAGGAGTGATTTGTCTTTCCTTCTCCAATTCCCTTTACAGAAGAGAAAACCAAGGCAAATAGGATTAAGAAACTTACCCAGGATAACACATAAAGTAAACGTATGAGGTCAGATTTAAACTCAGGGTTTAGCAGTCTACTGCTCCACTTAGATGTCCCAAACTTGACCAAACTCCACAGTTATATTAAATTATATAAATAAAAAATGTTGAAATATATTTTATTTGTCAATAAATACCCTGAGGATAAAGGTAAAAAAAAATTTCCCAATTTAAAGATTAAAAATTAATATAAATAAAAATTTATAAGAAAATGGAAGGTGGTGGTACATTTCAGATCTATGACTGAAGGAGATTGTTAACAAATCAAGTAAAAGAAGGTATTATAAAAGATAAAATAGGCAATTTTAATTGAATGAAAATTTAAAACGTTTTACTTGTAAAAAATCAAATGCAACTAGATTAAGAAAGGAAGTTGTCAATTGGAAGTAAAAATCTTGTGATAAATATTTTAATATAAAAATTTTATCATCTGATAGTCAAACTCTCTTGAAAACTGACATAAATAAATCATATCAAGTATCATATTTTAGTGAATGATTTCTCAAAGCATATTTTTAAAAAAGAAATGAAACCAAAAAGCATATTAAAATACTTAAAATAATTATTAATAGAAAATGCAAGTTAAAATAACAGATTTTATAGAAAGATAATATTAGATAGCAAAGCAAAATCATAATCAATGTGTCATTTCAATTTCTACCCTTGACATCTCCCCTGAGCAAGTTATTTAATTTTCTCCAAACTTATATTTCAGAAGAATTGACAATTTGTACAAATTGGCATTGGTAGAATTCTTAACAAATGAAATTGCAAATTAAAACCAAAAACAACATTTAATTTCTAGATATAACTAAACATTAGTCTAAGGATATAATTTCACTGTTAGAAGGTCTAGATAGTTTACAAAAAATTCAACAAAGCTTCCAAAATACTTCTTAGAACTCAGCAACCTCATTTCAAAGTTAAGTATAATAGTGGATGATGAAGCACTGGAAAATGTGATTCAAGATTAAGAAACCATAAATCCTAGATTAACTATTATTAATTAAGAATCTCATGATCAATTATCATAAATACTTTCTTCAGGGTAAGTCAAAAAGCAGTTAGACATAGCAAGGATCACCTCACAAAATAAATAAATAAATTAAAGTGACTATATTTTCATAGAAAATATTTGGTTACTAATGTGGAAGTCTTTTGACAGATTAAAACAAAGGAAAACTATCAGATCATGGACTGCTGTATTAACTCCAACCAATCCTATCCAAATAAGCTACTGATGCAAAATATATATATATATATATATATATATATATATATATATATATATATATATATATATATATATATATATATATATACATAAAATTACAGAATTACAGAATGGGCATATGTCAACAAAGGAGGTTGTAATTTCTTAGAAAATAACATGTGTATAAAGAAATTTTCAAAACAATAAGGACAAACAAAACCCAGAAACTATTTCAGCCAGGCAATATTTGAACTTCCTGACAGTTAAGAGATTTGGTTAATGAAGATCTATACTAGTTAAAGTATAAATTAATTTGTAAATATTGTTTACAAAAATAATAACTTACCAATGTATATCCTTATAAAGTAATGGGAAGAAATGTAAGGGTAAACAAGTCTGCAGAAAACTTAATATGAGACAAAACTGAATCTTATCATGCTAAAAATCATTTAGATGGGGGTGGAGTCAAGATGGCAGCATGAAGGCAACATTTCCTAGGAACTCCTCCCCCCCCAACTCCAAAAGCCAACAAAATATGACTCTAGCCAAAATTTAGAAGGGCAAAACCCACAGAAAGACTGAGTGATACATTTTCCCAGTTCAAGATAACTTAGAAGTTCCATTGGAAAGGTGTGTTTCACCAAGACTAGGGATTGGAAAAATGCCATGGCCACAGCACAGTCCAGCCCAGCCCAGCCCAGAGATCACCAGTAACAGCTTGAAGGAGTGGTGAGAGAACTCTGCGACACCAGAATGAGTGTGGAGTGAGGAGCACCGGCTGTAGAATCTGTAGTGAGAATCTGGAGAAAGCAGCCTGCATTCCCAGAGACCACAAGGAAAATCTACAGAGATTTCTCTGCTCTTCCTTAGGGTAGGACTCTGCTGCTAGCCTACTCTCAGATCCAGGTTGCAGTTTGGGCTTCCATACTAAATAGCCAAGCTGGATTCCTCCTTATAGCTCCAGGGAAGAGGGAAGTACAAGGGTCATCTACATATCAAAGCACAGGCAAGACAGCATAAGACCTCAGAGGAATAAAGGTCCTAGTGGGGTGTCCCACCTCCACATAAAAACCCCAAAGCCTTGGAAGTGCTGTTTTGGGTTGAGGAAATGAGTAAACAACAGAAAAAGCGGAATCTGATCATAGAGAATTACTTTAATCCCATGGAAGATCAAAACACATACTCAGATGATGACAAAATTGAAGCTTCCATATCCAAAACCTCCAAGAGAAATAGAAAATGGTCTCAGACTATGGATGAATTCAAAAAATCATTTAAAACAAATTAAGAGAGATGGAGGAAAAATTCAGAGAGGAAATGAGAGCAATGCAGAAAAATGAAAACCAAATCAACAGCTTAGTGAGAGATATACAAAAATACCTAAGCAAATAATGTTAAAAACCAGTTTATGCCTAATGGAAAAAGCAAAACAAAAGGCAAATGTGAAGAAGACTGTCTTAAAAAACAGAATTGACCAAGTGAAAAAGGAGATAAAAAAAATTTTCTGAAGAAAATAACTCTTTTAAATGCAGAATGTAACTAAAGGAAACTGATGACTTGGCAAGAAATCAGGAAGAAATAAAACTCTTCCAAAAATGCAAAAATTAGAAGAAAATGTGAAATATCTCATTGTAAAACAACTGACTTCGAAAACAGATCCAGAAAAAATAATTAAAAAATTATGGGGCTATCTGAAAGCCATGATCAGGAGAGGAGCTTAGACTTCATTTTACAGGAAATAATACAGCAAAATTGCCCTGAGATCCTAGAAGCACAGGGTAAAATAAAAATTGAGACAATTCACTGGTCATCTCCTGAAAGAGATCCCAAAAGAAAAACTTCCAGGAATATTATCGCCAAATTCCAAAACTCCCAAATCAAAGAGAAAATACTAAAAGCTGCCAAAAGTAGCCAATTCAGCTACTGAGGCTCCATAGTCAGAATTACACAGGATCTGGCAGCGTCTACATTGAGGGCTCATAGGTATTGGAATATGGTATTCTAGTAGGTAAAAGATATTTGTTTACAACCGAGAATTAACTACCCAGAAAAACTGAACATCTTCTTTCGGGAGAAAATATGGATTTCCAATGAAACAGGGTACTTTAAAAATCTCCTATTGAAACAACCAGATCTGAGCAGAAAGTTTGAGCTCCAAGTACAGAACTCTGGTGCACCATAGAGTGGGGTGGAAGAGAAGGACTAACTATGAGGAACTTAATGATATTGAACTACTTGTATTCCTGCATGGGAAGAAGATACTGATAGCTCATATGAACTTTCTAATTTATAAGAGCTGTTAGAATTAGCATATATAGACAAGACACAGGAAGGAGCAGAATATAATTGTATAGTAAAAAGATGGAGTCAATGGGTGATAAAGGAAAATACTGGGAAGAAGGGAAAGGAGATGAAGAAGCTAAGAAATTTCACATAAGAGTCAAGAAAAAGCTTTTGCAATGGATTGGAAAGGGGGAAGGAGTGAGCCTTTATTCTCATCAGAAATGACTCAGAGATGAAATAACATATACACTTAATAGGGTGAGAAAATCTATCTTACCTTAGAGAAAAATGGGGGGAGGGAAGAGGGGAATAGGTGATAGAAGAGAGGGAAGATCGATGGAGAGGGTATTCAGATTCAAAACACTTTTGTACAGGACCAGGATGAAAGGAGAGAGAGAGAGATAATGGAATAAATGAGAGTGGGGAGAAATAGAGTGGAGGTTACAGCTAATAATAGCAACTGTGGGAAAAATACTGAAGCAACTTCTCTGGTGGACATGATAGAGAAACCAACTCACCCCAGAGACAGAGCTATTGGAATGTGAACACAAAATGAAGTACATTTTTTTTCTCTCTCTATTCTTGAGGTCTCTCATCTTCTTGGGGGGGTGGTTATGTTTACTCGTGTTTACTCTTATAACACATTCCATTTACATCAATGCATAGCATGGAAACAATGTAAAGACTACCAGACAGCCTTCTGTGGGGGAGGGAGGGAAGGGGGGGGATTGTAAAATTCAAAACCTTACAAAAAATGATAGGTAGATACTACTATTGAAAATAATTGGAAAACAAAATGTTAACAAATAAAAATAAAATAAAATGAAAAATCATTTAGATGTAACTAGGAGAATAACAGATAAAAGAAAAAATCAGATTGCATTGTATACCAATGTGTTTTCATCATTTATTACAGACAGCATAACTAATACATCTGACTCACTATTATTGTACTCTAGATTGGTACTAATTCTTGCCATGGATGCTGAATGTGTTTATGGAAGAGTATAGCATAGGATTATGAGATGTTTTATAGTTACTGTTTTTTTTGTATCATTTAGTAAGCCTTTGCTAAGAGCTAATTATATCTACTGGTTAATTATTAAGGGAAAGTATACTATAAAATGTTTTGAGTTACAGTTTTAAAACCTCAGACCAATTAGGTAATCTAGAATCTTGGAGGAACAATTTGTCCAGAGTGGAAAGGGGCTAGATTTTTCCCTAAACTTGATGAGAAAGAGACAGAGAGAGAGAGAGACAGAGAGAGAGAGAGAGAGAGAGAGAGAGAGAGAGAGACAGTCAAAGATGGAGAGAGATAGAACTTTCTTACAACACTTTACTTTAAAAATGTTTTCAGAGATTTGTAAGGCACTATTGACTTAGGCCATCTTGATGAATGTCATTATTAATGATCAGTCTGTCCCTTTTTCTTTTTAGGTTTTTTTGCAAGGCAAATGGGGTTAAGTGGCTTGTCCAAGGGTAAACAGCTAGGTAATTATTAAGTTTCTGAGGCCAGATTTGAACTCAGGTATTCCTGACTCCAGGGCCAGTGCCCTATCCACTGTGCCACCTAGCCACCCCACAGTCTGTCCCTTTTTGTTGATTTTGTTCATCTCCACATATATTTATTGCATTCTCTCCAAGTACAAATTGTGTTAGATTCTGTAATGTATACATGAGAAATATAATAAATTATATCCCAGGTCCCTTTACAGAATTACAAAGTAAGTAATCCTGAAAAGGAAAGTTTTCTATTTAGTTCTGTTGAATTTATGCATAGTTAGAAAACAGTACAAACCTACAGATCAAAAAAAAGAGTCTTCATAGAAATTCAGAGATACTCTCAGCAGGAAGAATTCCCTTGATCTTTTGAATTAGAATTTTTTGTTTGTTAATTGGGTATCAGTGAAAAATATTAAATTTTCCTGTAAATATATTTTTATATTTTACTCAACTAATCAATTATTAAGGATTTTGGAGCTTGTGCCCCTTCTATTGAATCTCTAATTGTCAGAATTTAGATGTGGTTTTCCAATAGGCACAGTATGCACTTGCCTATTCCTCTCTCATTCAGCTAATCTTATTGAACATGGTACCCAGTTTATCCATATGTTTAGCATTTCCTAGTCCCTTCTTGCTCAGCTGGCATCCTAGTATTGCCACCACTTGGTCTATCTTATCTTGTTTGTCATTTCCCATAATTTGACCCCCAACATGACAGACATATTGTACCAGAATCCTATTTAATTTATTATTTGCATTTACTTATTTTATTCATAGTAACATAGAATAACTAATATCACTGCTAAATTTACATAGGAAAATATACTTTGGAGGGACCATAGGTAGAGTCCTTATAAATCCATTTGGTTGACAGCACCATGCACAACTCAGAAAGTGGCTCAGCCTAAATCAACATAATACAAAACTATTTGTTCTACTGGCTCAAAAAGTGTAATTCCTACCTGTTCTACCATTTGACCTACTGATGTTTCAGTGGTTTTATTAATTCTGGGGATTTTAATGACATCTAAATCTGATTAAACTATTCTGTAGGTCTTAAGGACGTCTATTTTTTATCTTAATCAATCTAGCATTAATAGAACACTTCCTATTTATGAGGTCCTGTGTTAGTCAGTGGAGATGCCAACATAAAAAATAAAACAGTCCATATCCTTGAGAAGCTAATACCTTCTGGTGAAGAGTAGGATTTTGTGAATCTTTTGGACAACTGGGAGAATGATTTAGTCAATCTGTAAAGAAATTAATTCAAACTTTTCACTGGAAGGTCAAACACTGAAGCTGAAGTTTAAATAGTTTGACCACGTGATGAGAAGATGAAACTCATTGGAAAAAGACTGATCTTGAAAAGGATTGAATATGATAGAAAACAGGGATGGCAGAGAATGAGATGAATAGATAGTGTCATGGAAACAATGAACATGAACCTGGACAGACTTTGAGAGATAGTGGAGAATAAATGGACTTGGTGTGTCATGGTCCATGGAGACACAAAGAACTGGATATGAGTCTAAACTTGGACAATAACAACAAGCCCCTAGCAAAAGTACTTTTTTTCATTTGAGAGAGATTAAAAGTAGTCAGAGAGTCCTCTCTAGTTATATCTTCCTTGCCTTATCTATTACATTCCATAAGAGGTCACACATTAGGCTTAGGTTCAAAAAGACTTTAATTCCATTCCTGCCTACTAGACTTGGGTTAGTCATTTAACCTCCCTAAGTCTCAATTTCCTCATATTTAAAATTGAGATAATAGCATATAACACAGAGAGTTAAATAAGATAACATCTATAAAATGTAAATTTTCTAATTGAAAATTTCTAATACTATATTAATGTCAGTTAACTAATTGTAGTTGAATAAGCAAACATCCCAATATCTTGGACAAGAAAACACCAAATGGAGTTAGATATGACTAAAAACAATTGAACCACAGCAAAGTTGGTCATAATGGTATCAACATTGATTTTCTTTCTCCCTATGAAGTCATCATCATTTTTTTCTATACTTTTTAGTTGCCAGATAGAGGTATTGGGAGCTTTGAACTTGAGGTCAGAAGAGAAGGAAGTCTGCAGGATTGTGCATTTTTATTGTCATTTTAAAATGGAGTAAAGCCCCTTTGGAACAACCCAAGGAAATGGGAACAAAGAATTATAGGAAGAGGTTTTAAGAAAAAAAAAGCAGGATAAAAGAAAATTGGATTGGACATTATTACCATTAGTTATCTTCTATGAGTTTGAGGTAAGGAGGACAGAGGAAAAAGTGTTTATTGAAATATTTCTTTTGATCAAAGCTCTAAAAATTATCATCTCCTTCACAATGTCTTGTTGGGTTTTTTTTTCTCCAATCCACTTACATATAAGTTATCTAATACTGTTTTAAATCTTTATGGCTCTCGTTTTTGATCAGGCTTGTTTTCTCACTTTACCAAGTTGACAGACTTAGTTTAACAACTATTCCATTTCTCATCTCTGGATCTTCAGAACTTTTACTATGTAAGTAGATACTTAATTTTTAAAATTGAATTGAATTGACCTTTATCTTTCTGTCTCTGTCTCTAACTCTCTGTCTCTGTCCCTCTGTCCCTCTGTCCCTCTGTCTCTCTGTCTCTCTGTCTCTATCTGTCTATCTATCTGTCTGTCTGTCTGTCTGTCTGTCTGTCTATCTATCTATTTATCTACAATCAGGTTATCTTAAATTCTTTTCTTTGGCTAGATCCCAGGTGGTGTAAAAAACAAATCCTGAGAAGTTTTTGCATGTATTCAAATATGCCCTATCCAAAGTCAAAATTGAATAAAATATAGCCATTGGTTCCAACCCAACAGAAATATGTAGTGTTAATTTGAATAATGCCATTACTTTAGGAATGGGATTACTTAAGGTATTCATAATTTTCACGATTCTGAACCTGCATACAAAGAAATTAGTTTGTTATTGCAAAACCAAAATTCATCTTCTTTGGCTTCTAAGTCAATAGAAAAGACCTTTTGATCTAGAATGTATTTGGTTTCTCCTTTATGTAAAATAGGTCCACATCTTCAAACTTGGACTCCAGGATTTCTTCTTTCTATTAAACATTTCTAGATTAACTCCACCTAACTCTACTACTCCAAAAATAAATAATTGCAGTCATTACTGATAGGTTAATTTACTTCTTTCTGTAAGTATAATTCTAGCATCTCTTTTAGAGGATAAATTCCTAAGGATAGTTTTCATTGCTTCTATTTCCTTTGCGGGGCACTATAGCACAGTTTGTATTGCTAGAAAAGAAACATGGCAATAAAATTGGTAACTACGTACTGTGGCTTATTCTTGGGTAGAAGCACTAAGTTTGACAAAACCAAGCATTGTGCTAAAACCAATACACTGAGACATTCATTATTTAAAGTAAGTTTTAATAGTATAATTTTGAAAGAAATATATTCTTAAGAAGTTGAATTAGAGCTCTTAGCATTTTTCTTTCATTATTTATTTATAAACATCAAGGTCTGGAATATTCTTGTAATTTCCTCAGTGAACACAGATTGTAAGTATGTACAATTTAACTACAAACTTTAGACTCTTAAGTCAACATCTGTACCATGCTTCTAATTATATATTTTCATTGTAGATTTGATTCTATTTCAAAGTCTTTCTATTTCATTAGGATTTTTAAACTGATATAGAAAATTGATCTAATTCATATAATCCCTTGAGAAAAACAAATTTTGTCTCCTCTATGAATATTGCTTTTGTCCAAAGCTCTTGGAAGATATCATCTCCTTCAGGATGTTTTTAAATTATCAGGAATTAAAATTATAGGGAAGCAAAATTGTAGAACTGTAGGAAAATATATGTAGAATAAATTTGTTGATTATGTTTCCATGTCAACATACAAAGGTTCTGTGATTCACTAACTCAGTTCAACATTATTGTTTCAGATTCACAAGAAGTTAAATGACCTGTCACAGGGACCATAGTTAGAATCTAACAATAAATTCAAACTCATATTTTCTGAACTTTAGATTTAGCTTGTCAGTTCAAACCTTGCTCACAATAAATTTAATTTTAGTTTGTATTTTTGTTTGAGTAATATACTGCAAAATGATTTTTTATGTTTTCATTTTTTAAAGAACCAAGAATGCTAAAAAGCAAAAAGAGAGGATTTGAAAAATATTAATAGGAAAATAATACTGCATATATCTTTATACTTTACAACTATTATCTATATGTTTAAAATCATTAATTAAGTCTATCTTTATAGAATACTTAGTACTTTAAAAGCACCATGTTAGATGAGGTTAAAAATTATATGTATGTAATGATATATTTCCTGGGGGCATCTAGGTGGTACAGTGAATAGAGATGAAGCCTGAAATCAGGAAGACCTAAATTTAAATCCTATCTTAGACTTTATTAACTGTGTGACTCTAGGTTAGTCACTTAACCCAGTTTGTCTCAATGAAATGGCAAACTGCTTTCTTTACCAAAAAAATCTCAAATAGGATCATGAAAAATTGAAATAACTGAAATGTCTGAACAGCATATCTTCCTATTGCTGTCTTTCTCAAAACACATGTCAGTCTTCTTTTACCTCATAAGGATATCTGAGACTCCAGACTCTGAGCTACTACTGAGGATTCAACAGCCACCCTCAGGTGCCTCAGTTTCCAAGGTTCCTTCCCCCTAACCTAGCCTTCTCCTAAAACTACCTTCCCCAGGTCATTTCTGCAGAGGAAAAGGATCATATATATTTCCTCCACTCTTCTGACCCTTTATGCAAATAAGGGTAATGATATGTTTCCTGCTGAGACTGAGAAGTATATTCATATAAGAATGAAAGATTCTCACTGCTGTCCAGAGGATTGCTGGTAATTATAATAAAAAGAAACTAGTGAAGGTATTCAAAAAGAAATTTGTCTGAAACAGTACAATAATTGAGCATTCTGATGATGGAGAAGCATTTCAGCTACAGTATGACCAGGGCAAAAATATGTGCCAGTTCTTCATCACGACAGATTGGCTAAAGAAACTAGCTGAAAGTTCATAGATTTTAAGTGCTTTTGACTCATGGAACTTACAAGAGGATTTTCTTATAATGAAAAGAAAAATACTTCCCTTCTGTATCTTATCACGAGTTTTAAAATTTAAAGCTTGTATGATGTAACTTATTGGGCTTCCTTGTTTAACTTGATCTAGTAAAACTCATTCATGAAACAAAATTAAAATAGTCTTACTGTGTAAAAAAATAAAATATCTGACAAGATATTTTAGAATCTTGGTAGAAAATCTTATCTGAATAACTCAAGAATTTTATTAGAAGTCTTATGCAACTTTCTCTATTCTTTTCTATTTTTCTATCTTTGTCAATAATCCCTTTCAATATCTGGAAAACATGAATTGCTTACTGCTGCTACTGATCAATAATAATGTAATGATAATAATAATAATAATAATTATGATATTTGTTCTTCATTCTCGAAGAAGACCATGACATCAGGGAGGTGATGATATGACAAGTACATAAATTGGATTTGAGTGAGGCATGCTATGCTAAGTCACCAGCCTCACTTTGTCCTCCAGAGCCATTTGGGTCTAGTGGCCACATATGAATTATGTGCTTGTCATGGCATCACTTCCCTGATGTCCAGATCCTCTTCAAAAAGGAGAGACAAAAAAAAAACAGTCAACAAAACATGAAGCCTTGATTTGTAGTAGTGTTTGCTACAATTGCTCACATCGAAAAGTAACACTTCTGCCTCTTTCCCACAAGCACTAGAGTCTTGGAATAACCAATAATAATACATATGCCAGAGCAAAAATGATTTATTGAATATGGGGAAGACATTTAACTTTGCCCTTTGAATCAGCATGTTGATTATCATGAGACATCTTATTTTTCAAGAAAACTCCTTCAGTCAGCTGTTGACTGTCACACACAAATGGGAAACAGTGATGTTTGGTAAGTCTTTCCTGCATAGATGTACATATTTCAAAAGATGTCAGGGAATGAGATAGCTCAAGAGAGGAAAATGAAGACCAAATGTGTCATCAACTGCAGTTATGAAATGAAAGACCATTGCTCTACTCTTTGTAATGTTAACAGTTTCCTCTAGTACAAAATGAATCTGACAGAACATATTTAAGAACATAAGTTCAGTAAAGTCTTTGTTGCTAAAAAATGAAAACCATCTTATGGGTCACAATTTCTTGATCCTATGAATTAAGATGTCTTTGCTGGATATTATATTGATATGTTGAATGTCTTATTATTAAAAGCTATTTACTTTTCTCTGATTTTTTTTCACTTGAAAAGAAAAGTGAAATTATACAGTTGGTCTCATTAAAGCAGCAGCAAAATTACATTAAAATGCAGTTTCAGAAATGGACATGAAAGTCAAGAGCTTTAGATTATTTCTCCCCCAAATTTTCAAACCTAGGGATAGTTTATCAAAGGGAATACAGATCAAACCCTAAAGGGAACACAAAAACATAACCTTTAATTTCAAAGCTATTCTAAAATGATAAGGCCAGAAAATGCTATGTATTTACTCTGACTTTGATCCCACTGTTAACTCTCAGAACAAGTGGCATTATATTTTCTAACTAATATGTGTTATGCTAAGCATTATTTTTGTTTAAATTATTATTTATATATTTGCTGGTTTAATACTATACAATGAATTTTTCAGCCTATAATGCTATCTTGAATCATGCAAATATAAGTAAACTTTCATGAGTTTGGTTTGGGTGAGAATAGACATGAATGTAGATTCTATATGTAAGCCAAATTTTAAGGGTTAACTTTGGGAACCAGTTGATTATTACATGTGTATGTTTGAATAAACTTAAGCATATTTTACATTTAGCAAAAAAAAAGCCTAAATTGGTTTCTATCATACATGTAAAACTAAGTTAAATGCAATTACAACATTCAAAGCTTCCAAATTTTCATGTTACTTATAACAAATGGTGGGACTCTCTTATCCCCAAGTTAAACAAATTCAGTAAGATAAAATAGTCACAGTTCAGACAAAGGTATTTCATTGCCATAAATTTAAGTGGAGTTAAAAGATTATTATGTTGGAAGGATTATCATCTAATGATTGGAATGCTAATGTTATAACATTTGCATTTGTCTTCTTTTAACATATAAGGAAGCCAAACCAAAAGCAAACCAAAAAAAATATTAAATGTGTTGCTGAAGATCACATGGTGAGATGATAGAGCTTTATTTCCCCTCAAAGATACTCTTTGAATTCCACTCAGCCTTTATCTCCATGAAAAATAGCACCAGAAGGAAACTCATAATCATAGAGACTCCTTTAATTTTAGTACTCAAATCTCATCAGACCACTTAATACATTATGAGCCTCTTAATAGAGTAGAGCAAAAACTCCTCCTAACCCCCCCAAATCATTGAACTCTTCATTTTCCATGAATTAATCCCTTCAGATTTCTCTCCACCACTATCATGCCCCAACAAAGGAGACCTTTTTTATCTCTCTTTGCTTTGTAGCTTTTGAATTTTCTTTCTCCATTAGATTGTAACATCACTTTTCTTTTTAACCCTTTTCTTATTTTTTCTTAATCATCTTAATTTTAACCCCAGGAATTAACATATTGCTTAGTAGATGTTTAATAAATGCTTATTTTATAATATCATATTGTATTTATGTCTAGAACTTAAGTATCCTAAATACTATTTAAGTACTGCTTTTACTGCCATGATGACTTGTACATCACATAGATACTTTCAATTCTCAATTATCCTACATACAATGCATTTTCCACTTACACATCACTCTAATATTCTTCCCCTTATTTCTACTCACAGAGATGCTTATTACAACTCTGAACTATTAAATGCTGTTCCAGTCAGTCTCCCTGTCAAATGTTTATCTCTTTCAAAAAACAAATCCTTCACAAAGTCACCAAATTGACTTTTCTAAAGGACAACTCTATGTCATTCCCCACTGCACTCCCATTTAATAAATTTCAATATCTTCTTTCATGATTTGAGAGAAATTCATCTATAAAGATATTTCCAGATTTATCACATTCATCTTCCTGTTTTTCCAATCTTCTGTCTCTGTACCTTTTTTTTGACTTTCTCCCTCCCCTCTCCCTCAGTGGAATGCAAAACTTGTTCATCTTTTTTCAGAATCACTTAGTTTCTTTAAAGGTTTAAGTCAAGTGCCATCTTCTATCTGAGTTCTGTCCTTCATCTCCTCTCCCTACTCCAACTACTATGGTATTCCCCCTCACAGTCACTTTGTATCTACTTTGTATTAAACATGTTCGTGCTTTCTTCTCCCCACTAGACTATAAAGTTCCATTAAAACCAATGGGTTCTGGTTTATCTTTGTCTTTGTATCTCTGATGTTGAGCATAGTCCTTGCCTCATTGAGAGTGATGCAATTAGGACTTAGTTTTAGTTTCTTCTTCAGCAAATGATTTATATCCTGCTATCTCAACTCCAATCCCACTTAGGAAAGAAAAAAATGAGGAAAAACAAGGGATGATCTAATCAATAAACTTCAGTACTAACAATATTCATTTGTTCATTCAATCAAAAATTAGTAACCTGCTTATTAAACTCTCCTTCCTGTGTGCAATGTAGCATTTAAGAAGGGCAACCATAATAAATATTTTAATTATATCTCCTTAATTTTATCATTAAAAATAACAGAAAATATTGGATAATTCATAAGTGTATGTATGTATTTATATATGTGTGTATGTATATATCTATATCTATATCTATATCTATATCTATATCTATATCTATATCTATATCTATATCTATATCTATATCTATATATATTTAGTCTCAAACACATTTCTTTAGAATTTTATTCCCTAGTTTTCCCTGTGCCAAAGTAATATAAAGTCACCATATCTACACAAAATCTCCTCTAGGATTCACTAACTTAAAACATATGATTGTAAATAACCTAAAAGATATTTTGATAATCTGTTCCTCCCAGAATTAAAGGAATTAGTAACTATGTAGTAAATTTGATGCTGCATTTATGGAATTACTATAATATGGAGAAATAAAAAGAGAGAAATGTGATATCTGATAAGCAAATGAGCAGGGAAGCTAAACTCTGCATTTAAAAATGTTGGTCATTTATTAATCCCAAATTAATACTCTTTTGGCTAAATGCTGATCTATTTTATTTATTCCTAAATCTGTCACTGGAATCTCTGTAGCATGTTAAATTTAAACTAATTAAACCAGAGCTATGTGGTCTTTCACAAAAGAACTAACAAAATACATTTGTTAAATTTTTTACTGATTAATGACAGTTAACAGAGACTCTGGTCCAGATCTGAAATCATGAGCTATTTTGAAAGTCTTGAGATTTGATTTAGAATGAAGATAGGCCTACAAAATTCACAGCCAACTTAGCAATTTCCACACATTGGGTGTCCCTGGGCATTTGATTGACTCCTGGGAAGATAGAATGGTTCCCAGGTTTCATAACCATAGGAGGGTTTTGAACTGATTCAAGCATAATCACATTGGTGCTGGCTGAGGTACCTAACTTAGTGACATAAAAGGCAGGAAGCTTCTAAAAGCTAAAGAAATGTGGTTAGCAGGCATGGAATTCTTTAAAGGCTCAAATAAATTTGTAAGGGCAGAGAAATACAGAGATCTCTCTAATGGTTAGTAATGGCAAAAAGGGCTTTATAAAATTTAAAATGTTCATTATTGATTTATTGATTTATTGATTTAAAAAAATTCTTTCAGTCAACTGACCAAATATAAGGAATTGGGAGATAACAAGCAGATAATGTTTAATAAAAAAAGTTACTTTTCATTCTCTTTCTTGTTTCCCTCTACTTTGCTATTTCTAAAGTTTCTTTCTCCAGAATTCCTATTTAAAAACTTTCAATAATTTCACTTCCAAAAAAGGAAGTGAATTAACACCAAAAGGTTTTTAGGGGAGAGAAATATTTATTTAAAAAATACAGATGAAAAATGGCAGTATACTCATTATAATGCATAAAAATTGCATACAGATAAATAATGGATAGGATATGAATTTTGAGGGTTTTTCCCTTTTAAATGATGATAAATATTATTGAGTCATTCATAATCCACTACTTTATTAGACTATTGGAATTTACATACATGATTATTTATTAGATTAGATATGGGAGGGATGGCTAGGTGGCACAATGGATAGAGCACTGGCCCTGGAGTCAGAAGTACCTGTGTTGAATTCCAACCTCAGACACTTAATAATTACCTAGCTCAACCCCATTGCCTTGCAAAAAAGTACCTAAAAAAATTTTAAAAAGATTAGATATGGGAAATATCTTTCCTGCCATGCAAATTTATTTAAATTGTCTAGTTAATAGTTTAAAATCTCTGTGATAGTGGTTTCCTATTTATTTTCCTCAGAATGTTGCAGTTGTTTTCTATCTAATTCAAGCTTTTCAGGATAGCATTCAGGGTTATTCATTAAATTTAATATTAACAATATTTTTCAGGTTTCCATTTCAATACTAAAAACTGCTTTTCTTCATGTGAGTTGCCCATGGACCCCTATAATGAATTTTAGAACTTGAATTTATAACCTGAGGAAACTTAAGATCTAGTGACATTAAATGACTTCCACAAGTCACTTAAAAATTCCAGTGACTGAGCTGCCACCATTACCATCATCACCATCATCATGATCATCATCATCATACTCTACTAATTTAGAATCTAGCATTCTTTCTAGGAAATCATAAATTTAAGGTTTGAGATGTGAAAGAATTGTAAGGTGTTTTCAAATTTTACATATTTCTTCAAACATGTTTATTAAAAAAGTGACTGAACATGTATAAACAACAGTTTCCAGCATTGAAATCACTAGTTAACATTTACATCTTTTATTATGAAATGTCATTCTTATAGTGTTAGGGGAATGGTATTATAAATGGAACTTTGCATAGAATATAAAGTGCAAAAGCTAACACATAATATATAAAATGATATTATTAATTATATGGTTGAAATATTATAACTAGTTTTTAAGGAAATAAAGCTGGAAGAAAATATTTTGACCTTCAAATTCAATTCAACATGCTTATAATTTAAAAAGGAATGGGAAAAGAAGTTACATTTTTAATATCTAGTGTTGAGGACATTAATTCAGCTCAAGAATCCCTTTAAGCAAATAAATATTTTACAACTTTGAGGAATTTGTTTTACTAAAACTGACTTTTAAACATAAAATGCCCATGACATAACAAAACATGTCAAAGCCTTAATTTAATTTGCTTTTTAAAAATTTATTAGTTTTCCGCATTCCTTATTATCAGCTTAAAAGAAGAAATGTAATATTTGGTCAATGAAGAAAATACTGCATATTTAGAGTTCTGCATATTTATGTGACCTTCAATTGTTAATAAATGTTAATATTTATTGTTTTCTTGTTGAGATTTTATTTGGCAATCTGTGACAAACAAAGGTATGATTAGAGAAACTATAAACTTCTCTTGGTGGCTGCCTGTGTTCCCAAGATAGCAGCATTAGTGTCTACAGAAGCTGCTAATGCTGTTTATCATTAGTGAGAGAGGCTGGGGAGGACCTTTTGTGGCTTTTATCTTTCACCTTGCCAACAGAAGTTGATGAGCTTTCTGATTTAAATTCATAAGTGATGTTCTAGGATTTATATTCACTTTCCATGGACAGCACATAGGTAACTTAATCCTAAAGACTGAGTTTCATTAAAATCATGTAGACATCCTTAATATTGGGACAACTTTTAGGGAAGGAAAATTCCTTTGCTTCTTATTTCCTTAGATTCATTGGTGGCCTAAAATGAAACAATGTTTATATGGTTAGCAAAGAATAGTGAATGGAGAATTAATTGTATTCCTTTACAAAAACCTAAAAAAACTTTGTTTAAAAGTAGTCTCTTTTTTTCTCCTTATATAGAACTTATCAAATGTTGGTCAAAATTTCAAATTCAGTCCTGGAAATTTAAAAACTGGTTTGATTCCTCTTCCTCCTGGAACTGAATATCTGCCAATATAATAGATATAGTGTCATCAATTCAGTGTGGTTTAGTGAAAAAAGAATCCTATTAAGAGTTAGAGTACCTGGGTTTAAACTTTTCTGGGCTTCAGTTTCATAATCATTCAAAGTAAAATCTCTTCTAGGTCTAAATCTATCATTTTTATGAGCATTGTGGGTAAGAGAGTAATCTAATCCAATTTTTTGAAAAAAGTTAATGTCTACTGTGTCAGGCCATGCCCCCAAAAGAGTCAAAAAAGATGAAATGAAAACCATTATTCCTGTTGGTCTGGGTGTCACAGTAGTTAAAGCATTGGCCTTGGATTCATAGGGACCTAAGCCAAACCTGACCTCAGACATTTGACATTTACTAACTGTGTGACTCTGGACAAATCAATTAAACCTGATTGCCTGTCTCCCCCCCCCCCACAAAATAACATTCCCTGCTTTGAAGGAGTATGTTATTAAGGGAAGATAAATATTCAAACTGACATCTATGCATATCATATTTTTACTAGAAAAAAGAGCATATTAACATCTACCACTAATTCTTAAATATTATTATTTATTTTGCTTAATGGCCCTCTTTGGTAGTCTGTTAAAACCTGTGGACCCCTTCTAAGAGAAAAATTTTCAACTGTATAAAAGAAAATTGAGAGTATTACAAATATATCAAAATAAAGATATATATATATGTATAGATATATATATATATCTATACATATATATATATAAAATTTCCAATTCAAGTTTACAGACTCTCTGAAATCCCATGAGAGATAGTATTTCAGTTGAGTCTTAAATGAAACATGGATTTATATGAGGTACAGTTTGAGGAAAGAATGCATTATATCCCTTTACTATAGAGAGCTGAGACAATCCCTGAGGGGTAAGAAATAAGCATATTATATTGATTTGTTGAATGTCTTATGCTTACTAAAAGTACAATGCTCTATCCACTGAGTTGACTCCTTTATGAACATTATTCATTAACTTGTTTATTTGCCTGCTCATATATTTATTTGTTTCAATTCCAATGCACTACATAGAGGAAGGCAAATCAAGGAATGAAAGCCCCATCACTCTTGAAAAGGAAAAGAAATTACTTTGCTTTTGGTTTTTGTGGAGCAGGACATCCTGCAACCTAGAACAGACTCTGTAACAGAATTCATGTTGAATGTTTAAGTCAGGAGTCAGAAAACTATGGGAAGAACACCAAATCTGACTCATAATCTATTTTTGTATAAACAGATAAGAGTGGAGCTCCTTTCTTTTATTTCCTTTTTTGTTTATCTCATGACTCCATTGAAAACTACTCAAAGGAAAATGAACCTAGAGTATGTAATAATGTGGATTTTGTTAAATGGTTAATTACACATAGTGAGTATTAAATAAATTGATCTTTAAATGCCAAAGAGGAGGTTTTATATTTAATCCTAGAAAGTAATAGAGAGTCACTGGAATTTTCTGAGTAGGTAATTTGTGCTTTAGAAAAATAGATCGGTGAGGGAAAAGATTTAATAGGAGAGACTTCTGACTTGGTTCCGATGAGAAGGTATTCTTGAATTAGTGTAGTAGCACTAGAAGTGGTAGTAATTACTAGGCAAAAAGGTTGAGTCAGAGTGAGGTAACACTAGCATGGCATTAAGGGTGCAGAATTGAACAATTATCATTCCCCATCAAAAAATAATAGGGAAATTTAGAGAGAGAGAGAGAGAGAATGATGAGTTTATTTTGAGATATATTGACTTTATTCTTATTCACCTTTGAGATAGTCATTCTCATGAGAAATGAGATTTATTTAGCATCATCCAGCAATTAGAAAAAAGTCATATTTGAATATTTGTATGTTAACATATATGCATAATATAATATTTTGGAAGGTGGGGTTTGCAAGGCTATGTGATTAAATGATTTGCCCTTAGTCACACAGCTAATATCAAGTGTCTGAGGTTTAATTTGAATTCAGGTCTTCCTTTCTATAGGGACAGTGTTCTATCCATTGTGTCACCTAGCTGCCCCTATAACGTAACATTTCTCCTCTTCCTCATATTCCTAATTCTGCATGTATTTTCTTTTTTATACATTAAATTTATCACAGAGATCTGAAAATTAAGCCAATGAAATGAATTTTATTTGTAAAATATTGAAATGAGATGTTTACATTAAGAATTACTTTCCTTCCAAGTTTCATTTGTTCTATGAAATAAGGCCCACCCAGATCCTGTAATGCCAGTTCATTACTACAATCTATCATTCTGAATATATATGGAGAGCAGAGCTTGACAAACAATTTTAAGCTTATAATCAAAGGGATGTTGGAAGAGGTCAAAAACGAGAGAAGAAAATGAGAGGCATTTGAGCAGAAAAGAAAGAATGAATTGTGATGTTGAGTTTTCTTCATGATTCTGCCAATAAGAAACTTCTAACTGATCTTTTTATTGATTTATTTTTTCATGCATATGCACATGTATATTTTTAATTTATAAAACTTCCTTCCATCCTCCCTTCCTTCAGCAACAAATAGTCATGTTAACATTGTACATACATATTTTTGATAAACATGTATACAAATTAGTCATTTTTGGTATGAGGGATCAGTATTAAGGGAAAGAGATACATAAGAGATAAATTTTATAAAGTGTTCATCAGATTCTGAAGGGTTGTTTACTGTTTTGATTTTCTTCCTCTGAATGGGGTAACATTGTCCCAAGTAGGTCTAATACAGTAGTCCTAGCTCTCTGAACTCCTAAGAGGAGTTTCTTCAGTCAAGGTTGATCATCGCACAATGTTGTTGTTAATGTGTACATTGTTCTCCTGGTTCTGTTTCCTTCACTCAGCAACAGAACCCATCAGTCATTCTATGCTTCTTTAGAGTCTGATCATTTATGGTTTCTTATAAAACAATAATATTCCATAGTATTAATGTACCATAACTTATTTAGTCATTCCCCAATTAATGGGCATCTTCTCAATTTCCAATTCTTTGCTACTATGATAAGAGCTGCTATGGATATCTTGGACCATGTGGGACTTTTCCCAATTTCCTTTTATTTCATCTGGATACAAACATGGAATTGGAATTGCAGGATCAAAGAGAATGAATATTTTTATTGTTCTTTGGGCATAATTCCATATTCCTCTCCCCAATGGTTGGATCCCTTCACAACTCCACCAACAATGCATTAATATCCCAATCCTCCCACAACCTCTCTGACATTGATCACTTTCCCGTTTTCTCATCTTGGCAAATCTGACAGATGTGAGCTAATACCACCTGGTTGTTTTAATTTGCATTTTCTCTAATCAGTAATGATTTGGAGCATTTTTTTTCATATGATTATATACAGCTTTAATTCCTTCATTTGAAAACTGTCTATTCGTATCCTTTGATCATTTATCAATTGGGGAATGACTTGTAACCATACAAATTTGATGTACTTCTAGATATATTTCATAAATGAGACCTTTATCAGAACTCTTAGTTGTGAAGATTGTTTCCCAGCTTTCTGCTTTCCTTCTAATTTTGGCAGTGATGATTTTATAAGTGCAAAAACTTTTTAATTTAATATAGTCAAAATCATTCATTTTGCAGATTATGATTACTCTAATTCTTGTTTGATCATAAATTTATCCCCATTCCATAGATCTGATAGAGCATTACTGGGTCTATTAATTTATCTGTGGTGTCACCTTTTATATCTAAATCCTGTACCCATTTTTGTCTTATTTTGTTATATAATATGAGATGTGGATCTATACCAAGTTTTTAAAGTACTATTTTCCAGTTTTCCCAACAATTTTTGTCAAATAGTGAGTTATTATCACAGAAGCTGATGTCTTTGGGTTTGTCCAATAGTAGAATGTTGTAGTCATTTACTGCAGTCTTTTTTTGAACCTATCCTTTTCCACATATCCATTATTCTATTTCTTAACCTCACCCCCCTTTTCAAGTACTCTCCAAGTATGCACAAATCTCCTCATGAGCCAAGCCAAAATATCATTCAAAGTCAAATCATTTCTTGAACTATTTGTGCCCCACTCCTGGCCTATTTTCTCTCACCTCCCCCCCACTCCCCCACACACAGGCAGGATATTTAACCCCTTATTAAGTGAAGCAATTAAGTGATTAAGTTAAACCCTGATCTAATTAACCTCAAGAATCTTAAAGATCTCCAAGTACTGGAAGGCTCTGAAGGTCTTCCTCGAGAACTTCACAAATGATTGTAAGTTATGGGAGACACTGCCTAATTTGTCATTGGCCAAGATGTTGCTTATGCAGTCCAGGCCTTGCCTTTGCAGAGATCTGTTTTCTCCTTTATGTCTAGGTCCTGACTTAGCAGTGGTTTGTTCCCAATCTATCTTTTGCCCTAGGGTTCCCAGGGTTTAGATTTTGTTTGGGGTTGAGATACTCCCAGGTGGCTTGCTTTCTAGCTGCTGGGACCTTGGCTGTTGTCAAGGGGTTGGGACCCAGCTTGGACTGTGGCTAAGAGCCTCCTTCTGGCTTTCCTGCTTTCCCACCTCCTGGGCTTTATTTTCCCTTTTCCCCTAAGAGACAGATCTTCATTGAAGATCATCCATGATGTCTACTGTTGAAAATTTCTTTGAATCTTCTTTTCTTGGTGAAATCTGTAGCTTGAATATCAGAATAGAGACTTCATTTATATTTGTAGGAAAAGCTCCAGGAGCATGTCAGCTTCATGTCACCATTTTGGTTCTGCCCCAGAAGTCCTAACTGACCTTTTAATCATTAAAAGGTCTATATTCTTATAATAATATTAGAAAACTATTATTTATAGAAATACTTAGAACCATGGATATACGCAGTAGGTCAAATATAGGGAAAATATTTTTTTCCTTCATTTTCTTCTCTGTGGCTTGGTGTGTGTGTTTGTGTGTGTGTGTGTGTGTGTGTGTATGTGTGTGTGTGTGTATTTTATAGAAAAACAAAGAGACAGAGAGAGAGAGATACAGAGCCAGATAGTGAGAAAGAGACAGAAAATAAACAAGCTAGTTTGACACCAAATATGATAGTTATATTCCTTCATAAATATATGTATACACTTTTTAAATATAGCATAGCCCCCTATTCCTCTGGTTAATAAAAAATGACGGTTAATAGAATCCTTTAGAGATGTCATTATATTATTTAGGCATTGGCATTAATAAATCTACTCCCTGCTATCATTTACATGCACAATAGCTAAAACATCACTTCCTAATATTGCATTTTTCCCTTTCCTGTAACTATTGTTAAAGATGAAATTAGATCATCAGAAGCCAGTGGTCTGTGAAGGGCACAATAACTTTCTATCATCACTGAACAATAGTTGGAGATGTATAATTTTGAACCTTGAATCTGGGGAAAAAAAGCTGTAAGTATGCAAGTGCCATGATTATACACAAAATGTAGTTAATAATGACTTGTAATTACAAAAATTACTGAAAGGAAGTTTTTACTAGGGAACTGTAAAAAGAGTATTCTGAATTAATCTTTGTAGGTAATTCAATAATGTTCATTCAGCTCAATGATCAGTTGTGTGCTAGAGAATAGGAATAGACATTTCCCAAGATAAGAAAGAATTACACCTTATTCCTTCTTCCCAACCTGATGATATTGCATTCTCTGCTTCTAGTAATTCATGTCAGTATTCTTCTTCCATTCTTTCCACATGCCCCCATTCCCCAATATTTTTTGTTATTGCATGAATATGTATAAATAGTAAAACACAAAAGTTGAGTCCCTGTTTGGATGTCATATATTGAGTCACTTTTTGGACTCCCTCAATCTTCCCCAGGCAAGTGTTGAAGGAGTGGGAGACAAGGAAGACAAGTTCTCCCTTTGTGCACCAAGGTCTCCTTTAATTTGCCAAAATACTAGTGTATAAATATCCTTCCCAGTCTCTAATCCACTCCCACTCCCATAGCATTTAGTAAAACAATGTTCTGGTGCTCAAGGGCACCAGGTGATGACGATTTACAGTATTCCCACACACAACAGTCCTTAACACACAAACATATTATGTCCCCCTTTCTAAGTCCTGGCAGAAATATGAAGGAGCAGAGTTGACTAAAGTATCTTCCATATTGATATACAGATAAATATAGTAGGAAATATAGAGATAATGGCATAGAAGTAATGTGCATCATATTTATATATGTATGCATGCCTACACATAAATATATATATATGTACTTATACATAGATATATAGTGAGAATGCACATTTATGCTACTATGATAATGCTGCTGTAGTTGATATTTTAATCCTGTTCATTCATCTTCTACATTTATATACATATGGACTGCATATGGGTATATTATGCATAGATATAGATACAAATGTGTATACATATGTATGTCTATATGTAGATTGAAAATATGTAGGCACATTAGGTTTATAGAGATGCATTATCTGTTCATTATTATGTTATAGGAGAAGAATATTTTATTTTCAAATACCCCTATCTTTTAAGGTCAATGCAAAATCATAACAGAATTACAACAAGTATTTGTTGAATAAAATATGATTCCTTAGACTCATATTCATCATCTCCTATAAATAAAGCCATGGGCAAGCTGCTGAAAATAATTGAAGAGGACTCAAATCTTGTCTTCAATGTGATTATAATTCAGTAGTTTTGATAGAAAATGTATGAAAATTACTGCAGAATAAGGCAAATTGGAATATGGCAAATATAAGGAAAAGTAACCAAAATGACGTGAACTATTTGAGGGAGAACATAAGTTTGTTTTTCTTTTCTTTATTTCTAAAGACAATCTTAGCTATGGGTTATATACTCAAATTCTAGAGGGGATGAACAAGATTTTGTGGACATGAATAATAGTTTATATTGGAAAAGTTGCATATTAAAATATTCCATCGTCAAAAGCATTCATCTTTCTCTGAATCCAGTATAGTCTATTTTAAACGATTGTCACAGACACATTTTTTTTAGGTTTTTGCAAGGCAAACGGGGTTAAGTGGCTTTCCCAAAGCCACACAGCTAGGTAATTATTAAGTGTCTGAGACCAGATTTGAATCCAGGTACTCCTGACTCCAAGGCCAGTGCTTTATCCACTACGCCACCTAGCCGCCCCTCACAGATACATTTTTATTAGAAATTTACTTTTAAAAATCCATCAAATCTCATGGATAATAAACTATAAATTTATAAAATTTGTAAATTTTCTTCTTGTACAAAAAGTGAAAAGTTAAACTATTTAATCCCATTTAATTAATAATAAAAAGTATATTTAATGCTAATTTATTAAATGTCATTTTTGCTATAGGAGAAATCTGTACCAAAATATAAAAAATCTGTTTATTATGCACAGATTATGCATATTGTACTGAATTATATTGTATTACACACAATATAAATGTGTGTTTCTGTATATGTATATGTGTACGTATTGGAATGTATGTGCACATATATGTGCGCATAGACATGCTTGTTGATTATCTAAACCAGTTTCATAATAAAAGGGATGTTTCATCTAAAATAAGGAATAGAATAATGCTGTTAGATTCTTCAAACATGTTCAGGTTAATTACATATCCATAATTTTTGTAATTTTATTTGCTATATATTAATGCAAATGTCTCAGCAGACATAGTTGATTGCTAGTATCTTGCTGAATTTATCAAATACCACCTAGAATCTCAGTATACATAGCTTGTTGACTTTTTCCCCTGTTTACAAAATAATGCTGGCAAGCATCAGGACTATTTCCTCTCAAAGAATGTACATGAAAAATTACACAAAATAAAAAGCCTAACAAAATAACACTCTGACTGTATTGTCATATTTATTATAAAACACTTGGTTGACTGCATTTTGGCATTTTATACAACTGGTTCTGACAGTGATTAACATGGTTTGGGCTTGTGCAGTTTCACCCAAGAGAAATAAAACACCAAAATCTCTGCAGGTGTGTAATGGGCCAGAGATTTACAATCTGTTCTGCAAAGTCAGACTTCAAAGACTTGAAAAAACAAAAATCCCAAAGTTGGCAATACCTCCATTTCACTATTATTTAAGTTCTCTCACAAATTTCAGGAGAGGACTACTGCGGGTTGCACTGTTTTAATTGCCCATTAGATTTTTATAGCACTTCTGAGTTTCATTGACAAGGCAATGCTTGTTTTCCATATTTTTCAAGCTTTACACATCCCCTCATTTAACATACGACAACCTCATATGAGGCAGCAGCCTAAATAATTAAGTATTTACTTGTACTTCCAAGGAGACTTCACTTACATGAAGTATGTTGTATAGTTTAACTGATGTTCAAGAGTAGTTGGGAGTACTGTTGTAATTACCAAATGACAATCAGTCAGCAACACCTGTGCTATTGAAGCCCCAGGACAAGTGTCCATAATTGCTTCTGCGACTGCATGGTAAGAAACAAATATAAAACTTTCTCAATGAGGGTCAGACTGCACAGCATCATTTAAATTATGGGGATGTTCATGTTCTTGATAGCACAAGAAAAAAACTTAAAATAAAAAAGTAAGTGTTTATTAATTTTCTCAGATAAATAGATTCAAATATATTCTTGACCCAGGAAAACATTTTCTGCTTTTGTAGAATTTTTCATCTATGAATTGTCAAAAGTCATCTATTTTTTTCCTTAATAGGCATAATTTCATCAAGTTAAAAAATTTCTGGTATTGAAATTCTAGTCACCAGACAAGTAAGCCAATGCACTATTGGTGGAGCTGTAAATGAACCAACCATTTTAAAAAAGAAAAATTCTATTCATTCCCCTTGTCTCAAAGATTCTACTGCTAAACAAATACTCCAAAGAAATAAGGCACAGATGAATCAAAATATTTATTGCAGCAAAAATTGGAAATAAATCAAATGTCCATCTTTTGAGGAATTACTCAAGAAATTGCAGTTCATGAATATAATCAAATATCACTGTACAGTACTATCAAGAATTCAAAGAAACATGAGCAGATTTAAAATGAAATGATATAAATTTAGCAAGTAACAAAAATGGAATGAATAATAATAATAATAATAACATGAAATTTCATTCTGTATTATTATAATTATCAAATTTATACCAGGAAGAAATAAGAAAATGGACTTACATTCCTGTATTACAGATATGGGTGACTGAGAATACTGAAAGTATTGTGAGATTCAAGAAATAAGTCTGTTGATTTTGCTGAACTGCTAAAGAGTTATCTCCACCCCATCCCACGCCTTTTTAAAAATAAAATCCTAGTTCAATAGAACAATTCACTGGAGCAGGGACTATATTTGGAGATAAAATTAATAAAGAAAAAAAACTTCCATCTGTATCCCTAGTTCTAATTGGTTTCTTCTTACAATTAATATTGGTCACAAGGGGGACAAGCAAGAAAATGTAGATGGTCAAAAAAAAACCAACAGTTAATTGGGAGTAGGATCAAGGTGACATTAATATTACTTTTGTATGTTAATTTAATTACTATTAAAATAAAATTTTCAATAATATGATAGGATAAAAGAATGGTAATCTATTTAAAGAGCAGTATTTAGTATTGTGCCCCAGAAATCACTTCTTCATCATGTATTTTTTAGTAAATTTATCATAGACATATATAAATTTTTAGATGACAAAAACCAGACTCCCTTCCCCAAAAGAAAGACTTTTTCCAGGTTAATACAATGAAGTTAAATGAATTTATTGAAATTTAATGTGGAAAAATGCAGTAATCTAGACAGGTTATAAAAAAGTCTTACAACATAGAACCATGACAGGAGGTAGGGAAAGGGAGGAGGGACTGTTCATATATAGAATAATTAAAAGATTTTAATGAACTGCAAGAGCAACATGAATCAACAAATGTGGTGTCAAAATAAATCAACGAAACTACTACAGTGTACTAGTCTGTTCATCAATTCAGATTTATGAAACAATATTCGGGAAGAGTTTTAGGAAGAGCAAATAAGAAATTCTAACAATTCAAATGGAAATTGACTAAAAGTATTAAGAATGTTTTACCTGGAGAAAGAAGGTTTAGAGGAAAAATGTTTATAGTGAGTAAATCATTTAAAAGATTCATTCACTGCACAAGCCCAAACCATGAAATGTATTGGGCATTTTCTATTTTTCCAGGAAGGGGAAAAACCAAATGATTTTGTATAGGGAGAAAAATGTCTCTAATTATTAAAGGAATTCAAAAGTGGAATGCATTGCTTCAGTAGGTAGAGGTTTTCCTCAATGTAAATCTTCAAGGAAAGACAATATTTTTCAGATGTTTCATAAAAGGGAGTCATCTGAACATCTTGGAGTAGATAGCCACTAAAGTTTTGGAGGTTTTTTCCCCTTCACTGAGGTTTTCTGCAGGAAAATTTAAAAGTATAATTTGTAAATATATATATATATATATATATATATATACACACACACATATATATATATACATATACACATATGTGTGTATATGTGTGTTTGTGGATGCACACATATGATTAAATAAATGTTTCCTATATTATTGCAAATTACATGAAACAGTTATTATTTTTAAATTACTCAAAATATGCTCCATAGCAACATAACATTTATATAATCCATTTTGTGAAAAAAATACTTAGACATCTAATCAAATAAGTTATATTTTCTTTCCAAGATTATCTTCCTGACTGAATTTATTATTTTGTGTAAGTTATGATGCACTAGCAGATCTAATCAATATTGATAACCTGAAGGTATCATTTGACCATACCTGACCTGTACCCAATATAAGATTTTATTTCAGTGATCTCAAGTTGCAGTTATTCATTATTTCAGGGTGAAAAATAGAAAAGAATTGTTCAATTATTATTATTAAATGCTATAATTTATGGAATAATTTTAACTTATAATGTGTGCTATGTTTGCTCTCTTTTTGTAATATGAAAGAAACTCTAAAGCCATCTGAAGGTTATACACAATGTTCTCTAATAATGAGCTCTTATGGCTTTGTAGGTTTCACTTTGATGGATATCTATAGAGGTATGCTAGTGACATAATTCTACTGGGGGAAAAACAGGTCTTGAATACACAGCTTGAGTTTTCACCTTTATATACAAAGGACATGATTTTTGAGAGAAATAAAAGTTGAAAAATGTGAAATAAATATACATTTGGCAATAGGACTGATGCAATTTTTATTTTCATGTCAGTTGAGTAGTAAAATACATTTAATATAGGAAGGAAAGGTTCACAGTAAAGCACAGTCTCCCTCTTTTACATAGATAAGCTCCAATTTTGAAATTCTATAGATAATCAAGGCCTAGATATAATGTGGTCCAATGATCATTCTGGAATTTGAGGTATATTTAGCCAAAAGGATTCCATTAGCAATTCCTAATAGTCAACCATCTCTTCACTTTAAAACCACAAAACAGTCTGTAAAATGACTCTATTTTCAAAAGAGAATATTTAGAAATAAAAATCAAAGCATTTACATATAATAAAAATCCAATTTCTAAGATGTGCTTTCCAATGTCATCCAATGAATTTTGCCAGTGGTTTGCCTAAAAATTGTTCAAAGACTTTAAATCAAGTCTATTACAAAGTGAAATGCTATCAATTTACTTCATAGTTTTTTTTTAATCAGAAATTCTTCTTTCATTTGGTTAAAAATTTTCATACTAGGTCTTTCTGGCAGTTTTTAATATAACAGTGACCCTTTCACTTTTCACACTTATCACAGATGTCTGTTTCAGTAAATTAGGTAAAAGTTCAGTTAAATTTCAGAATATGCCCTGAATATGATATAACCTTATACAATCTCTGATACAAAGAGGATTAAAATTTGTATGTGAGATGTATACAGATATATATTATTGGCTTAACAAATTTTACAGCTACACCGCCCGTAGTGCTTTGTAAATGTAGACCAAGGAATCTGTGAACATAAGACCAAAACTTAGGGGATAGCAAGAAGTTGAGTACTCAAACAGAAAACAACTGTCAAAAGCTAAAATTCCATATTTATACACCATATCAGTATGTCCAACTCAATGGAAACAAAGAGTAAATTAATGAATAAATGTAAAGTATATATTAAAAACAAAATTTAAATGATCAATGTTGGAAGGGATGTGGGAAATGTGGGCCACTAATACATTGCTGGTGGAACTGTGAACTCATTCAACCTTTCTGGAGAGAAATTTGGAATTATGCCCAAAGGGTAACAAAAATGTGCATATCCGTTGATCCAGCAATGCCACTACTTGGGTCTATAACCTGAAGACATTATGAAAAAGGGTTAAAACATCACTGGAACAAAAATATTCATAGCAGTCCTGTTTGTGGTGTCAAAAATTGGAAATTAAGTAAATGCCTTCAATTGGGGAATGGCTTGACAAACTGCGGTATATGTATGTCGTGGAACACTATTGTTCTATTAGAAACCAGGAGGGATGGGAATTCAGGGAAGCATGGAAGGATTTTCATGAACTGATGCTGAGTGAGATGAGCTGAACCAGAAATACATTGTATACCCTAATAGCAACATGGGGGTGATGATCAACCTTGATAGACTTGCTCATTCCATCAATGCAACAATCAGGGACAATTTTGGGTTGTCTGCAATGGAGAATACCATCTGTATCTGGAGAAGGAATTGTGGAGTTTGAACAAAGACCAAAGACTATTACCTTTAATTTAGAAAAAAAATTATCTTATACTTTATTTTTCTTCCTTAAGGATATGATTTTTCTCTCATTACATTTAAATTAGATCAATCTATACCATGGAAACAACGTAAAGACTAACAGAATACCTTCTGTGTTGGTTGGGGGAACGAAGCAAGATTAGGGGAAAAATTTTAAAACTCAAAATAAATAAAACCTTTCTTAAAAAACATAGTTTAGCAAGCATGGTGACAAGTTCTAGTGGCAGAAGCAAAAGTAAAATATTCTCTGATTCTCAAGTATCTCATTTTGTAACTGAGGGTGGCAACATATATAGAAGGTTCAAATGCAGGACAAATGAAGAGGCTCACAGGCCCCCTAGGTATCTTTACTAGGCAGATGGTAAAACCTAGTATTCCTAAGAACATAACAGGACAGATGGCAATGCCATGTGGTTTTGAAGGCCCAGGTCCAGGGTAAAAGGCAACATTTTGGGGTCTGGAGGGTTCAGTGGCAGATCAGATAACAAGATCCAGTATTCCTGATTGTTCTGAAGTTGATAACTATATGTTCATCAAAGTTACTTGAGAAGACATGTCTTTGTAAGGGGGTAATGGGGATAAAATGGGTAAAATCTTCCAGCCAGAGTCAGACTGAAATGATACTCCAACTCTCTGCTTCCTTCCTTCCTTCCAGCTGGGAAGGAGTAAAGACAAGTGAGATTTGGCAGGAAACTTGTTTAGAAGGGCTGGTGGGATATGACAAGGGGAAAGCCTGGAGCAGAGGAAAGGGATGCTTTGATCCTCTTTTATTCTACCCTCTAGCACCTGGAGCTAAGATGAAAATATCATTTAGAGAAACTGACCTAGACATGATTGGAATATAATAGCCCGAGTTTTTAGTACCTCAAGGAAGTTATGTTTTGATTGATGCAATGTGACATTCATTTCAAAATGAGAGTGTGATTGGACTTGTGACTGAAATGATATAGGGAACTCCCAGATAAAGAAATGTCTTATTGTCTCAGAGATCTGTCTAGAGCACATAAGCATTAAGTGCTTTGCCTAGGAATACATGCCAGTATGCATCAGAGGTAGGATTTGAACACAAGTCTTTTTTGCTCTGAGACCAGCTTTCTTTCTTTCTCTCTTTCTCTTTCTTTTTTCTTTATCTCTCTCTCCCCTACCTCTCTTTTCTTTCCTTCTTTCCTTCTTTCCTTCTTTCCTTCTTTCTTTCTTTCTTTCTTTCTTTTTCTTTCTTTCTTTCTCTTTCTTTTTTCTATCCTTTCTTTTTTTATTCATTGAAAATTGAGGTTAAATAACTTTCCTGGGATTATACAGCTAGTAAAAGGGTCTAAGGCCAAATTTGAATTCATCCTCCTGACATTAGGGCCAGTGTTCTATCTATTGTGCCACCTACCTGACCTATAAACCAGATTTTAATCCATTAGGCCACACTGCCTCTACTTCAAAATAACTCTGGTTAATATGTAAAAATGTAAAAATAAATAAATAAATATAAAGATCAAACTTATAAAATTACAAGAATCACAAATCCTTCAATGAAATACTAATGTTTAGCTGGCAGGTATCATGAACAGGTAGGTACACATGCATATACAGATATGCATATACACTCAAACTAAAACAAGATAGTTTAAATTTCAGTGTCTCCCTAAGAGATTTTGAAGAAGATGACAATTTTAAAGTGTAGGAAAACAACTCTCTTTTTTTTCAAGGTTATTCAAAGATTTATTACTTATAGAAATGTCATCAAGGAAAGTATTTATTACATTAGAGCTTTCAAAAAGGTTTGTAACAGTATAGATGTCACTGTAATGAAAAGAGTGATGTCTGCAGTCGTTAAATGACCTACAGATGTGCCAATTGTACCAGTGGGTCAGAATTGGGGAAATTTGTCATTCAAGTTCACATATAATCCTGTGTTTTCAGTGGTTAAACAAGTACATTCTTTCTGCAAAAAATGATAATATTTGAAGCAATATGCACTTGGAAGCTCTTGAGATGAAGTTAAAGATATTTCACCCTAATTCCAAATAGTATTCTCAGAGAGTTTATATTTTGCATCTTCAAATATTCTAACTGCAACACAGTTAGGATTCCCAGAAGGAAATAAAGTTACTTTAAAAATATCTGATGCATAACACATACATAATCTTTTTGTCTGCTATATAAAAAAAATGTTGAATACCTAGCTAAAAGGCTTAACTATTAAAAATGGTCCTCAAAATTGTACTATAATATCATCTTATTTGCCCATCATCATTGAGTTAATAAATATTCCTCATAAAATTATCTTGTAGTTACTAAATATTTAACATTTAATTGCTAATATAGTTTCAGATAGGTATATAAAATTTTAAATTTATCAAAAACATATTATATACATTTATTGATGAGCCAGAAACCTGTGAGAAACAGAAAGAGGTAAATTTTTAGCATTTGCCTATGATTGTGTCTTATAACAATGTTTTAATCATTTCCCCCTCATTTTGCAAAACAATAGTGTAAGAGAATTACAAGATTTTCCAAAGAGGAGATATTTTAAGAATCAGCTAATGCAAATCCTTTATTTTAAAGATGAGAAAATCAAGGACAAGGGATATATTTTTTTTATGATTTCCTTATCTTCATTTTTGCTGAAGGCTTTCATTTCTCTACCACTTGCCACCCAACCCTCCTTACCTGTCATGTCTAAGTGGATGTGGGCTTAGATAACCATTATGGCTAATTAGAATAAACAAAGCCTGGAGGGTCCATATAAGTAAAATCTTTCTTTGAACTTTGTTTATTTTCCTATCCCTAGCCATTCTAACATCTTCCAGAATCTAGTCACCATATGAGAACCTACCCACAGACTCAGGCCTAATTCTAAGAACCAAAAGTGTGTTCTTTCAGAGCACCTGTGTCATTGCTGTTTCTGTCTCTGCATCCTCAGACTCTCCTCTATTCTATATAGTACATAGAGAATGAACCTGAAATCAGAGAAATGTGAGTTTATATCCAGCCTCAGATAATTACTGGTTGTGCGACCCTGTAAAATTTCTTCAACTGTAGAATCCTAGCACATACCTCCCAGGGTTGTTGTGTAGATAAATGATATAATATCTGTAAACTGTACAATGTAGCATAAATGCTGATCTTTAAGCAAAAATTACTGATTGTTTTTGCCTTGTGAAAGAATAAAAGTTAAAGATTTCTATACTCAATTTTTTTTTTTTACTTTATTATTCTTCACTACATTCTAGATGGTTCAAGTTAGTAAAGATGTGAACTCTGGACTCAATATTTAGAAGTGAACAAGCTTAGTGTTCAATGAGTGCAAAGACCTCAGCTGCTGGGGTCTTTTAGATCTCATCAAACCTATTAGGAGAAATAGACAGTAGTCTAGCAGAAATTAGGTTTTTACTAATACTTCACAGCAAATAACAATATAAGCTTCAAATAAATACAAGAAAGATATAAAAGTCATATAAACAAATTAAAGGAACAAATTAGAAATTATCTTTTAGATAGCATGGATAGTGAGAGAATTAAAGACAAAACATGAGGTAGAGAGGATAGGTAAAGATAGCTGTAATTCTCATTACGTAAAATTTTTAAAAGTTTTGCACAAACAAAACCAATGCAGTCAAGATTAAAAGAGAAAGAAGGTCAGAGGAAAATTGGTATAGTTATTTGCTCCTATAAATTTTAATAGAATACCAAATGAAATAATGAAAGGCATGTTTTCAAAGAAACTTAGAAAAGCTTTTATCAACTGATACAAAGTGAAGTGAGTAGAACTAAAACAATTTATGTAAGAATGTTGCAAAAAAGGGGCGGCTAGGTGGTATAGTGGATAAAGCACCGGACCTGGAGTCAGGAGTACCTGGGTTCAAATCCGGTCTCAGACACTTAATAATTACTTAGCTGTGTGGCCTTGGGCAAGCCACTTGAACCCCCTTTACCTTGCAAAACCTTAAAAAAGGAATGCTGCAAAAAATGGCAAGTTAAAAGGACTTCAGAACTCTAATCAACTTGACGGCTATTTATGATTTCATTATTAATCATGAAAAATGCTACCTTTCTCTAGAAAAATTGATTCAATAAATAGGAGACATTTTAGACATAGCCAATACAGAAATTTATTTTGCTCTTCTATGCATATCTTTACAAGGACTTTTCATTTTGCTCCCCCCTCAACTGAGGGTCCAAATAGAAAGAAAAGAAAATAAATTGCTCTGAAGTGAAAAAACAAATTTATTATTTCTTTAAATAAGAGATTGATAAAGATTCATTCTGGGTGCAGCTAGTTGGTGCAGAGGATAGAGCACTGACCCTGAAGCCAAGTGGACTGAGGACCTGAGTTCAAATGCAGCCTCAGACACTTTATAATTACCTAGCTGTGTGACCTTGGGCAAGTCACTTAAATCCACTACCTTGCAAAAACAAAAAACAAATGATCCGGTCTTAAACATGATACTAAATCAAAGGCAAGACAAGCAATTAACTGAATTTTCCATTTGTGTTTGAAAATACATTTAATATTATTTATTTATGTTCAATTTGAGCTATTTCTAATTACTGACATGCTTCAAAACTAATATGTATAATATATTTACAAAATTATATGTCTATATTTGTATCTGTGATTTTTGTGTCATTTCAGTCATGTTGATGTCCTCTTTTGGAGTTTTTTTGACAAAGATATTGAAGTGGTTTTCTTTTGCAGCTCAATTTACAGAGGAGGAATTGAGGCAAATAGGTTAAGTGACTTCCAGGATCACACAGCTAGTAAATATCTAAGGTCAGACTTGAACTCAGAAGAATGAAACTTCCTGACTACAGGCCTACCACTTTATCCCTGTTCTGCATTTTAATTTCATCAATTGGCATTTCATTTCTAATTTATGGCTAGGACACTGAGGAGTTAATTTTTTGAGGTAAATGACTTGTCCATAATTACAACAACTATCTGTGTATTTGTCTGTCAAAAACAAGATTTGAATCTAGGTTACCTTAACTATCCAACTGGCTCATTCGAAACTATATGCTACTTTTTTATTCCATTTCCATAAAGGCAAATTGATGTCCTTTGTGTCTAGTAATTCTTATTGTTCCAGCTCATGTCAAAATGAATAGTATCAGCCTTATATTCATTCTATTTTAAATATAACATTATTTGAAATTATGGGTACATGATTCTGTAATAAAATGGATTTAAACAGTCTACTGTGGACATATCCAAGAAATTTTCTTGACATAATTTTGAATAACAATTACCTTCATTAATATTCCCAATTTAATCTATTAGGTTATATGAATTCTGCTTAGTTATAAATTAATTTAGAAAGAACTATATCTATACAGATAGGTCTGGGATCATATGCAACATTACTAGCCACTGTCCTTTCCAGTCATACCTACACATTTCTTTTTTTAATTATATAAATATTTATTTGTTTTCCAATTATATACAATAGTAGCCTCTTTTTTATAACATTTTTAATTTTACACTTTTTCCCCCACCCTCCCTTCCCTCACCCCACAGAAGGCAATCTGATAATCTTTACATTTTTCCATGATATGCATTGATTAAAATTGAATGTGTTGAAAGAAAAACATATTCTTGAGGAAGAACTAAATTATTAGAGATAGCAAAATTATGTAGTGCATAAGACAAACTTTTTAAATTTTTTTTTAAAATTGAAGGTAATAATCTTTGGTCTTTGTTTAAACTCCACAGATCTTTCTCTGGATACAGGCAGTATTCTCCATCACAGATACCCTAAAATTGTCCCTGATTATTGCACTGATGGAATGAGCAAGTCCATCAAGTTTGATCATCACCCCCATGCTGCTGTTAGGGTGTACAATGTCCTTCTGGCTCTGCTTATCTCACTCAGCATCAATTCATACAATTTTTTCCAAGCTTCTCTGAAATCCCATCCCTCCTGATTTCTAAAAGCACATAGTGTTACATCATACATACATACATATATATACTACAATTTGTTCAGCCATTCCTCTGTTGATAGACAACATCCCCTTGATTTCTAATTCTTTGTCACTTCAAACAGGGCTGCTTTGAATATTTTTGTATAACTGATTCCCCCCCCCTTTTCATGATCGCTTCATGATATAGATACACTTATGGTATTGCTGGATCAAAGGGTAGGCATGTTTTTATTGCCCTTTGGGCATAATTCCAAATTGCTCTCCAGAAAGGTTGAATCAGTTCACAGCTCCACTAACAATGTATTAATGTTCCAGATTTCCTACATCCCTTCCAACATTAATCATTGTCCTTTCTGATCATATTGGCCAGTTTGAGAAGTGGGATCTCAGAGGTGCTTTACTTTGCATTTCTCTAATCAGTAAGGATTTACAGCAATTTTTCATACGATGATAGATAGCTTTGATTTCATCTGCAAATTGCCTTTGTAAATCCTTTGACCATTTGTCAATTAGCAAATGGCTTGTTACCTATACATTTCTTTAAAAAAACAAATAAAAGTTATTTCTATTAAGTGGGAGTACACTTTGGTTCAAATCCTATCTCAGGCACTTCCTATCTAAGGGGAGTCACTTAAACTCATTGGGTCTCAAATTCTTTTTGCAAAATGAGGAGCTTAGACCAAATGACTTCTGAGATACTTCTACCTCTAGATCTATGATCCTTTCTCAATAGAAATGCTAGTGGACTAGCAGAATAATCTAAAAATCAAGAGATTAAGCCTACACCAAAAGAAGGTGGTTAATAATAAAGGAAAGCAAAAATGGGAAAAATGAACATTAGTTTAAAAGAACTGTCTTTTGCAATGGAGGAATTCCTATTCCTCACAGTGAATGACTGTGGCACATGATTTGTCCTTGACCAGAAAAATGTGTCTGAACTATGCAGGTTGTGACATTGAATCTACTTCTACTTTCCATCTCTTACTGCAAGGGTCCTGCTTTCTCAAAGAGCTCTCTTTGTCCTTAGAAATTGCATTGGCTTGCTCAGAGGGAGCACTCAATGCTGTACTCAGAGCACAGATTACTATGACAATCTCACCAAAAAAGCAACAAGAAGAGACAGAGATTAATCTATTTCTTTTAAAATTGCTGCCTTTTAGGCCTGAGGAAATTTGTTCATTTGTATGGTTGAAATATAACATACTGGCTTTCTAGACCCTTCCACCCTTCTCAGTCAAGCCTAACATCTATGAATCATTGGCAAGTGTAATGAGGCTCTAAAAGAACACTTCCTGGTGGAGAGATTGTGCCAAGTCCCCTGAGTCCCTGGAGCTAATGATTTATACTCATTTGAGTTTACATTATCTGCTGTCATATTATACAATACACTAGGAATGACCTACTGGCAGTCTACAAGAATGATTTTTCCTTGAGGGCTTGGACTGATATTTTTCCTTTTCATTTTTTTGTTTGTTTTGCTTTTCTTTGTATTCCAAGGCTTTAGGACATTGGCTGCCTGTCATATAGTAAGCATTTACAAATGCTTATTGATTATTCAACTGACATGTATGAGCCAAACTGTTATCCAAGGTCTCTCCTATCTTTTTATTCTGTGAATTTATTTTTTCATTAAAATTAGTTTTTTCAGGGGCTACTATGTGATGCAGTGGATAGAGCACCATCCCTGGAGTCAGGAAAACTGAGTTCAAATACAGTGTGACTCTAAATAATTACCTAGCTGTGTGACCTTGGGCAAGTCTTTTAAACCCATTGCCTTACTAACCCCCATCCAAATCAGTCCTTTTCTTGTCAGTATAATTAGTCATCCTATTTCTCTTTCTCTCCACATACATTGATACATAGATACAATTCTTCAGTCATTTCAGTCATGTCCAAATCTTCATGACTTCATTTGGGGCTTCTTGGTAAAGATACTGGAGTAGTTTGACCTTTCCTTCTCCAGCTCATTTGAAGGATAAGGAACTAAGGAAAACAATCCTAAAATACTTGCCCAGGGTAACATAATAAGGGTATAAGGCCAGTCTTATCAAGATAAGACTTCCTGATTTCAATCCTAGCACTTTATCCAATAGGTCACATACACAAACATATATACATACATACATACAAACATACATTTGTTATATTATTTGCTTTCAATCATCTCAATAATACAATGAGAACATTACCTCATAATGATTTTTTGGAAGAAATAAAGGATCAAACATTTCCCCAAGATTACTGCCTAGATTTACTAAAATATCCATTAATTTTCACTGACATGATTTATTGTCTTTTATTAAATAAGCTACTTCAGGGCTGGCTAGGTGGCACAGTGGATAAAGCACCGGCCCTGGAGTCAGGAGTACCTGGGTTCAAATGCGGTCTCAAACACTTAATAATTACCTAGCTGTGTGGCCTTAGGCAAGCCACTTTTGCCTTGCAAAAAAATAAAAATGATTAAATAAATAAATAAATAATCTACTCTTTTTAACTTTAAAATAATTTTGAAAAATATGGTCATGTCTGCCTAAAGTCTGTTTAGTCTGTATTACCTTTACATTGTCTTTAACAAGTTGTTAGAAAAACAAATATGTTCAGGGAAAGTTGTATTATTTCCTTCAAGCAAAGTGGGAAAATTTTATATAAATGGACAAAGGGATGGATTTGGAGAAATCTGAGTATTTCTATGAGATGATGCAGAACAACATGAGAATAAAAAGAGAAATTTATGCAACAAAACAACTCAGAAAGATTTAAAAAGCTCTGATTAATCTAATGGTCAATTATATTCAGAGAGGTCTAGGGATGAATTATGTTTCCACCACCCAAAAAAGAATTGATAGGTTCAAGATTCAGAATGAAGCATATACTTTTTATTCTCCTTCAAATTAAGAAAAATTGGAAAATAGAGAAAAATAAATGCTTATTTTCTAAATAACATTTTAGAATATTATCATCACACAATTCAGTGTTCTCAATAGGTTTCTTGGTGAAGCCTTGGTAAAGCAACTGCTTGCCTGTAAGGGCCCTGGAGAAGTCAATATTGTGGCAGAACGAGATGGGGCAGGACATCACAACCTGGCTACATACTACTTTTCCAGTCTTCTGTCACATTATCCCCCCACATGTTTATTTTTAGATCCAGTCACATATTCCTCACAACATGCTACATCTACAGAATCTGAGTATTTATTTGCACTGGCTGTTGCAATCATATTCTATCTCCTAGTTTTTTTCCTCATGGCTTCTCTAACTTCCTTCAAGTTACAGATAAAATTCCATTTTATATGGGAAGTCTCTTCTAATTCCTCTTAATGTTAGTCTCTTACCCCTATTTCTTACCTCCAAGTTATCCTATATATTTTGTTCATTCATACTACTTTTCTTGCTTTTTTTTGGCCCCTTTAGCTGTGAAGTTCTTGAGAATAAAAATTTGCTTTTGCCTTTCTTTATATCTCTTGCCCTAGCTATAGTGTTTGTCTTATAATAACCTCTTGATAAATGCTTATTGACTGATTGACTTTTATAATTAGTGAAAAAATGCTCCCAGAAATCAAGGGCCAAAATTATAAAATAATTTAAATAATAAATTTAATTTAATTTAAATAATTAAAAAATTGTAAAGTAGAACTAATAGTATTAGTAATAAAAAGCAACAACAATAATTATAGATATACTATTACATAGTTAGCCTTCCCAGATCCATTTGATACCCATTTCCGAGTTGGCAATTTCCCTTTGGTCACTTCCATTTCCCAAGTCTCACTTAGGTTACTTACTAGTATACCCAGTCTTCTCAACCATTTCTGCTTTCTTCATCAATGTGTATCTTTCCTATATTCTATTATCTTAAGTCCTGATCTTTGTTTTCCAAGATAAATATTAGTTAATACAATTAGCATAATATACTAAGTTAATTACTGATAATTTTATCTCAATGAGAGAGATGTTGAAATTCTTTACCAGTCTTCTCTTATTAAGAAACTAGTGTTTTAAAACTGGCTTTACTGTAGAGGAGAAAAATAAATAGAATAATGAGGGAGTTGGAGTAGCTGCTATGTCCTTCTTTCCAAGCTCTAATAAGTTAACAGTTGAGAATGATTAAAATAATTAAAATTTTAGAAGTGCTAAGAATATGAGTAGCATGATTTGTCAAGCAAGAGTAATCTTCTGTAGTAACCATAGCCTTGAGACATGAATTTAGCCTCATTAAGAAGCATAAATGACCTCTGATTCTCAAATGTTCTGTCAGAGTACCAATTCTGAAAAGTTCTACAAGCGAGAAAAAATATAGGACACATTGGTAACAAAGCAAATCTATTATCTGAGGGCTAACCTGTGGAAAGGTCAAGGTAATCCACTGTAAGGAATTGTGTACTTCTGGCTGCAGAATGTAAGGGGGTGCATTGTTAATTACATTACAAAGACAGGGTCTGCTTTTGGCTGTTGATGCCTAAATGCAGGTAGGTAAATTGTAAGATAATAGAATTGATCCCAACCTGATCAGACCTGAGATTAGATAAAGACTGCCTCACATGGTTTTAAATGGACCTAGGGTCCTTGTCCTTTACAAGTGCACTTATTCAAGTTGGTTCATGCATATTATTGTTCACTACCCTGAGTTCATTAGCATAATGAGCAGGGTGGGGACATATATAGATGAATCTATCAATTAAATTGTGACCCTGATGTATGATTGACACAAAGGGGAGAAAGAAGCCTTTCAAACTGAATATAAAACTATACATTGTTGTAATTCACTGCCTTTCTCACTAGGAGAGATGATCCTTCTTTGCAAAGAAGTTAATTTTAAAAAAAAGCTATTTTAATCACTCTGGACTAAAAATCTATAATTACAAACCATTTATGATACCCACAAAGCATTAAAAATACAAATGATCCATCAGTCCTATACAACCACCATTCTACTGTAAAGAAATCATTATGAAAATAGTTCTCATTTCCAATACTTTCTGATTTGCCAAACTCTTGTGAGGTATTGAGTATATTATTAATCCTAGCTTAACAGGTTCAACAAACAACAGCTGAGAAGATCACTAAAACATATGATTCATACTCAAGCATTCTCACATGAAATGAAATCAGAAGAGAAATAAAGAGTGAATAAATTGAAAGTTGGCTCACAAGGAATTAAAAGAGGCAGTGGAGTTTATTTTTTCTATTCCTAAAGTCTACAAGAAATAATATTGAGGAAAACATAAAAGTTCAAAAGGTAGGATATCTGTTTATGGTAACGTTCTCCAAATGCTTTTCTTAGATGAGAACATGTTGATTGTTTTGATCTCCAGAACAAAGGCCAGTGTCTTCCCTGAAACACAGAGCAGTGCAAATGATACTTATCTTTCTGAATACTAGAAGATTTGGTATGAAAAATGACAAATTGCTAATTTATTGCATCAATACTCTTCTGAATAAATATTGAAAATGGACAGTGAAACTAAGTCAAAAATTGATAAAGAAACTAAATCATATTTGACAAAGTGTTGTATTTTCTTTTTTGTTTTTGTTTTTATTTATTCATTTATTCTTATTTTTGTACAAATGTGTTTTATGCATTACTAAAATAAATATAATACCTTCTCCCTCAAAAAAATACAGACCCACATGAGTGATACAGTAAAGGAAAGAGAAAAAAATTAAAATTAAAAATAATAGTAATAATAGGTGTAAACAGGTGGCACACTGGAGCCAGGAGCACCTGGGTCCAAATCCGGCTTCAGACACCCAACAATCACCCAGCTGTGTGGCCCGCAGGCAAGCCACCCAGCCCCACTTGCCCTGCAACCCCCTCCCAAAACAATAATAAAAAAAATGTGCTTCGGTCTGTGTTCCAACACCTCCAGCTCTCTTGTGGGTAGATCACATTCTTTATGATAAGTCCATCACAAAGCTACTTCCATATTTTCCCACTGTTGCCATTGCTGATCACAACTCCTTCCACTCCTACTTCCCCACTACCATATACTATATTTTCTCTCTCCTTTCACTCTGTCCCTCTTCTTAAATGTGCTGTAGGGTAGCTGAGTAGTACAGCAGACAGATTCTTGGCCCTGGACCCAAGAGTCTCCGAGTCCACATACTACCCCTTAGGCCCAGCATCCACCTGGCCCTATTGTCCTGGACAGGATGTCCAATCCCAGCCCCTTGCAAGAAGTAAAAAAGAAAATGTGTTATAGCTTATCACTCCCTCCCCATGGCCCATCCTCTCCTCCATCACTCATATTCCCCCACTTTTCCCTGTATCCCTTTCTCTCCTTCTTACTCTAGATTTCTATACCCCATTGAGTACATATGTTGTTTCCTCTTATAGCCACCTCTGATGAAAGTGAAGGTTCCCTCGTTGCCCCTTGCCTTGCTCATTCCATATCATTGCAATAGCTCATTGTAATAAAAAAATCTTATCATATGAAATACCTTAGCCTATTCCACCCCTCTTTTTTCTTTCTCCCATTACATTTCCCTTTTAGCCATTGACTCCAATTTTACACTATATTATATCTTCAAATTCAGCTCTCCCCTGTGCTTCATATATAAATACTCCTTCTATCTGCTCTAAATAAATAAGAAGGTTTATATGAGTATTATCAGTATCACTTTTCTATGCAGGAATACATGTAGTTCATCATCATTAAGTCCCTCATATTTTACCCTTCTCCTCCAATCTCTATACTTCACCTGAGTCCTGCATTTGAAGATCAAACTTTCTGTTCAGTTCTGTCCATTCCAACAGACACATTTGAAATTCCCCTGGTTCATTGAAAGTCCATCTTTTTCCCTGAAAGAGGACAATCAGTTTTGCTGAGTAGTTGATTCTCAGTTGCATTTCAAGCTCTTCTGCCTTCCAGAATATTATATTCCAAGCCCTATGAGCTTTTAATATAGCTGCTGCTAAGTCCTGTGTGATCCTGACTCTAGCTCCACGATATTTGAATTGTGTTCTTCTGGCTGCTTGTAATATTTTCTCTTTGACTTGGGAGTTCTGGAACATGGCTATTAATATTCCTGAGAGTTTGTTTTTTGGACCTCTTTCTTGGGGAGATTGGTGGATTCTCCCAATTTCTATTTTGCCCTCTGCTTCTAGGATATCTGTAGGAATTCTTTAAAAATGATATCAAGGCTCTTTTCCTGATCATGACTTTCAGGTATCCCAGTCATTTTTATATTATCTTTCCTGAATCTGTTTTCCAGATCAGATGATTTTTCAATGAGATGTTTCACATTTTCTTCTAATTTTTCATTCTTTTGGTTTTGAAGTATTGTGTCTTGACTTCTCATAAAGTTAGCAGCTTCCTTCAGCTCCATTCTTTGTTTGAAGGATTTGTTTTCCTCAGAAAGCATTCTTATCTCTTTTTCCATCTGGCCAATTCTGCTTTTCAAAGCATTATTCTCCTCACTAACTCTTTGAACTGTTTTATCCATTTTGACCTATGCTGCTTTTTAACATATTATTTTCTTTTTTTTTGGATCTCCTTGACTAAGCTGCTGACTTCTATTTTCATTTTTTTCCCTGTATCTCTATCATTTCTTTTACCAATTTTTCTTCTGTCTCCCTTACTTGATTTTCAAAGTCTTTTTTGAGCTCTGCCTTAGTTTGAGCCCAATTTCTGTTTTTCTTGGAGTCTTTAGATGCAGGAGCTTGTACTTCCTCATCTTCCGTTTGAGTATTTTGATCCTTCTTGGGATCATAGACAAAGTATTTCTCAATGATGTTCTTTTTTTCTCTGCTTACTCATTTCTCCAGCCTGTGCCTGGTTTTGGGGTGCTTCCTGAGCTTTTGTGTATTATTGGGGGACACACCCCTCCACAAGGGTCTCAGTGTGTGAGGCTTTGTCTTTCCTACTGGTTTGTGAATGATCACAAGTGCACCCCTCTGCCATGGGGCTGATGTGGGGGGCTGCTGTTCTATGGGGTCCTAGACTGCAATAAGGATCTGAATGTGGTCAGAGCCCCAGAGTACTGTTCCATACACAGAGGATAGACCTTGGAAGCCTCTCTCCATTCCCCTACCTAGGCTCAGCACTCATGCCTGAGGGCTCCTGCTTTCCTGCTTACTGCCTGCTTCCAGTTCCTGCATCTGGGCTGCCTGGCCATGCTATTCTCTGAGTACCCTGAGGCCTGGGTTTCATGCACTTGCTCTGGCAGTGGTTCCCCTGCTGATCCCCCAAGTTCTGCCTGGTGCTCCCCAGGGTGTAGGTCAGAAAACTGCCGCCACTGCTGTGAGCACAGGCTCCCAGTGCCCTGGGGCTGCCTCAGGGAGGCTGAAGTTGCTTCACTCTGGCAGGCTACCCCTCTAACCCCGTGGATTGGAGCCTTTCTTCCCTTTTCCAGGTTACTTTGGGCTGGAAAATTGCCTCACTGGATCCCTCTGTGAGTTCTGTCTCTTGAAAATTCAGTTAGAGTCCTTATTTTATAAGTTTGGAAATATCAGAGAGAGAGAGAGAGAGTGCACCTAAGAGAGGATCCTCTCATGTCACCATCTTGGCTCTGCCCCCAGTGTTATATTTTCAATATTCCTAAATTAACAAGTATCTACTACATGCTGCTACCAAAACTCTACAGAATCAATAGACTATCTGATGAGAGTAAGAGATAGAAAAATGTATTGCCAAAATAATATATTAGTGCCTCCTGATTATTTTAAGAGAAAACTCTCCAGTGTGATGAATAGATAATTTTGGGGGAAAGGTAGGTATAAACCAGAGAATAAAAAGCTATGAAATCTGTATTTGTTGAGAGTATCTTCCATAATGAAATTATAAGTAACTATCTCTGTCATTTTTGTACTATGTCTTTAGATGGTGATAAAAATGTTCTGCAACCTGCTTTTCTGAATTTAATAGAAATCATCAAAATAATTTAATCCCTGGTTTTATGAGGATGAATTATATTATCATAAAATATGAGAAAATGTTATTGAAACATTTACATTTCAATTTTTAATAACAATACAAAATTCAGGCAGAAAATTACCATAGAAAATATGTTTCTGCTGACCTTTCTATAAGAATTAATTCTATATCTAATCCTACAGCTTCAAATGTGAATCTTATCTTCAAAACTCAGTCATAGAAAATCTGGTCTAGTTGAATATATCAAAGCATAGACCTAAGACCTATGAGGTGCCCCAATACCCTTTCAGGGGATCTGACATGTCAAAACTATTTCTATAATAATACTGATATTTTAATTTTGGTTAAATAAGTCCCATTTAAACAAAAGCTTTTTAGTGAAGTCTTAATAATATTTAATAGTGTAAAAAAGTCCTAAAACTAAAAAAGTTTGAGAACTAGAAATTCTGCTGACAAAATTTACTGTCTAGATCAGGGGTTCTTAATCTTTTTATTTTAATGTCATAGCCTCCTTTGGCAATTTGATAAATGCTGTGGATCCTTTCTAAAAATAAAAAATTTTAATGCATAAAACAGAGGACTACAATATAAAGCAAATATACTGAAATATAGTTACCAAAATAATTATTTAAAAACTCAAACTAGATCAAAAAGAAAAAGTTAGATCATCTTGGTCTAATTAGTCTATAGGCTCTACCTTTTAGAAGAGCTCTCTTGAAATATACTACTCCCCCATTTGGTTAATGTATTAACTTATATTAGTAGTTACTGTAACAGTCATATTTAGAAAGCTGCTTTAAAAATAACTTTAAAACTCTGAATTCAAAGGTAAAATTCAAACTTGAAAGAAAATGAAAAATTTTACAGGATTATAACTGCTTTCATGACGGCACTCTTCAAATTGTGTCATCTTGAAGACTACCTACTTCATCCCTCTTTAGAGTTAGACTTCCATTCTCTTGTGAGATGACCTCATTAACCACCCTTTTCACAGCAGTCTGTTAGGATAAGACTTATGAAGAGAAAACAAAAAGAAGGTTGAGAATGCCTGAGTGAAACCATTTCAGTTACTGTCAAAAAGTGACAGGGTAAAATGCCACTTGCAAGTTAGCAATAAAACATCATGCTATGGAGGGTATTCAGACATCTTGATTAGTTAGGAAAGGTACTCATGGTTCAACAGAAGCTAAAATATTCATTTATAGCAGTTTAGGAGAAGTCTTTAAATAGTTTTGCTTTCTTAAAACAAATTAACAAACCTATTAATAGTAATTTTAAATGATTTTTTAAAAAATTTTGGCAATGTATTTCAAATTGTGAACCCTAAAATTATAAGAACCTTAAAACATAGGGATAAAAAAATAACCAACCCCCCCACGCACACATTACTTATATACAGAGTTTTATTATTTGGGATTTACTATCAACCTATAGATAATGGAGACCAACTCAAGATGATCATCCCAGGCTGAAGGAGATCAGAAAATGTTTGCTACAGTAACAGGAAGGGAAATAGAATAGACAGAACCTAAACTTCTCTGAAGACAATTCTATTATTTAATATCAAAGAGAACTGAACCATCCTTTTACAATGCTGAGGGAGTAAACATTTTTTAATGTTTTTAATGTACCAGGAGTACAAGATAAGGACTTTTTTCCCAATCTAAAAAGAGGACAGAATTCTTTCCATAATTAAGGTGGGCAAGACTTGACCTTTCTTTCAAATTATAAAGGACAGAATTCTTTTCAGCACCTAGGAGGGCAGGACAAGTCTTTCTTTCAAAGTCTAAGGAGGACACATTCCATTCCTCACAATAGTTAAGAAAAATCTACCTTTGATTAGAAATAGTTGTAAAAACATTTGTAATTATTATACTTTGATAAAATTCACAAAGAATCTCTGTAAGACATAACTATTGTCAGTCCATCAACAAACATATTCAACGTTTACTATTTTCTAGGCACTATGCCCAAATATAGAAAATAAAGAAAAAAACGACAGTCACTGCATTCTAAGAACTCACATTCTAATGTAGAAAGATGACATGCTAAAAACTATATACAGAGAAAATATAGATAGGATATAATGGGAGTAAGCTCATGGAGAAAGTACTAAGATGAAGGACTGGAAATGGTTTCTTGAAGAAGGCAGCACTTTAAAATTTGAAGGAAGCCAATGAAGAAAAGAGAGATAAGGCAGAAAATTCTAAGCATGGAGAAAAGACCGAAAAATATTCATTGGGAAGGAGTGGCATATTTTATGAATAGCAAGGTCAGTATCATTGGATTGTAACACTGCTATATGTATAATGGCATGATTGTATAATATATATGTATAGTATACTATATATATATATATATATATATATATATATATATATATATAGTATACTGGTTAAGACATAGAATAATGAATCAGTGGATTAGGATAGGTTCAAAAAAAGCTGTAGTAAATGACTACAGCAATCTACACTTTGACAAACCCAAAGTCATCAGCTTTTGGAATAAGAACTCACTATTTGACAAAAACTAATGGGAAAACTGGAAAATAGTATGATATAAACTAGACATATACCCACATTCCCCCCATACCAAAATAAGATAAAAATGGGTACAGAATTTAGACATAAAGGGTAACACCATAGATAAATTATTGAACCAAGAAATTATCTATCAGATCTATGGAAAGGGGATAAATTTGATATCAAATAAGAATTATAGTACATTATAAACTACAAAATGAATGATTTTGACTATATTAAATTTAAAATTTTGCAATAATAAAGTCAATGCTGTCAAAAATAGAAGGAAAGCAGAAAGTTGGGAAACTGTTTTCACAGCAAGGGAGTACTGATAAAGGTCTCATTTCTAAAATATATAGAATTTCATAAATATATATATAATATATATTTATATATAAAATTTATAAGATCACAAGTCATTCTCCAATTGATAGATGGTCAAAGGATATGAACAGTTTTCAAATGAAAGAATTAAAGCTATATATATAATCATATGAAAAAATGCTCCAAATCATTATTGACTAGAGAAATGCAAATTAAAACAGCAAGGAGCTATCACTTCATACCTATCAGATTGACCAAGATGAGAAAAAGGGAAAATGATCAATGTTGGGAAGGTTGTGGGAGGATTGAGACATTGAGGCATTGTTGGTGGAGTTGTGAACGAATCCAACCATTCTGGAGAGCAATATGGAATTATGCCCAAACAGCAATAAAAATGCACCATTCCCTTTGACCCAGTTCCAATTCTAGTCCTATATAAAGAAGAAATTAAAAAAAAAGCTCCAAAATATTCTTAGTTTCTCTTTTTGTAGTGACAAAGAATTGGAAATTGAGGAAATGCCCATCAATTGGGGAATGACCAAATAAGTTACGGTACATGAATACTATGGAATATGATTTTTCTATAAGAAACTATAAATGGGGGCGGCTAGGTGGTGTAGTGGATAAAGTACCAGCCTTGGAGTCAGGAGTACCTGGGTTCAAATCCCGTCTCAGACACTTAATAATTACCTAGCTGTGTGGCCTTGGGCAAGCCAACTTAACCCCATTTGCCTTTCAAAAACCTTAACAAAAAAAAGAAACTATAAATGGTTGGACTGTAGATAAGTATGAAATTACTTAAAAAATCTGATGCTGAGTGAAGGGGACAGAAGCAACTTTGAAAATTTATCAACCTTGGATGGAAGCAGCTCTTCTAAGCTGTTCAGAGCATTAGGACAACTATATTAGACCTGTTAGCCCCATTCAGATGATGGATATCCCCATACAGAGGAAGAAAAATAAAACAAAAACAAAACAACCCTTCAGAATCTGATGAACACTTTTTAAAAATTATCACTTATGTTTCTCTTTCCTTTAATCCTAATTCCTCATACGAAAAATGACTAATCTGTCTATTTATCAAAACGCAGTATGAACAATATCAACCTGACTGTTTGTCACTGAAGGAGGGGTGTGGGAAGGGAGGGTAGAAGGAAATTTTGTAACTTAAAAATATACATGTGCGTATTGAAGAAATAAACAAACAAACAAGCAAACAAACAAATAAATAAATAAATGAATGAAATGAAAAGGTCACTTCTGTAAACTCAAGATCTTTATTTTTTATAACAATATAATTTTATTATAATTATTTCAGTTCTGCACTTTCTTATTTGACCTCTCAACCCTTTTGGACCTTGTTTTTCTAATCTATAAAATGAAGGTGCTAGATTTACAATTCCTATGTTCCCTTCCAAGTCTAAATCCTAAATTTTCTTCTAGTCCTATAAATCATAATTCCATTTATGATTTTGTCAAGTATTTTATTTGATTAAACATTTGGTTCATTCAATAATTAAACCTTATATAATATGTAATTGTTTGGTAAAAACAATTTTTCCTCAGAAACCCTATGAAAAATATAAGACATACAGAATACTGACTTATACATGCATAGATATATTTGTATATGTATTACATATAAACCCATGATCAAATTGTTTCTGGTATGCTTTCAAAATTATTATGCCAGTATCAGATAATTATGGAATATGGTTCAATCTATGAAAATAATTTTTCCAAGTTTAAGTATTAAGTAAGGGAATGTTTTCCAGACTGATTAATTTTTAGAAAAAAATAATTGTACCCAACAGTTTTATCAAAACCTAGGAAAGCAAGCTCAATCTTATATTTTACTTTCCTTTGCAGGGCAAATTTTATTTCTTAATATTGTACTCTCAGAGGTCACTGTTATGTTTTTTTCTGGTAAATATGATTAAAGAATGATCATATGCTCTGGAGGAAAGGGCACTAGGTAGAGATATGGAAAAGCTGTACTCAAGGCCCAGTTCCTATATTATTAGCTATATTTACTTCATCAGCAAATTATTTGTAAATTGTCTCATCTGTAATATTAACATAATAAATAACATGTCACAGATCTACAGGGGAAAGGGATCAAATGGTCTAAATTAACTTGTAGACAAAGAAATTTGGACACAAGTTTATTAAGTGACTTATCTATGATCACATTAATAGTAAACAAAAGATGAAAGAACAGAGCACAGATTTTCTGAGGAAGATGATGTGTAAACTTAAAAATGCTATATAAATGTGAGAGCTGTTCTCATTATTCAACATTTCATTCTGTCACTTATTCAAAAGGAGGAAAAATACCTTTTTAATCATATTGAAGATAAAAATATCAATATTCATAAATGAAGCAAACCAAGTTTTATTAGAATATTGCCTTGTCTTCTCATTCTTGTTTGCTCAAACAAACATATTAACAGCAGCAAAGGGTGACATCTGAGACATCTTATTTTTCAATCTCTATTGTCCTTTAGCTATATACATTTTTATCCTTTTATATTTCAGATGATAACCATAATAGTATCTTATTGTACTAGAAAGAAAAAATGAGCATCTTTTTTGCTGTAATGGTTTTACTACAAAGATTATCTTTTCATTAAAAACTCTACAAGACAAATTATTCGGTTGGCTAAAGTTTCTTTATGATGTGGATAAATGAATCCTTATTCCTCCATTACTTCAAAATGCAAAGATTTCAGGCTAACCCATAAAATTCAAAAGAAGAGTGAGTAGGAAGGAAGAGCAACCAGAAATCTATGTAAACATACTCTTACTAATGGATATAGGAATCAATTTATGTGGCAGTCCTATAACCAAAGTGAATATGAAACACATACCGCTCTTAACAAAGAAAACTCAACAAAAGAGAAACAAAAATAATGTCTTCTTAAGGAATTGCTCACCAGGACAAAAAAAAAAAATATCTAGGAAATCAGAACTTTGTACAATCACAAAGTATTGAAAGGGGAAATAAAGAAAGAACCATAGCATTCTCCTGAAATCAAAAAGTTTTAAGTGTTTAGAGTTAGAGAAAGAGGATTGAGAGATAAGGTGAAAGAGCATGGGCAAAGATTAAACTAAATTGTTGTCGAAGGGATTTAGGGTAACCATATAGGAATTTAGGGGCCACAGAGAAACAAATGAATTCACATGCATTCTGGGAATTTAAAACTGCTGAGGATTTTATTATGAAATATAGTAAAATAAACAGGTTAAAAAAACTTTTCCTCTCAAAGGGTCAACAAGCTCTTTATGACAGGGTGAGTAACAGAGGACTATGCCTATGCACTTTTGCTTGGTAGACAGAGACAGAGACAAGCAGATAAAGAGAGGAAGCAAGACTGTCAGGTAGAGCTGGCAGGGCCAGAGAGAGAAAGGACCAGTCATGAGTAGAGGTCCAGCCCAGGTTTTATAGCCTTGTCCCTTATCTGGGCACTGAGGGCAAAAAGGGAAATCCCTCCCTCCTTTACATGACAGAAATCAGATGGATAGTTGAAGACTGGAGGGGTTGGGAAAGAAAAGATCAGGATACAAATTTTACATTAAACAATGAAACAATAGGAGTCAATTTACATCTCAAGAACAAAGAACCTTCCAGATCCCTCACAAGATTCTCAGATTTTAACAGCATTAAAAATTAAACTTTTTACATTTATAAGTCTCTCATCATTCTCTACATCAAAATCTAAAAATTATAATCCACTTTTTTACATAAAATTTCTTATTTTCCAATTTTAAAGGGAAAATTATTTAACTTCAATTATTTTCCCAGTGTTCTAATAAGAAAAGGTATTTTTAAATGTTTTTTATATTATTTAGGGCCTTAATTTCCCTTGATGTAGCACAAGCTTTGGAATGCTCTTTTTTTCATGTGCTACACTTAGGTCATTTTCTAGAAGGCTGCACTGAAAGCAGGGGCTGAGCTCATGCCCTTGAGCCTTTAGCCCTTTCATCTCTGGAATTCTTGCTGTGTGGTCCAGTTGTCCTGATTGATGTTTATCTCACCTTGCAGACCATTTCAGGATAGACTCAGCCAAGTTTTACTTTATTCCTATTGCTTGGCCATCTGTTTATTTTATTTTTTTTTGTTTTCTCATTCTGGAGCCATGAACAAATCAACATTGCCTTTCTTCCTGAAAGAGATGTATCAATTTGTTTACTCCCTTATACTCCATTTACCATCTTTGAAAATTTTTATACCAAAGTTTCCATCCTTTTATATTGTCCTTCTATGTGTATTGATTTCCCCATTAGGTCAAGGACTGTCCTTGCTTTCATATTTGTATCCCCAGTATTTAATAATGCCCTTAGCTCGTTGCAAATGCTTGATAAATTATTTCTCATTTATTCATTCATGATCATGTTATACTAGTTCAATTCAGGCCTTTTCATATACAAAAAAGGGGGGGAAGGGGACTGGACTAGAAATTCAATGATAATAATAATAATCATCTAAAGAAATAGTAAGAGTAATTGCATGTTTTTAATTAAGACAAAAATAATGACATAACTCAAAAGAGGTAGAACTAAAGGTGACTTTTATAAATTCCAAACCAAAGATGACTGTGAATAAATGCTTATAGTAGGGGAGAGATAGGCTTTTACAAAGAAGGAAAAAATATATTTAACGTTGAAAATGGCAGGAAATGTGTCTGTTAATATCAAGATTTTTGATGTTATATATGCATGAACTCATATTTCTAGAATAATCACTTTCCCCCCCTGAGAACCTGAACTGTCTTTTACCAGTTTTATTTTTGTTATTTTTATATCCTAAGCATTTAACAGGCACCTAATAAATAATTGTTGACTGTCAAAATGAGTTTACTACTCCATTTCACAAATGAGGAAAATAAAAGTTCAAGAAGTAAAGTGCTTTACCCCCTGGCCACACAATTAATATGTCAGAACCTGGGTTTAAATATAAGTTTTTCCATATTATAAGACTTACACCCTCTCAACAAGGCAGAAAACCTTGGCACAAGAACACACTGTTTCCAATCATATGAATAAAGTTGTATTAATTGTATCTTAAGTCAGTCTTCTGAAAAATGTTATTCTTTTAGTAAGATGTATGTTAGTGAATCAGCCCTCCCCAACTTTTTAAAGAGGTTAGGTGGTTTCCCAAACCTATGATGTCTTGATAGAACAAATCTTTCTGCACCAAAGTAACAGCTTTTCTGCAACTTAAGATATTAAAGAATAATAGGAAAAACTAAAATTTGAATTTACTTAGCCAGAAACATGTGTATATATACCACCTTGTCCCTTTTTTTGAAACATTAAATGTTCATTATTACTTCATTGTTTTATAGAGAAAAAAGACATTAGGAAAGAAGAAAAATCATCTTCTAGACATGTTTAAACCATTATGTTTTGGCAAATAATTTTTACATGTTTATTCATAAGATGTCTTCACAATGTTTTAAACTAATTCCTTCAACATGGTACATAGAATGACCATTCATTATACAAATGTAGAGGAGCAAAATGAGGCATCTGTTGTCTAATTCTAAAATTTTTACATGTGATCCTTTAAGTTTGACTATTAAATATCCTTTCTAAGGTTCTTAGAGAACCAATAAAGAAGCATTTTTTCCTCTTGCAAGAAAGTTCAGACAGTAACCACAAGCAGTTGAGCAATTATTCATTCCTTAGTCCCACATGAACAAACATTACTTATCTTGGAAACTGTCTCTTCAAGTTTACCCAGTCTGCTCCTCATGTCCAGCTTCTTCCCTGCTCAGCCTGAGCAGGTGGTTAAATACTCAAGGTCACTTGAGGTACAAAGTTTAATCACTCTGACTGAACAATCTGCAGAACATGAGGAAAAACTAAATATGAAATTACTCATTTCTCTAAGTTATTCCTTTCCAACAATGTAAAGCAGCAGCTGTTATTTACTTTTAATTAAAACACCAAGCACATTTTGACGGGATATTTTTTTTCATTTTTATGTCCCTCTGTAGATGGGCAGAATATATGTTAACTTTAAAACAGAAAATATTTCCTAAACTATGGTAAGCAATACCAGCTGGTGAGAACTGCCTTGTCAGTTCATTCAAAGATAGTTAAACTGAGCAACAATGACTTTTTTTTTCAGTTCAAGGAAGCCAAATTTATACACATTTTATTTGAGTAACTGCCAGGAATATAGTTCATCAAATTATAAATCAATTTAATACAGTCATTTCCACATACATATATGTATAAAATATACATAAACATACATATACACATATTATATATTTTCAACTATTCATATATATATATATATGAATATATAGATATATATTCAAATACTGTCCAATGAAGAAGTTTCTTAGTGACAACTATGGAAAAATAATGAAAAAAAATTGGATCTAATGTAAAGTAATTGAAAGTACAATGCTTTAGAACATTTTCTTGTCCTTCAACTAAATGTAATGGCATGCAAATATATGTGTAAGTGTGTGAAGGTTTCTGAACAATACCATTAATGCACTCCACCAGTTTTTATAAATGTTTTCTAAAGGTACACAAAAAAGCTGGAAAAATATTGAAGGAATTATGAGATATGCGGGAGGATTAGAGAGAAAACAGTCCAAGAGTTTTCACTGGTGGGTAAAGGGAGAAAAAATAGATGAAGATTGTTATTGTCGAGGAACTATTTTGGCAAATGGGTGGCAAAATGAATAGTAAGGAGAGATTTTGAGGTAGTAGTTAAAGGTTCATGAGTCCTTGAGTGGGTCACAGGAATCCAAGAAAAAACCTCAATTAAAAACAAAACAAGCAACAAGTAAGCCCTCCATAACTGCAAAATTATAAACTTTTAAAGTTTGAAGAAAGCTGGGAAATAGGTTAATCCTTGGCTTTTTAATCATTTCTCTGTTATAGATTCCTTCACTAATCTGGTAAAGCATATGGATCACTTTTCAGAGTAATTACTTTTTAATGCAAAAAATTGATCCGATAGTATTTGGAAGAAAATTCTATTCAAGTACAAATTATCTATTTATCTATCTACTTACCTACTTATCTATCTATCTATCTATCTATCTATCTATCTATCTATCTCTCTATCATCTATTTATCCATCCATCCATTTATCAATCTATTTATCCAAGTTCATGAACTGGGATAACAATCTCTGAATTCTAATACAATCCTTTCATGTTATCAATGAGAAATATGAAGTCCAACACAAAATGACTTTCTCAATGTCATAGTTAAGTACAATATTAATACTTATGTAACCCCTGTGTAAAGGGTCTTTGATACTTCTTGGTCCCAAGAAGCTTCTCAATTTGGCTAATTCCCCTGTCTGGGAACATTCTGACAGGACTCAAACAGTGGATCCTCAGAGTCACAAGATACACCATAAATTTTATCTGAGACTCACCTAATGTTCTTGTTAATCTAATCCTTTTGCTGTTTCTGCAATACTACTTACTATTCTCTCCTAAAACTGCCTCCCCTTCCTAGGTGCATCTGGAACTGTAAGACAGTAAACTCCACCTGACCTAAGTCTCCCTGGTACATGACTGTCTTATACAACAGGAAATATGTTAGACCTAAGGCAGACCCTGACCCCCTGACATCTTTTATTGCCCTCCTATCTATGGTATGTCACGTGTAACAGTCTGATAAGGAAATATATTAAACTGCTATCTCTGCTTCTGTACACTGCTTGTTCACAATACCCCCCCCCAGTACTATAAAAACCCTACTCATTCTATTCTCATGGTTGTTAGATTTGGGTTTTACCCTTAACAACTCCTGGGTAAACACTCCATTTCAAATTCAATTGGTCTCCTTTTCTCTTGTCTGATTTGGGGTACAACAATAGAAAGAATAATTGATAGAATCTAGGATTAAAATTTGGGTCTCCTGATTCATAAATCAATTCTTTTTTTCTTTCTTTTAAAAAATTTACATGTTTTTAAAAAATTATGTATTTATCTATATATTTATTCATAAACCAATTCTTTCCCCACGAGACTTTACTTTTAATATTTCTATTATAGCAAAATGAACAGAAAATTCTGCATAGGGAATCTACAAGATAAAATTGTGTTTCTAGTTTGCTACAGATTGGATGATAATAAAAAAGTCACACAATTTTTTCTTTATTTCCTCATAAGGATGAAATAAAGGCTAGACCTATCTCAGGTCCCAGTTCATGTTCCCCAGTATCACTATCACCATCAAGGAGTTTATCAATATATTACAAATCTAAGCTGTGCTTTATCATCATCATTTGTCTTTCTAGGATTGGTCCACTAAACTATGGCCTTTAATTACCTCCCCTCTAGATATAAAATTAGGGAGATGGAATATGTGATCTCTAAGATCTCTTACACTATTAAATCCCTTTATCCCCTTGCCATTTAGTATTGTACTAGTTGAATTAATAATGTGTAAATAATTTGAGTTTGGAATCATTTCAATATGGTTGTATACCAATGTCTCTACTGTGATTCTCATTTGAGTTATTAAAACTATCTTCTGTTTTAGGCAGTGACTAAACATATTCTGAAAGAGGTAATCACTCTTTCAGGCTCATTAAAAACAAAAACTATCCTATGGTTTAGGTTCTCCTTTCCCCTACTTCTGCCTCTGTAGGGGTGATTTAAAACTAAAGCTGATTATATATGTAACCTATCTTAGAATTGTCTACTAAGACAGTAGGCCCAGAACTTTTGGGGAAAGCAGAATAAGCTTATGGAGTGAATTATTTAAGTAATGTTCTAAATGGATTGATTACATAAATTTTATGGGAAATAGATAATGGAGGTGAGCGAAGCTCATCTCCGGTAATAGAAAACAGATTCAATAGTAGAATGAAAGTTCTTTGAGGACAACTTTGTTTCCTCATTGTCAGTGATAACTCAATGAAAAGAGAATGAAACAATATTTTGGATGGAACTGAATGGAATTGACTGAGAAAAGAAAAATGAACTTGACTATTTTCATTAAAGACAAATTAATAACTTTCTTTTCTAAAGTATTTTGATCAGCCTAAATAAAGATATCTGACCTTTAGAAAAATTAGAGAAAAATCTATATCAATAAAGAATATTTTATGTTGCATGTTGTCTACAAATTCTATGTGATAATGTTATAAATTATGTAGGAAATGGTCATACCCTACAAAATACAAATGACATTTCAATGCATATTTCTAATTTTACTTAAGTTCTAATACAGTTTTTTCTGTTTATTTTTATTTTCATCCATTTGTACATGCATATATTCAAGTTACAAAATTCCCTTCCACCCTCCCTTCCCACCCATTCTCCTCAGCAGGGAAAGTCAGGTTAGCATTTTACATACTTATTTTGTTAAACTTATTTACAATTTAGTAATATTTGGCATGAGGAATTAGTATTAAGGCAAAGCTATACATAAGAGATAATTTTTTAAAGTGTTCATCAGGTTCAGAAGGGTTGTTTTTTTTTTGTGTGTGTATGGTTTGTTTTGTTTTGTTTTTCTTCCTCTGGTTCATAACCAGTCAAATGCAGTTGTCCTACCTCTCTGGACTGCTCAGGGGAGTTGCTTCCATCTCAAAAAGTTGTTGATGTATACATTGTTCTCTTGGCTCTACTCTTTTCACTCAGCTTCAGTCATTCCATGCTTCTCTAGAGTCCAACTACTTATGGTTTCTTATAGAATAATAATATTCCATAGTATTCATGTACCGTAACTTGTTTAGCCATTCCCCAATTGCTGGGTATCCCCTCAATTTCCAGTTCTTTCCCAATGCAAAAAGAACAGCTATGAATATTAACACAGTTTAAAAAAATTTCATGGAAGGAAAAGGTGAAGGGAGGAGTTGGATAGAAATATATCTTCCCTCTTTAACAAGGAAAACAGCCTCATTTCATTTATGTTTAAATCTCTGGACATTGAACCTTAATAAATAGCTGATAGTCTCTGCAAAGAAAAAACAATCTCTTGATTCTAAGAGAGCAATTGAATCTCTGAGTGGTAGATAAAAGATGCCATTTAGAACACTGAAGTTAATGATTACTTTAAGGATAACTTGACAAAGACTTGCAGAGTAGAGTCATTGCTGAGTAACACCAAAAAACACAGGATGATTTAATAAATTATTGAGAGAAGACAGGATATTATATGATTTCTGTGATCTCAGTAAATTGCCACATGGGAGTTATGTTGTAAGCTTTTTTTTGCCGTTTGTATTTTAGTGCATGTGACTTCAGCAAAGTGTAGAACTACACAAGTATATACTATTAAGTCAGGGTACATTATCTTTATTTTTTTTTCTTTCCTTATCAAATCCCCAAATTGAATGGAAATACTTGTACATTTTAAGTCATGGTGAATATTCACCAACTTATCAGCATCAGTAAATGAGTGGATATAATATCTCTAGTCTATTTCACAGGAGATTAATTGATCTGGATTATATACTAGATAATACCAATATGTGAAAACATTTTAAATCCATTACTTTCATTTTATTTATTTATTTATTCTTAGTTTTTGCAAGACAAATGGGGTTAAGTGGCTTGCCCAAGGCCATACAGCTAGGTAATTATTAAGTGTCTGAGGCTGGATTTGAACACAGGTAGTCCTGACTCCAGGGCAGGTGCTCTATTCACTGTGCCACCTAGCTGCCCCCATCCATTACTTTTAAACAATGACCGTCCTCTCTAAAAATAATTCCTTGCTCCTTCTCTCACTCTTCTTTACTTTTTCAAAATCTATTCTTTGTTTTATCAAGACCTCTACTTTTGACTCTGCTTATACACTTCCAGTTTTCAACTTTTAATCATTCTTATTATTTGTTTTCTCTGCTTCTACTGTCAAGCTACTGCTAGAGTAAGTCAAAAAATTTGATGAGATCAACAAAAAATTCTTGCTATCTATTCTAAAATGCTCTTTTTCTATTGCATGAGCATATTTTTAATTTTCCTTGATTGTTATCTATCATGTTCCCAGAAATAAATTTTCTTATAGTCTCCTTTTTTTCCTTTTCTTTTGTCTCTTTTTTTTGTAAGACAATGGGGTTAAGTGACTTCTCCAAGGTCACACAGTTGGGTAATTATTAATTGTTTGTGGCCACATTTGAACTCGGGTTTTCCTGACTCCAGGGCCGGTGTTCTCTCCACTGTGCCACCTAGCTGTCCCCTTCTCCTTTATTAAGAAATCTCCAACACAAATCCATCACCACTTGCACAGCAAATCATTTTATTTCCTAGCTTATTGAAAAAACTGATGTCGTCCTGTCATTTTTCTTTCCTTCTCTGCATAACAAAATTCAAGTATTATTGCTCTTTTGTAATTTTAGAAATTAAGTATATTTTTTGCTGTCATAAATTCCTTTACTATTATTATTAGCCCCATACTCGCCCTTCTTTAACCTAAAAATAATATCCTTTTTTATAATATTAAATGTCTCCCTATTTAATGGCTGGAACTTATAAACACTCAAGTCTCACCTCTCTTTAAAGAAAGAAAAAAAAAGAAAACTTCTTCATCCTAATCTTCTCTTAAATTATACTTTTTTATAGAACAAGTTATTGTTTTCCTTCCTCACCTAATTAACCTCTCTCAATATTTTATTAAATCTATGCTCTTCATGATTAACAATGATCTATATAGTTAAATATGGTAGACTTTTAAAAAAATATATGCTTTTTTTCTCTGAGGTTTCTGCAAATTTTGACATAATTGGCTCTTATTTGTTGTATTTTCTTTTTTAGTATGCCACAGGTATGAATTTTTCTTTAAGTACTACTATCTCTCAGATGTTCATAGGGTCTGGGTCTGCTACTGGGAAGGATTATGAAAGAGAAAGATATTTGACTGGGAACACTGACTCAAAGGGACTTTTCTCTTACTTCTACTTAAAACTTTCCTCTTGAGTAGTGGTGACACATATTCCTTTGGACAAGACAATCTGTGGTTCATTTAATTTGTTCCCTGTTTTTGGATAGTTTTAAGAATCTATATCAACATAAATCTCATTGGTTTGTCTAGGGTCCTTTTCCTGAAAAAAAAAATACCCAGCAGGTTAGAATTTACTCTCTTTTCTGTAACCAACCATAATCTCCTTCTCAGTGCCCTCTGAGCAAATAAAATGCATTTGGATCAGTAAAGCATCTGTTTAATCAGGTTTTATCTCGGTTCTAGCCTTTAGAGATTAAATGGACAAAAATACAAAGAAAACTTAAAGAAACAGATGTAAGTATTATTATTTCCATTCTTTATTCTTGGCAAATAAGGATACCTATAGACTTTCTTATACCAAAGTTCATCATTCAGTCTTTTTCCAACATCTCACCATAGCAGTTATAATATGTAGGGATGTGAGATAGCCTCTCAGTTTTACTGTAGCTATTTCTGGCCCTTTTAAGTTGAAGTATAAAATGGATAATTGTAGAATAGATCCTTTTAAAGACATTTTCAAGTTCTAAAGAAGGGCACAGAGCAACCCATCCACATTATCATAATTCCAGTGATTAGGAAAGTATCAATTCCTAGATCCAATTTACTATTATCTCAAATGAATGGAAAATAAGTTTTAGGTTTTATTTTGGGATAGGGAATAGGGCTATTAAAGTAAATCACAACTGATCATGAAGTCCAAATCTTGATTTAATACATAAGAAGAATATTTCTTCCCTTTCCTTTACCCACCTCCTCTCTTTTTGTGACAATGAATGTCTTAAATTCTTGAGTTCTTACCAAGTAAACATCAAATGCTCATTACAGAGTTTCTAATTTTTTTTCTTCTTTATGGATATGGATTTTTTGTTGCTATTTTTTCAGAGTGGTAAAAATGTGAAATGATGAAGAGAAACAGCAATTTTCTGGGAGCACTTGCTGTAAAATACCCTTGAGAATCATAACAAGGAGATGCTTTTCAACTAGGAATCTGTTGGGTTGTTTTAATATTCATAATGGGAAATCCATATAATTGGAACTGATAGGACTATTGAGATGAGAATTAGTTAAGTTGAAGGGAGACAGAATAGTAAGATACGGATCTTACATGAAGAAGAGCTTTGTTTGAGTCCTGGCTCTATCACTCAATTGTTGTGTGACCTTGGTAAAACACAAACTTTATCAGACTAAATTTTTTCATCTATGAAGTCACAGAATTCCAAAAGTGAAAATCTCACTTATTCCTATTTGACCAAGAATTTCTTCTAATCACATGAAGCATTTGCGTACTTGAAAACCTTATAAGGCAGCTTCTACTTCTGAATAGATTCAACAATTTTTCAAATTTTTTCAAATCCTGCCATTTTGCATTTTTCCTCCTAGTTCTACCCTTGAAAGTTAAAAAGCACTCAATCATTTTTCCAGTTGTCATCTTTTCAAATATTTGAAGGCAGCTATAATCTGCTCTAGCCCCGCCCCCCCAAATCTTTATTTAGGCTAAACATCACCAATTCTTTAATTAGCAGTTTCCATCCATCCTTCCTTCTGATTATGGTCACCTTATACATAAAACAGACAGCTAGACCCATGGAATTGCAGGACATTTGTTCTCTATGAAATGAAGAGCAAGGGCACTAGAGAAGGGATATTTAGATGAGGTGCCAGGTACACTTAAAAGGGGCAAGGATTTATAAATATAAATATGAGTGAGCATATATTTTTGCACATATACAAACATCCACTTACCATGTCCATGTTTTTAATTAACTCTTTTTCTATAAAAGCATGATATGAGAACATATATTCAAATTTTCAAATTGTTTCTTATTTTATTATAATTTTCTCAATTGTTCTCTGACAATATTTTATTTTCTCTTTTAAAAACTTAGTAAATTTCAGAAATTAGAAAATAAAACATATCATGAAATTAGTCTTTGGGAGGCAAGAATTTTTAAAAAGAGATATTTGAGAACTTTTTTTTAGAAATAAGTTCATTAAATTGACAAAAAAATAATGGATATTTGTAAAATGTCTTTGTTCTTCCTAAAATTTCATCCCCAGTTATTCTACATAATTCTGTAAAAGTCATGCCAAGGAGACCATAGTCTTTCTTATTTTCTGCAATATGGCCACATTAGGTCTTTGGGTTTCATTTTGTTATTCATGACAGGAACCTAAAGCAAATTTAAACCAGGAAGTTTTTGTTTTGTTTTCCAGTTTAGTTGTTCTCACATATAAGTTAAAAATTAAGCTTTAAAACGGGCATTTTTTATTTCTAATAAATTTCCTCATAAGTAAGTTGTCCCCCTATTCTTATTTGTTGAATATTTTAAATTTGTGTATAGTCATCTAACATATAAGCTATGCTTCCAAACCTTGTGTTATCCACGCTTCTGATATTCATACTGATATGCAGTAGAATGAAGACTGGAACCAAAGAGAGAGAAGACTAAGATCTTGTCTCTTAGAGTTCTTTTTGTTGAATAGCAGCTAAAATTATTTTCAACTTATTCTTTGAAAGATCTGCTATTAGGTATGCTTTAAGTCCTTTGAAATTATAAACAAATGAATTTTAGTTAAGAGGAGAAAGTTCATGTAATTTTTTTTTTTTTAGTTTTTACAAGGCAATGGGGTTAAGTGGCTTGCCCAAGGCCACACAGCTAGGTAATTATTAAGCGTCTGAGGCTAGATTTGAACTCAGGTCCTCCTGACTCCAGGGCCGGTGCTCTATCCACTGTGCCACCTAGCTGACCCAAGATAATATTTTTAAAGTGTTTTGCAAACCTTAAAATGTTATAAAAGTGTAATAACTCTAATAAGTGAGGGCTGAACTTGTTTTTGTTTTTGCAAGGCAAGGTCTCACAGCTAGGTAATTATTGTCTGAGGCCAAATTGGACCTCAAGTCTTACTGATTCCAGGACCAGTGCTCTGTTTACTGTGCCACCTAGCTGCCCCTAAGGGCTGAACTTTGTCATGCAATCAAGAGACTGTCAAGGGGATTTAGGAAGTAATTTTTAGAAAAATATTCAGACTATTCCAAGTCAAAATTTTTAAGTACCAGAGCAATTTTTTAGAATCCTGTTTCCTTTGTAAAGACTCCTTTATACCTCAAAAACAATTCCTATGAGGATGGCGTACACTACAGATTATTTTAATTTAATGCTTTATTCCCTAGACTTTCTAACTTTTCTCTGATAGCATTCTCTGAAAATGAATAGCTAGGTGGCTTGGTGATAGAATGCCGAGTAAGAAATCAGGAAGATTTAGTTTCCCAAGTTGAAATCTAGCCTCAGAAATTTGCTAGCTGTGTGACTTTAGGGAAGTTGTTTGCCTTAGTTTTCTCATCTGTAAAATAAACTGGAGAAGAGAGTGGCAAGGCAGGTTTGTGAAGAAAACGCCAAATGCAGTCACAAAGAACTGGATATAACTGAAAACTACCTAACAACAAAAATTTCTACTTTTATGCCATCATTTTATAATTCTTTGCTTTTTTATTTTTATTTTAAAAATATATTTAGTATTTTTCTTTTCCTATTACATGTAAAAACAATTTTAAACATTTGTTTTTAAAACTTTGAGATCCAGATTCTCTTCTTTCCTCCCTCTCCACACCTCTTCATTGAGAAGGCAAGCAAGTTGATAGGGTTATATATGTGTAGACATGCAAAACATTTCCATATTAGTCATTTTGTTCCTTAGCCTTAAGAAAAATGAAGAAAAATTTTAAAAAGTATGCTTCAATCTCTATTCAGTCACCATCATTGTTTGCAGTTTTTATAAGTTGTCTTAGATCATTGTCCTGCTGCGAATTGCTAAGTCATTTACAGCTGAAAATATTCATTTGTGGCACCTCATGTGAGTCTTTCTAGGATTTTTTGAGGACATCATTTCTTATAGTAGAATAGTATTTCATCTTAATTACATACTGCAGTTTCTTCAATCATCCCCATTTTATGGATATTCCCTAAACTTCAAATAGAATATTTATACTTTTATTGGCTCTCTGCTTTTTGGAATCTCACCCATACTTAAAGGTTCAAGTCTAAAGACATTTTTTTCCCAGAACCTTTTGCCTACCTGCCCACCTCCATTCACCTCAACATCATATAAATTTCTTTTAATCACTTGTCTGTATTAGAAACTTCCATTCTCCATTCCCAAGATTGATTTAAGATCTGTATTGATTTGAGGGCAAATATGTTAAGAACTGATACAAGTATATCCCCAGTGGTGTCCAGGAAAGATGCAATTCAAAGTTTTGGGAAATTTGAATAATTCTATCTAAGAGTTTAGAAGTAAATGAGTTAAGTAGATACTTTATTAGTTTTCAGACAAATGTAGCTTGTTCTCTAAGGTGGTGAGCATATACCCCAATTGTTAGAAGGGCAAATAACATTCCAATTTTTTTTTGTTTTTGCAAAGTTATGTGGTTAAGTACCTAAAACCAGAATTTATCACAGGCATTTTAGCAAAAGTAGAATACACCTAAGTTCTAGACTAAGATTTTATATTTAAATGGGCCATTTACTCATATCATTGGTCTGTTACATCATGGAAGTTGGGAATGAAAAGAAGGGAGAAACTTAATTCTTTTCAGACTAGAAGAAATTTTGAAAATTGGATTTTTGCTTTTGTTTTTCTTTGTTGATTGATATTTATGGAATAACAGAACAATTGATTTTTAAAAATTCTATTTTCCATTCAATTCACTGAAAATTACCTCTTCTGGGGCCTATTACAAGGAACACTTAGAGGAGAAAGGATTAAGTCCAACTGATATTATCAGGGAAGTATACAAAAAAAACCTTATTATAGGAAGCAGCCAAAAGCACCACTTATAACTAATCATTGTATAGAAACAACAGAGGATGCCTTGCTACCCTCATGATAGCTAGCTATTGATTCACAGTTTCATCAAAGAGATTAGTAAAAGTCTGTATAAGTATGTTTATAAATTAAAATATGAATGATGTGCAACAGTGAAACTGAGAGAAATTTTTTTAAAAAAGGAAGGATGTAGATTTAAAGTATTAGGGTTATTCCGATGCAATTGAAATTAATGTGTATAGAGAGTGAGTTCTGGCTGGGGATGGGGAGAGGGGTGGGAGGTTCAAAGAGTTAAGAATTAAGAGAGATAGTAAGTTGATATGAGAAAGAAAATATATCTCAAATTATATACTCAGTATATGGGAAACCATGGGTAGAGGTAATGTGAATTAGTCAGTAGAGACTCTGCCTCTGACTGCGAAAATAAATCTCAGGTTATTTTAAAAAAAGGAAGGGAACTGATCTATATAAATTTATCCATTTAATTGCTGGCTTTGTGAATGTCTAATGGATTAGATTCCCAGAGCTCACCTGTGCTACCTGGTAATTGTGCCTAGGGAACCACCTCAACTTAAATTTTTCTTTTATATTTTAGCTCTAATTCTTATTTTATAATTTTGATTATTTATTAGAAATTGATATTTTCTTGATATATATGTATATATAATTTTTTTACAAACTTATAATACAATTTCTTTTTAAAAGAACATATTTGGAGGATTTCCAGGATAGAGCCAAGATGGCAGCCTAAAGCTAACATGCTCCCGGAGCTTTTCCCTACCAAAGATAAATGAAACCTCTACACTGATATTCATACTACAGATCCCACCTAGAAAAAGAGAAGATTAAAAGAAGTTTTTAAATATAGACATTGTGGATTATCTTCAGTGAAGGTCTGTATTTTCTGGGGAAAAGGGGAAGTAAAGTCCAGGAGGCAGGAAAGTGGGGAAAGCCAGCAAGAGGCTTTTAGCCAAAGTGTAATCCAGGGCCTGAGAGCTTAATAATAACAGAAGTCCCGGCAGTTAGATAACAAGGCATAGTGAGGATTACAACACCAAACAAAGTCTGAATCCAGAAAATACCAGGTCAAAAGACAGGAGTGGTTTGGGAACAATTCACTGTTAAGTCAGAATCTGGACATAAAAGAGGAGGGGGTGAAAAAAGAAACCTCTGCAAAAAGCAAGGCCTGGATTGCATCTTGGCCAACAACAAGCCAGGGATCAGACTCTAGCCCTAGAAAAATAAAAGCTTGGATCTATAGTCCATATGCCCCAGGAGCAGAACTACAACAACAAAGATGAACAAAAAGCTAAAAGAGCACTCACTATAGAAAACTACTTTACAGACAAAGATCTCAGCAATGCCATGTCTGAAGTAGAAAGCAGTGAAAAATAACTCACAGGGAAAGTATCAGACAGTCTATAAATTGGACTCAAACACAAAAGCTCATCAAAGAGCTTTAAAAAGAAGTTAAGAACCAAAAAAGAAAGGAAGAAGAAAAATGGGAAAAAGAAATAAAAGTCATGCAGGAAAACTGTGAAAAGTTGACCAAAGAAATCAACTCTGTTAAAAGTAAAAATAACCAACTAGAAAAGGAAACACAGGAGCTGAATGAAGAATATAAAATCCTAAAAATTAGAACTGAACAATTAGAAATGAATGAATCTACAAGACTACAAGATTTCATCAAACAAAATAAAAAGGCTGAAAAAACTGAAGAAAATGTAAAGTACTATCTATGGAAAATGAATGACCTGGAAAATAGATCTAGAAGACACAATCTATGAATCATCAGACTACCAGAAAGCTTTAACCTGGAAAGCATCATGCAGGAAAGTTTAAGGGAAAATGTCCAAAATATACCGAAACAAGATAACAGTATAACCATTGAAAGAATCCACAGAACTCCTCCAGAAAGAGACCCCAGGATAAAAACTCCCAGTGCTATAATAGTCAAACTCCAGAATCCTCAAATAAAGGAGGGAATATTGCAAGCAGAAAAAAGAAAACAATTTAAATACAAACGGAACATAATCAGACTGCACAGGACCTATCAACCTCAACAATGAATGATTGGACGAACTGGAATCGAGCTAAGGACCTGGGATTACAATCCAGAATGTACTATGTTACAAAATTCAATTCAGCATATACCATCAGGAAAAAAGATGGCTGTTCAATGAAATAGAGGACTTCCATAATTTCCTGACACAAAGACCAGAACTGACCGGAGGAATCAATCACCAAACACATGACTGAAGAGTTGCATAAAAAGGTAAATGAAAAGGGAACAGGAAAAAAAAAAATGTTTTAAATAAATGTTGGTCGACTATCAAATTGTATACAATCCTAAAAGGGAAGATATAATAATTTTAATTCTTGAGAACTATACTTCTCTAAGGATAATTAGAGGGTAGGATATAGTTGAAGAGAATGAATCTAAAGCATATGGACATAATTGACTCTTGTCTCTCAGTTGAAGAGGTTCAAGATGATATCACTATTTTGGAGACAAAAAGCCCTGAAAAAAAAAGCAGTGGTGTTAAATTTAAGTGACTCATTATACTGTGATTTACTTTAATCACAAGATTCTATGCACCTTGTCTAATGAGGGTATCATAAACTGGGAAGACCTGAGACAGTGTCTCTTTTACTTACAATCATTTGTAAAGTTCTTAGGTGAGACCTCCAGAACCTTCCAGTTTCTAAAGATCTTCAAGATTTTTTCAGTTAATTAGATCAGTGTTGACTTAACCTGTGCTTCACTTAACAGGGTCTCAAGCACCCTGGGCAGGGAGGGGGGAAAGTGGGAGAGACAATAGGACTTGCTTCACTTAATAAAGTGTTGAGTACCCTGGGTGGGGAGGTGAGGAGGATAAAGAGGATAAAGAAAATAGGAATGAGGGACACAAATAGTTCAAGAAATGATATGGTTTTGGAGGATACTTTGGTTTGTAAGGAGGATTGTGTGTACTACAAAGATACTGAAAAGGGAGTGAGCAAAAAATGATTATAATAATAATTTGATGCTATTTGAGTCAATGATGCTTATCAAGCAATCTAGTAAACAATTGGTGATATCTTGATAACAATAGGAGCTTGTCAAGCAATCAAATAATCACACTGTGATCATACTGATTAATGATAACAAAGCAATAAATAACACCAAGGGGAAAAGGCACAAAGTTTTATAATTTTAGAGAGAAAGAAGGGAGAATGTTCTATTCCATAGATTTAGCCCAGTGAGGGAATAAGATACATTCCCATTTGGGCTTAAAAATATCTAGCAATTTAGAGGGTGGGGGAGGGGGAGACTGGGAAAGGGAAAGATAAGGGAAGAAGGGGCTGATAAAAAAAGGAAGAGAAGGTATAAATAAGCAAAGTTACATTTTTAAAAGAAAAGTCAAAGGAGAAAGTAGTAAAATTTTGGTGAGGAAGAATAGGAGAAAAAGAAAGAGATAAATATAAATGGGGAGAAGGAGGGAAATACAGAATTAGTAATCTTAACTGCAAATGTGAATGGGATGAACTGTTCCATAAAGCAGAAACAGATAAAAGAATGGATTAAAATCCAGAATCCTACAATATATTGTTTACAAGAAACACATTTGAAGCAGAGAGATAGACACAGAGTATAGGTAAAAGGGTGGAGCAAAACATATTATGCCTCAGATGAAGGAAAAAAAAATATGGGGTAGTGATCCTAATATCAGAAAAAGTAAAAGCAAAACTCAATCACATTAAGAGGGATAAGGAAGGAAATTATATCTTCTTAAAAGGCATCATAGGTAAGGAAGGTGTACTCTTACTAAACATGTATATACCTAGTGATAGGGCATCAGATTCCTGGAGGAAAAGCTGAGGGAATTAAAAGGAGAAAGACAACAAAACTTTAATAATGGGAGACCTCAATCTGCCTTTCACCACACTAGATAAAAGTAAACAAGAAGGAAGTTAAGAAGGTAAAGGAAATCTTAGAAAACTTAGATATGATAGACCTCTGGAGAAAACTTAATGGGAATAGAAAAGAATATACCTTTTTCTTGGCAGTACATGGTACTGTCACCATAATTGACCATGTACTAGGTCAGAAAAAACCTTATAATCAAATGCAGAAAGGTAGAAATAATAAATATCCACTTCTCACACCATGATGCAATAAAAATTACATGTATTAAAGGGTCAGGGAAAGATAAATCAGGAACTAATTAGAATTTAATTAACTTTATCTTAAATAATGGGGGAGATCAAACAGCAAATAACAGAAATAATCAATAATTATATCCAAAAATGATAATAATGAGACATCATAACAAAATTTATGGGATGCAGCTAAGACAGTTTTGAGGGGAATCTTTATATCTGTAAATGCCTATATGAATAAAATAGAGAAAGAAGAGATTAGTGAATTGGGTATGCAACTAACAAAGCTGGAAAAAAGAACAAATTAAACTTCCCCAATTAAATACCAATTTGGAATGTCTGAAAATCAAGGGAGAGCTTATTAAAATGGAAAGTAAGAAAACCACTGATATCATAAATAAAACTAAGAGTTGGTTTTTATGAAAAAGTCAATAAAATAGACAAACCTCTGGCTAATCTGATTAGAAAAAAAGCAGACAAGCAAATTACCAATATCAAAAATGAAAAGGGTGAACTAACCACCAATGAGATGGAAATTAAAGAGATAATTTAGAGTCATCTTGCTGAACTGTATGCCAATAAATTGGATAACTTGAATGAAATAGATGAATATTTACAAAAATTCAAACTGCCCAGATTAATAGAAGGGAAAATAAATTACTTAAATAACCCCATTCAGAAAAAGAAATTGAAGAAACCATCAATAAACTCCCTAACAAAAAGTCTCCAGGTCCAGATGGATTTACAAGTGATTTGTACCAAAGATTTGAGGAACAATGAATTCCTTAGACTAGGAATAAACTATAAACTACATAATCTATTTTAAAAAATAGGAGAGGAAAGGGTTCTGCTAAATCTTTTTATGACACCAACATGTTGCTGATACCTAAACCAGAAAGAGCCAAAACAAAGAAAATTTTAGATCAATCACCCTAATAAACATTGATGTGAAAATATTAAATAACTTTTTGGCAATGAGACTACAGTAAGTTATTACCAGGATAATATACCATGATCAAATTGGATTTATACCAGGCATGTAGGGATAGAACACAGGCAACAAAATTAACCATATCAATATTAAAACCAACAGAAACCACATGATTATCTCAATAGATGCTTAAAAAGTCTTTGATGAAATACAACATTCATTCCTATTAAAAGTACAAGTAAGTTTAGAAATAAATGGAGTTTTCCTTAAAAATTAAATATTACCTATGTAAAACAACAAATATTACATTTAATGGGAATAAACTCAAAGTCTTTCCAATTAATTCATGGGTGAAATAAGGATGCACATTGTCACCATTACTATTAAATATAGTATTAGAAATACTAGCTGTAGCAATAAGAGAAGAAAAAAGAAATTGAAGGAATCAATTGGAAATGAGGAAGCAATACTTTAACTTTTTGCAGATGATATGATGGTATATCTAGAGAACCTGAGAAAATCATCTAAAAACTCCTTGAAACAATTAATTCAGCAAAGAAGCAGGATATAAAATAAACCCACATAAATCGTCACCATTTCTATATATAAAAAACAAAGCCCAAGAGCAAGAAATAGAGAAATTCCATTTGAAATAGTTGTAGACAACATTAAATACTTGGGAATCTAATTCCCAAGACAAACCTAGAAACTGTCTGAACACAATTATAAAGCACTCCTCACACAAATAAAGTCAGATCTAATTAATTGGAAAATGTCAGATGCTCATTATTAAGTCAAGCTAATATAATGAAAATGACAATTTTACCCCAATTAAATTACTTATTCATTGCCATATCAATCAAACTATCAAATAACTATATTTCCAAGCTAAAAAATAGCAACTAAATTAATCTGGAGCAACAAAAAGGCAAGAATATCAGGGGAACTGATGAAAACAATGTAAAGGAAGGTGGCCTAGCTCCACTAGATCTAAAACTATACTGTATAACAGCAGTCATCACAACTACCTGGTACTGGTTAAGAAATATTCTCAGTGGGTTAGGATAGGTTCAAAAAAAACTGCAGTAAATGACTACAGCAATCTACTATTTGAGAAACCCAAAGATATCAACTTCAGGCATAAGAAATCACTATTTGACAAAAATTGTTGGGAAAATGGGAAATAATATGATATAAACTTGGCATAGATCCACATCTCACACCCTATATCAAAATAAGGTCAAAATGGGTAGAATATTTAGACTTAAAGAGTGATATCATAGATAAATTAATAAAAAACCCTGATCCATGGAAAAGGGATAAATTTATGATCAGAAAAGAATTAGAGCACATTATATACTGCAAAATGAATGATTTTGACTACATTAAATTAAAATTTTTTGCACTAATAAAATCAATGCTGCCAAAATTAGAAGGAAAGCAGAAAGCTGGGAAACATTCTTCACAACCAGGAGTTATGATTAAGGTCTTATTTCTAAAATATATAGAGAATTCCAACAAATTTATAAGATTACAAGTCATTCACCAATTGATAGATGGTCAAAGGATATGAACAGACATTTTTCAAATGAAGAAATTAAAGCTATAAATAATCAAATGAAAAAATGCTGCAGATCACTATTGATTAGATAAATGCAAATTAAAAACATGATATGGTACCATCTCACACCTGTTAGATTAGCCAAGATGAGAAAAGGGGAAGATGATCAATGTTGGAGAGGTTGGAGGTGGATTGGGTTATTGATGCATTGTGGATAGAGTTGTGAGCAGATCCAACCATTCTGGAGATCAATATGGAGCTATGCCCAAAGAGCAATAAAACTATTCATACCTTTTGACCCAGCAATTCTAATCCTAAATCCATATCCAGAAGAAATTGAAAAAAATGGGAAAAGTCCCACATGTCCCAAAATATTCATAGCAGCTCTTTTTATAGTAGCAAAGAATTGGAAATTGAAGGTATGTTCATCAATTGGGGAATGGCTAAAGTACATGAATATTGTGGAATTTTTTTATAAGAAGCCATAAATGGTCAGACTCTAGAGAAACATGCAATGTCTTATGGGATCTGATGCTGAGCTAAGGGAGTAGAAACAAGAGAATAATGTACACATCAACAACATTATGAGATGAACAACCTTGTTGGAAGCAGCTTTTCTCAACAGTCCCAAGAGTGAGGAAAACTGTATTTGACTAGTTACGGGCTATATCATCACCAAGCAGAGGAATAAAAACAAAACAAAATAAAATACACAGAAAAAAACAACCCTTCTGAATCTGATGAACACTTTATAAAAATTATCTCTTATTTATCTCTTTACTTCAATCCCAATTCTTCATGTCAAAAATTCCTTATTTGTAAAAATTTTAAAACAAAACATATCATATAAGTAAAATGTTCCCTGCTGAGGGGAAGGATGGTAGGAAGAGAGGGAGGAGGGAAATTTTGTAACTTGGAAATATGCATGTACAAATGGCTGAAAATAAATAAATAAATTTTAAAATAAAAAAACATAATTGGCCCTTTCTCATTGAAATGCTATAATATAACCAATTAAGAAATTAACTCTTTATCTATGTTAGGTTTTCTTTTGTTTTGCATTTTTTCTATCCTCTCCTATATTTATTTTCCTCCATAATAGTTAATATGCCCTGTTTATGAGACAAGCAAAAATATGAAAATACTATTCAACATTGATAACAATTTCACAAATATGTTCATTGAAACTATAATCCAGGGAGGGGTTCTTAATGGCATGGTTTATCTATATTTCAAATGTTATTATATGACTGTCTCTTTTTGATATTAATTGCATACTGACTTCATTGGTTATGAGCTAAGTGTGCATCTTTTGATTCATTGTTCCACTGTTCATATGATTAATGTATAAATTATCTAATGCATTTTAAAATTTAAAGCTGTTTTATTGAGTGCTTAATACTGTCATTATGCTTGTTATTTATATATGACTTATTTCCCCTTAACAGATAATAAATTTTATAAAGAAAGGGTCTATTTCTTTTTTCATTGTTTCAATTCCCCTCTGTACATAGTAAGCACCAGAAAAATATGTGGGAAATGAATTAATAAGCAATAATTTAGATAGGTCTTAAGCAGAAGGAGAGATTAATAAAATAATTTTAAATATTTTAGCAAACTGGTAAGAAAAGGATTATTGGGGAGAGCAAGTCTCTACCCCCTCTTATAACATTGTAATTCAAGACTATCTAGTTTTCCTACATGTAGGTCTACCTTGATGGTATTTATGTGGAACACTAGTATGAGGAAAGAAATTATCTCCCTGAACATAAGCTTATTGAAGGAGACAGGCATAAAGAAACATATTCCTATCACACTGAGGTGAAACACATATGTCTATAAAAGAATATAGAACTGAGCTAGATATTCACTTTTGACTCATGGACTGTCATGGAATTAAATAAAGGAAGGGCTAGAAAGATTAGGAAGCTCAGTTCTAGCTCTCAATTAATGACTTTCAGCCTCATTTAATTGATTATGATTTTTTAATACCTAGAAAATAAATCTTTTAAGCCTTAGAAAGGTTGTGCATCTTTTCATATCTGAAGTATTCTTGTATAAGGTTTTGTGACATAAAATCAATATCTAGTGGTATCTGAAAGTTACCTGAAATGTTGTATTACATCCTTTTAAAAGATTTGAAATGTTGACATAAACAGTAAAACCTTACTAATTTTCACTGCCATATTGTGAAAATTTGATAATTTGTCAAAAAATGCTCAGCAGTGTCACTTACTTCCCAGTAAATATTGCATAACAGGAATATTTTTTATAAAGCAGTTAAAGGAAAATTTCATTTTAATACTTAACAGTCAATGACTTCAATTAGCTATCAGAATATGAATCTAATTTTTGCACTAACTCATTAGCCCTTTTCTGAGTTAATTTCGTTCAACTTTAGTTTATAAACTACATTTTATAATGAATAATTATTTCATGAATACAAAACTATTCTCAGATTATTTTAAATTGAGAATCTTGCTTCTTTTCCCTACCTTAGAATAGACATTCCAGTGAATATTTGATCTCATCAATTTGGGTGTTCTTAAAAATGAAGATGATAAACCATCCAATACTATTTATCATGAATTATTCAAGTCCTCACATAAGGCCTCCCACAAAATCAAACTCTTTTCATCTTCACCTAATATGAGGATGTCAGTGGAGCAGTCTGGTTGTCTACTGTCATTCTTTGCCATCTTCATGTGATCAGATGATTTCCTTTTATGTTAAATTTCCCTTAGAACATTCCTCATTTTAATATGTGTGTTTCTGTGTGTGTCTGTATGCATGCATATGTGTTTTTGTGTGTGTGTGTGTGTGTGTGTGTGTGTGTGTGTGTGTGTGTGTGTGTGAGAGAGAGAGAGATCTTATTTGGTGCCTGCCATGTTCAATACCTACTGATTCTTTTTACAAGTTAATTATGAGATTTCTCTGGAATATAAAAGTCTTGAATGGCTCTCATTCTTTCCTTATTTCCAATTCACACTTTTTTTTAATAGTATTATTTTTTCCTCTTACATTTAAAGATAGTTTTCAACATACATTCAACTCAATAAGATTTTGAGTTTCAAATCTCTCCCCCTCCCAAGGCAGTAAACAATCTAAAACAGGTTATGCATGATTTCTTGAACACAGATCCTTTTGAGTCCAGGACATGTGCTCTAAACACCCATGCTTGGAAGAGTCATGTTTTATGACATTTATCTGGGATTAATGTCAAGAGTCCATTATCATCTTAATGCGATGATAAGAAATTTGATTAGGTAAAGTGTCTGGCACTTAATAAATGTTTATTGATTGACTGATCTTGTTAAAGACATGGGGATATCTAGGAAAAAACAAACAAAAAAAACAAACTAGTCCTTGGACTTCCAGAGTATGCAGTTTCCTAGAAAGATCAATAGGCAGAAATAGAGCCTATTCAAAGATAGATAAATACTAAACAGACTGAAGAGAGAGAAAGAGAGAGAGAGAGAGAGAGAGAGAGAGAGAGAGAGAGAGAGAGAGAGAGAGAGAATTAATAACCACATGTAGATGACACAGAAAAATAATGTCTGAAAAAAGAATTTTCAGATAAATAGGAGAAAGTGGAAAGGTAAGCATAATGTCATGTAAGTCAATGAAAGAGAAAATATTCATCAAGTGGTGGCATTTAATAATATCAATGACTTCTGAGAGTGAGAGGATGATTGCTGAGAAAAGATCTTTAGGTTTAGCACTTAAAGAATTATCTGATAGCACTGGCAGGCTCAGTAGTAGTGAAAAGGAAGGCACTTAAAAGGGTCTGAAATATTGGGCTCCTAAATTCTAGTCATATGACTAAGGGTATTGACCATTGAATCCATATTTAGAAAGTTTCTTAAAGATTCTTAGTGGTTTAAACCTAGGGACAAATTGTATAAATGAAAAATCTACCCTTTGAGCAAAAGTAAAATTGGCAATATTGTCTGTACTTATAGAGTGTGAAGTGAACTCTTGTGCTCTCTGAACAAACCTTATCTTGTCATCACATGATAACAGCAAAAAATCAGGAAAGTTCCAGACAGATCAAGGGGAATATGCACAAGGATGTGAATGGGGTAACAATTTTGATGGCTCCATTTGAATCAGTTTCACTCATAAAGAGGGGTACTTGAGTTAGATTCATGTTGTGATTGTTAAACTGGCCTCTACTTTGTGACATGTACAGAGCAATCTGTATCCCATATTCCTATGCATATTTGAGTGGCCTTTTAGGAAAAAAAAAGTCCGGCATTTTTGTGATATGCATATGTTCCTCTGGGCTTAAGTGCATTACACTCATTTGGGTCTTGTATTATTCAAGGACCCAGAACACAGAATAAATCAAGACAAGGAATGAACAGTGTCATGCTCTTCAGGAACATGTCTTAAGAGAAATATTTGAGTTTCTGCTTATCTTAATCTCTTGCCCTTTGGAGAGAGAATGTCCAGTGATGGACAGTTTTTTTGACCATACATTATCCATCTATTCTATACCCCCTATGCTCCTAAAAATGAAAAATTTTTAAAGTAAATAAGAGTAAATATTTCCTAGAGTAATTGAAAAAAATTATACATCAGAGAGATTGCATGTGTGCATTTAAGTTGTCATTTTTAAATCTCACTGTTATCACAATTTCAGAGGTACAACCTTGGTCTTGAAAAAATGTCCAAAGTAAATGTTTGACAAAATACCATACTGTGTATCTAGAGAGATACCATTAAAGGTAATCTTTACCTGTCTGTTATTTGGAAGAAAAAAGAATGAATTGTGTGATATACTCAATTTGAAATTCTCAAAAATAATTACAGTATTTGATCTTCACAGTAAAAAATAATTTAGCAAAATAGTATTTCTTAACAGTACACTTTTCAAACTGAATTGCTTTGTAAGGTTTGTTCAGAGAGCACAAGAGTTCACTTCACACTCTATAAGTACAGACAGTATTGCTTATTTTACTTTTGCTCAAAGGGTAGATTTTTCATTTTATACAATTTGTCTCTAGGTTTAGACCACTAAGAGTCTTTAAAAAACTCTCTAAGTATGAATTACAAAACTAAGAATAAGGCCATGGAAATTCTATGCAGAAAGCCCAGTGAGAAAGCACAGGTATTAATTTTGTTCTTCCACTAAATGGCTATGACCTTGTACAAGTCACAGCCTTTCTTTGGGTCTCAGTTTCCTCAGCTGAGATAATTGAACTTGGTTGTCATTAAAGTCATTTTTAGATTGATGTAGATCATTTCTATTTATCTATCTGTCTGTCTGTCTATCTGTCTATCTTTCTATGATCTATCTACCTATCACAATTCCATTTATATAATGGAACTATATATATATATATATATGTATATATATATATATATTATATATATCAGAAGTGATAAGGGCTATACCCTGATTTGCTGGACTGAGGCATTTCACAATAAAGGTGTGCTATATAAGCTTCATATGAACCCTTTGAAAGGCTTTTTGATTTGAAGGAAAGATTATGTAGAAGATATAGGATAAAAACTAGGTCCTCCTAAACAAATTTTCCATATATGACCATTCAGTAAATAAAGGAGAAGAAGAAATGAATAAAGAGATAGCTCATAAGGTGAATGCAGATGACAAAAAAATGAACCTTCAGATTAAAGGGAAAAGGTAAAAGATCAATATTATCTGATCAATATTATAATCTGAATGAGATTATAATATAGAGTTTTATGAAATCATTGTATACTTTTAAGAAGGATGATATCAAGCTAATGAATCAGAAATTTCATGGAGTTTTTGGTAGCTTTTTTTTTGTTGGTAATATGTAACAAGGTATTAAGTAGAAAGGAGCATTTTTCTCCCCCACCCAGTACCTCTTCTTTACTTCTTTGAGGTCCCAATAACCTTCAGAACACCCAGGTTTATAACCTTAGAGTAATCATTGGCTCTTTCCCTTTCTCTTTCCTTTCCCAATCCAATACATTATTGTTTCTTCAAACTATCTTTCATTGCTGTCTTTTTGTTCCTTCAGTTTATTCAAACAGCTAAGACTTAGTTCAAACCCCTATTACCTGTCATTTTTAACTATTACAATAGAATTCATTTTTATATTTAATCTTCAATATTTCCCTTCTTCCTCCTATTTTCTGTCTACCCCAATTCTATCTATTTTTCAAAAGTCTAGCAAGTCTCTCCATATATCTTACAAATAATCTTATGTGCAGTTCTGATTTTGTCATTCTTTTCATCAAGAAACTTTAGCACTTCCCTGTTATTTCTAGAGTAAAAACATAAACCTTGATGATTTGCATTTAAAGCAATGGTCAATAATTTCCTCTCATATATTTCTTTCCCACATATATCTTCTGTTCCAGTCAAACTGGCAAATTTGCAATTCTTTATTAAAGATTTTATCTACTGGTTCCATGTTTATGCATAAGCTGCCCCCACCATCCCTAGTATGGTCTCTCGTTTCATACTCACTTTGAAATCTCCTAATTCAAAGGTTTTTTTCCCCTACAGAATGTCCCAATAGTTAATGTCTTCCATCACCCTGCAGTAACTTTTGTATATGTTTTTCTTTTACTTATCTGTGAAAATTTTGACTCCTTCAGTATGTTTGCAATTAATCTTTGTAATTTTACCCCTAGAACCTTGTATAGTTCCTTGTAAATAGTAAGCAATTAAGTGATTGTGGAATGAATATATGAGCAGTGATAGAGGCAGTAGAGTGAATTTCAGGGCATATGTCACATAAATGGAAGATGATTTAAGTATGTGATTATGAAGATGAAGAAATGATTAATAGGTCATATCATGAGCTACTAATAATAACTAAAAAGAAATAAACAAACTAGTCTTTAAAATATGCATTCCAATCAATTGATTACAGGATAACCATCCCCTGCTTCCTGTAGCATATGGTCATGTCCCAGGTTCACAAGAAAAGGAAAAGATAAGATTCCTAAAGGGATTAAACTAACCTCTTTGACTGACTAGACCTGCTTAATGAAGGGAAGCTTTAAAAACTCCAAGTAATCTTGTAAAAGCTAAGACAAGTAGTAATAGCCAAAGTCTCTTTTTGACCCAGCTGATAGTTTAAATGCCACCTATCCACCGGCTCCTAAATTTCTACCAGCATGATTCAGTATCATTCTCTAATTTCAAGTTTCCTGATCCTTGCTCCTAATATCTGACACTATTTAATATCTATAAATACCCACCTCACTTCATGTGTGTTGGGCATCTAACTCTAGTGAGGATTCCAGCAATCTATTCTCCATGATGACCCCTTCATTTTATGAGTATCTGTTCTTAATAAAGCTTGCTTACTTCGCTTTCTCTCTGTTCTCTCCTTAGAGGCCTGATCTATAATGCAGAGTTGTGACTGACATTCTAAGCAGATGCCCTTTAATTCTTTCCCCATCTCCTTTTTTTAACTTAGGAAGTGTAGAATGCTTGAGATGGAAATGATTGAAATGCAAACTTAGGGCTTCTCAAATTGTATTTTGTTGATTTTGTTTTTCTCTTTAGTAACTGATAAGAGACAATGCCACTTTTTCCTATATTGGACTGTGGTTTAAAGATCTGTGCTAATATCTATGCTATGATCTCCATTAAAATAACTTCTCTGATTGAAATGTTTATATTCCTCAGATAGAGTGTGCTGGCAGCAGATTACCACCTCCCTTGTTCACCAGAAACATCTACTTCAGAAGCAATGGTTCTAGCAAACCCCCAACCTCATTATTATCAATCTTCTGCCCAGTGTAGAACTCTTTGTCCTGCCTTTTTGGAAAGAAGGAAAACAAACATTTATTCAGTACCTACTATGTGAAAGGCATTGTGCTAAGTGCTTTACAAATATGATAGTTTTTGTCCTGTAATAACTCTACTCTGTAAAAACTATTATTATTCAAATTATACAGTTGGGGAAACTGAGGTGGGAAGCTATTAAGTGAATTGCCTAGGATCTCATACACACAACTAGTAAGAATCTGAAGTCAGGTTTGAACCCAGGTTTTACTTTCTCTAGATCTATCATTCTATTCATTGCAGCAAGGCTTCAAAAAAGTAAGGAGTAGTAGCTTTGTCTTAAGAAAAGTATAGGAATATCAGTTTGAGGTGGAAAAGCAGAAGGATTTAGCAAAGACCAGTTATGACAGGAAAGGACCTGGGAGAGTTCAGCATAATCACAATATACCATTAATTCTACTCTTCATGTAATATTCTTTTCTACAATACATATAAAAAAGTGTTTTTTCCCTTCTTAATGCCGTTAGCTAACTCTGATAAAATTTGCTTTTTATCTGGTCTTATACTTTCTTTGTGGTTTATTAGATTCATTATCTCCTTATTTCACAACTTCTTTTGTCCTTCATTCCTTTACATGCCTATTTCTCCCAGTCTATATTTTAGATACATGAAAGCAATAAATGTTTTTTTAGTTCTTACAATCTTTATTAAAGAATTTGTTACTATTTTTCAAAATAATGTCTCCTTTAGAATAATAGAGCATTCTTATACTGTCACAAATTTTTAGAACTTCTTAAAGTACCATTTTCTTTTAATTTTAAAATTCCTTTCATAAGATACTTTTATTTCCTTTTGTTTTTTTATTTTGATTTAATTAATAGAAAGTATTTTGAACTTAAAACCCACTTCTTACTAGAAAAATTTCACATTGCCCATTGTCAATTAAAAACAAATTCTATCTTGCTTATTACATTATTTAAGTTTCCCAATATATATTTTCCCCCTCCCCTTTGGGAAAAAAATATTCTTAAAGGAAAAAGGACTAGAATTTTGATTTGACATCCCTGATATAGAGTTATCTCTAGTAAGAAAACTCCCTTAATCAATTCAAATCAGAACCATTTTTTTCCAACATTCACTATTAGCTGTCCAGAACTTTTAAGAAGTTAAGTGAATTGCCTAGAGTCATAGAATAGAAAGCAGATGTTAGAGATAAGACAAACCTAGCTCTTCCTGGTGCCATGGATTTAAAAAAAAATCCATGTTTCCATCCCTTATTACAAAGAATGTAAAAAAAGATGAATAATCCTTAAAAACTTCTCAAAGTAAATGATACATAAAAAAATAATCTGAAATTATTTTCTATATCCCTATTTGACAGGAATCAAAGTGGTCCTCCCATCTCTAACAAAAAAAAAGTATGAAAATATTTCATTATTTTTTTTTTCTTTTGGACCAGCTTGGTTTGCATATTTTTGCAACCAAAAAATTCTTTCCTTTTTTTATTGACCCAATCATTTTAAAACAATAGGAAAATCAAGTCATTATGACCTAAAATAATAGTTCATGGCACAAGCATTTCTTCATATTTCAGTAGAAAAATATGAAATTTGTGCTCCAAGATTTGTCACTTTTGAGACCATGTAAGTCTCTAAGCATGAGTGCTAAATTAGATGTCCTCAAAAGTCCCTTGCAGCTTTAAAAAGTGATTCTAAATATGTATTTCAGTAGTTCACAAAACTAATGATTACTGCTATAAATTGTAGGATACCTCAAAAATTACCTTGCCTAAAAAATTAACGAACTATTTAGATCACTCATGGATGAGAGCACATATTAGAATTTATGATATTGCACCTAAAAATTCTTCCTTTGATATATTCCATGTTCCAACCAAAATAAACATTTCTATTACTCATTCCTGTCTTCCCCCTCATATCTATGCTTTTGCTCATGTTATTCTCATTTCCTATAATGCCATTTCTCTGTCTCCATTTGTGCCCAAAGTCTGTGCTTTACCTCAAAGCATAGAACACATATTAGCTCTTTCATGAAATCTCTTTTCTACCCAGAGAAAGGAAGCTCTTTTTTTCATGAAATTGTCATAAAACTTGCCCCAGAATCAGTAGGATAATTAGAGTACTAGGGTCCACAAGTCATTAAAATCTAAATTTAAACCCTACTTCAAATCCAATCCTTTATTTACTAGTTGCAGGATTCTAGATAAGCTAATTAATGTCTCAGCTTCTATTTTCTTATTTGTATTCCTTAAGGGAGTTGGCCTCAGTGTTGCTTAATATTGCTTTGTTAGATCTTCAAATTTATAATCCTTAAATATCTTGTCCTTTCCGCTGTCTCTCTCATGCAATATATTTCTCTCTCTCACTCTCATATACATTTAATTATGTACTTGTCCTTTCCTTGCATACTTGCATAAGATTATATGTTCTTTGAAAGCAAGGCTTGAGTAATATCAATCATTGTCATCTTCTTCCATATTTTTTTTTTTACCACAGAGTAAATGGTAGCATTTTTGGGTCTGTCTTAAGATATCTAAAAGAAAAAATTGGACAAATGAAGGAACTTACATTAAGACATAATTATTGTATAAATATCCATATTTTATAAATAAATGGTATCTGATAACTATTTCTAAGGAATAAATGATTATTAATTTCTACATTTTACTTTATCCTTTCTACTTTTTTAAAAATTTGTATTTTTTCTTTCACATAACTTTGGTTTTCATATTATATAATATGACATGAAAGATGTCTAACTCATTTTTTGTATCTGTGAAAACCAGAAAAAATATAATGAAACCAAGGCATCTATAATAGTGAATACTTGTTCTAGAAGCAAGTTTAGAAAAAAGCTTCAGTTAACTCCCTAAAACTTCTTCCCAAGAAAATTGCACAGAATATTATGTAGCATTAAAACTTCCTGATAAACTCTAACATCTCAGCAGGGATTTTAATTTCATGGTTTTTCTCTATTTAATGTTTTGCAACTAAAGGGGATGGCACACTACTGAAAATACATTTTATATATGAATGATATACTTATGTTATATTTTATGCTTAAATAACACTCTGTTCCTTCCACAAACTCATCTGTAGCAGGTATGCACATAATCTCCCACCTCCTCTTCTATGATGAATCCTCAAGTGAATGTGCTAGAAAAAATCTTTTTTCTGAATATGAGGGAAAATTGAAGAACTCATGGAGAAGAGATGGAGAAGAAAGAAAGAATATTGGATATAGGAATAGAGAGGACAGGAAGAAGAAGAAAGTACAAATAAGTTTTAAGGTACAGCTGGATATATATAGTGCCTAGTGACAGGAAGACCCTGGTAAGAATCTAGTCTCAGATATTTGCTAGCTGTGTGACCTTGGATATATCACTTAATTCTTCATCTATAAAATGACTTAGAAAAAGAAATGGTAAACCACACCAATATCTTTGCCAAGAAAACTCCAAATGGGGTTCCAACAAATAGGACATGGTTGAAACAAAAATAGCAACAAAGTCTTAAGCATATGTAGTAACAGTACATGGTTTGTGCATAATCCATAAAGACTGGATTATGGAACCTCCACTTTATAGAAATTCTGAATCTATCAGAACTATTACAAGAACATTTAGAACCTGATTCTAGAGGTTTTTAAAGCATTTATGTTATCCTAGAAGTAATAGGGAGCATTGAAGTTTAGTGAGTTTAAAAGTGACATAATCAGGACTATATTTGAGAAAAGATGGCAAGGGATTGGAATAAGATGGTAGCTACATGAAAAAGATTAGGAATTAGATGCAAGACATGAAGAAACAGCAAGATTTCCAGATGGAAAGATGAGAAGAAAAGTAAAATATTTCAGATTTTCCAAAAAGGGGAGTAGAGTTATTTTGATGGTCAAGGAATTTATGTACAAACCCTTTGTGCATTTTTAAAGATTTGGGAAGATTGAATAAAATTTACCTCATTTTTGATACTCACATTTCATTTATTTTATATTTTTTAGGGGTTTTTTTGCAAGACAAATGGGGTTAAGTGGCTTGCCCAAGGCCACACAGCTAAGTAATTATTGTCTGAGACCAGATTTGAATCCAGGTACTCCTGACTCCAAGGCTGGTGCTTTATCCACAGCATCACCTAGCTGCCCCGATACTCACATTTCAGAGTGAAATATACTATTTGGAAAAATCTTGGAAATGTAATGTATCAGATTTTGTCAATGATTCAAGTCAGATAATGATGACATTTTCATGATTTCAATGTTTGGAGCCAAAAGATGAAGTTAAGGTGGCAATTTCAATATATTCCTACCCAACTTGTATAACTTTTTAAAAAATTTTATTTATTTAAGGCATTGGGATTAAGTGACTTGCCCAAAGTCACACAGCCAAGCATTTATTATTAAGTGTCTGATGCCAGATTTGAATTAAGGCGCTGCTGACTTCAAGGTTGATGCTCAATCCACTGTGCAACCCAGCTGCCCCCCAACCTGTAAAACTTTTATCCATGTCAGTTAACTATTAGACATTCTCTCAACATGCATGTTCTTGTCTTTTGACACCAGTATTTTCAATAGGTCACATGAGTTGTTTTATCAATTATCTCGCTCTATATGAACAACCCATGTTCTTTTTCTTAAGATGAGGGAAGCATAGTTTTAGAACACAAAAAAAAGAACATTAGAATTCAAATTTTCTCATTTGTGAAAGAGGAGAGCTCAAATGATTATTAATGATAATGTCTTTATACCATGTTCCCTACATAATTAATTAAATTGTGTGCATTGATCAAACAGTGAAAATGAAAGAAAAAATAGAGAATATTGGGAAGACATATAAACTGATGCTGAGTGAATTTAGCTTAATCAGGAATAACATAAATGGAAAGAGCAAAACAGCAGTTGAGTACTATGTAATTACAATAACACGGGTTGTCTAGATTTTCAAAATGTACTTCTTTCCATTTTTTGAAAGAGTAGAAGACTATGAATGTGGAATTTTTCATATACAGTAATATGTTGACAGATTTTACTGAACTGTTTTTATCCTCTACTTAAAAAATCCTTATTATAAGAGATGGCTTACTGGGTAGGGGATAAAGAGGAAGATAAGTAGAAATAAAGCTGAGATAAAAAGAAGATATTAGTAAATGTTTTAAATATTTTTAAATATTTAATTTTTTTCTTTTGCCTCCAAAATATTTTAGTTTAAATATTTGAAAAATATTTTAAGTGATTATTAAAGAATCATTCAATATTCACTCTATATTAGAGAAGTGAGGGACACTTTAAATATTACATAGTCCAACACTTTCATTTTACACACAAGGAAGCTGAGATCCAGAAAGATTAAGTGACAACCAATGTTACCCAGCTAATGAAGTTCATGTCAGAAGTGGGATCTGAATCCATATTATTTGACTTCAGTGCTTCTGATCTTTCTACTACAAAATAGTAGAAACAGTGCCTCTATAAATTTATTAAACTCATATGAGTTATGAACTTAAGTTATGCCAAAAATATTTTATTTAGCTTTCTATGGGTCAATAATTTGGACTTGATAATTATGCATAGAACATGAAGAACCCATGAGTGAAAACAAGAGAATTGTGGTTAGCTGTTAACTTTTTTCTTTTACACTATCGACATATATCACCTAAGTCATGATTGACAAGTTTATTTGAAAACTGACATTTGAAACTTTTTTAGGATATTGGGTAGATACTTCAGTGAAATATTGCTCCAGAAAGTCAATATGTACTATATGCTTTAGCCTATGTTTTTAAAATATGGGAGTAAAAGTGACTGCTCTCCATTGTGTTACCACTCCTCACTATCCTTAACTCTGTCCCACTACTGATATTTTGTATATCAGAATCAATCTCCTAAATCTTAAATATGACTTGTTAAGAAGCTTTTTATAGCAACAACATGCCAAGCACATGTAATAGATGGGGGAATTCCTCAAATTTTATATAGTTTAGTTAGAGTTAAATTCATTTTTCTTTTTACTTTTTAAATGTTTTATTCATATTCCCCTTTAACATCATTGTCACTTCTCAATGATTACCCTTATCTTATCCTTACCTTATTCTCCAATAGAACATTCCCTTAAACACAGTCATGAAAAACAAATCATCATATTGACCATGAAAATGCAAGCCACATTTTGAATTAGCATTGTTTATCTGAAGTCATGTTCAAATATATCATTGCTTTTCTATTATCCTTAAACTAGTATGGGGGGGTAGTAATCAAATAAAGATCACATATTATACATTTCAAAAACTCATTTTCTCTATAATCAATTTCAGTATGGGTTTTGTTCAAACTGAAAAAAAGATAATATAACAAAATTACTTTGTACAGGGCCAGAAAGTACTTCTTCCTTAAATCTTATCTCAGCTCTGGAGTAAATGACAAGAGTCATGAATCCAGAGAAAAGAAATGCAAGGATTATAACACCTGTATAAGTACAAGGTAGCTTTTAATACTATGTAAATTCTATTTTTAGGTTTCAAGAGCATACTGCTGAGAAAGCAACAGGGTCATGGAGTTCCAATTGCCTCTTTCCACTCTCTGAGTAAAATTAGTCCTTGCATAAATGATTAAAGTTGATTTTCATGATGCTGTGCTCTAATAAGCATATTGTTACCAAAGGCATTGGATTCTTTTCTTAGTTATAAGTTGAATGCTAATAGTTATTCCTCTAATATATAATCCCCTAAGAAAGTGTTCATTAGTGAAAATGTAATTTCCTTTATACCAGAGAAACCTTTGCCCTTCACTAAGTCAGTATGCTTCTTTGTTCTTCTATTAGGTCCAGAGGAAAATCACCTATACTTAGAGATTTGTACTGATCAAAGTTCCTTGAAGACATGTAATATATATATAGCTGAGAGAAAATGTATGATGTAGGGGATGGAACATTATCTTTGCTGTCATATGAATAGTTTACATTTTTGCCTCAAGACACTTCCTAAGTGGGTAATTTTGGAGAAGTTACAATTTGTTAGAACCTCAGTTTTCCTCATTTATAAAATTGAAGCAATTTTTTTGGGGGGAATCTGACTAACCTGTAATATGAGTGTACATCTTCTTGTGCCATTGGTTAATAACCTCTACCTGAACTGAAATTACACACAGCCTCTAAGAATTATTATTAGAGAAATACACTTAGGCTTTAATCTGCTATTAAAGACAAATTGGAGTCTCTAATCTAGTTAATAACTATTCATATTAATCTAAGCAAGTCAGATCAATGTCCTAGGTCAATTCTGCTGCTCAAAACTTCTCATAGAACTGTCTTGTCATGGAACACCATTGTTCTATTAGAAACCAAGAGGGACTGAAATTCAGGGAAGCCTGGAGGAATTTGCATGAACTGATGCTGAGTGAGATGAGCAGAACAAGAAAAACACTGTACACCCTAACAGCAACATGGGGGTGATATTCGAACTTGATGGACTTGTTCGTTCCATCAGTGCAACAACCAGGAACAATTTTGGGCTGTCTGCAATGGAGAATACCATCTGTATCCAGAGAAAGAGCTGTGGAGTTTGAACAAATTTCAAGGACTATTCCCTTTAATTTAGAAAAAAAAAAAAAGATATCCTATTGTCTGATCTTGTTATCTCTTATGTTTTATGTTTCATCCTTAACAATGTGATTTCTCTCTCATCATACTCAATTTGGATCAATGTACAACATGGAAACAAAATAAAGACTGACAGATTGCTTTCCATGGGGGGGGGAAGTAAGATTGGAAGGAAAAATTGTAAAACTCAAAACTCATATAAAATCTTTAAAAAAAAAAGAATGTTTTCACTCTAAGAAAGATATAATCAAGACACCTCCCAATACCTAGATTTTGAATAGGTGTGTTACAAAAAAGATATTTCAATTCATACAACTAAATAGATCATGAATCATAACAGAAATCACGCAATAGTTATAAGGGCCACATGGTCCTATTAGCATCCTGAATTTAAATACTTGTATTTCAAATCATAATCACTTGTCTTGCTTAAGTGGAGGTAGATGGTTAGAAATAGCTCTTGGGAAACAGGATAGTCTTCTCCCGAGTTCATAAAAGCTGCCTTCACTGGGACAGGATGGAAGATATGAGAGAAGCAAGGCCTCAGTTAATGAAAATCCATCCCAGCTGTAAAAAATTTATTTGCTTCTTTTTTTCTCTTGTCTGTGCTTATATCTTTCAATTTCAGCATATTTATTTGACCATCTTTGTGGGAAGCATGTAAATTATTCTGTATACACTTAGTTTTGTTTTATCAGTAGGCAAATATATACCTGCATATTCTAGTTATCAGCCATGCTGATAGTAATATCTATCACTAGCCAAGGACCCACCTGAGTGATCATGCTAACACTAACATTCATCTACAATTCTGATGCTGCCTATATAGCTTCCTGAGTTAATTTAGTGCAACTAAATCCTAGACTGAAGAAATGTTTACACACATTTACTACAAAACTTCCCTCTGTAATGTGAATGAGTTCTATTTTTAGGAGAAATGTATAGGGATTTTGCTCTATAATGGAGTACTGATGAAGAACACAGCATTCTAGTAAACTGACTTCTTGGAATAGGGAATAACATTTTCATGTTAGCCCAGGGGATTTTAACATGGATCCATTTATGTTTTGCTATCAGATTTGAGCATAGATGGGGAAAAATGCATCTTTATTTTTACTAACCTCTAACTGAAAATTAGCATTTTCTTAAATTATGAATCAGAGGGAAACTATTTTGAGAAAAGGGTCATAGCATTCATCAGATTGAGAAAATGGTCCATCAAAAGGTTATTGTTAATTTTTTTGCTTTTGTTTGATTAATTCTTTCTAGTATAATATAAATCTTGATGATCATTAAACCCTCATTCAAGATATAAAAATCGGTCAGCATTTTGTTTGACTCCTATGATTGCCAGACACTGAGCATATAATGGATAAAACAATATATGCTTACAAAGAGTTTACATTTGATTGGGGGAAACAAACCATAGATGTTCTTAGACCCTTTTCCCTCCAATTAGTGGAGATGTAAACCTGATTACTGTTAGTAGTCAGGAAAATATAATGCAAGCATTCCAAATACCTCTAGTAAAATAATATATTCCAATTTTGTTGTGCCATAATTCTTTTCATTTAATTTGAAGTTCATGTTTGAATATTGGGGCAGGGGCAGGATTACTCTGTTTATTGTATTTTTGTATTTCCTTATTTCAGTCAGACATGATGGAATATTTTTTTCTTTTGGAATCAAAAGGCATGAGGTAGCCACCTTCCTCATATTTATTTTTTTAATTTGTTGACTTTTCTGTTTATAACATTCATTTCTCATTAAATCTGCCCTTCCCTCTTAATTCCCAATCTAAACTCTCCTTAAACAAATATTTATTGAGCAATGTGTTTCACATAATAAACAGCAATGCTTTATGGTATAAAATCTAATGACCTAAAAAGAGGAAGACTTGGTTTCATCATGGCTATGATATTCCCTCTACCCCCCCAAGTTCCCTACCAGATCTAGTTCAAGTAAATGTTGACTTTCTCTCAGCTGAAGCCCATTTCCATGTGATCATAAACAAATATAAAAAACAATTTTTCTATAAAAGTTATATGCCAAAATCACATTAAATAAAATCAAACTAAAATCAGTACAAAATACTGAACACTACTGAATGAGTTTATACATGCCATAAACTGCTCCAATTATTACTATTTTTTTATCTTCAAAGTCTCATGGGCCATTTCTCAGGAAGGCAATAATCCACAAATGGATCTTTAATTGAATAACTGTGTTGGGACAGGCTCATTAGTTTGGATTTTAACTTAAAATTAATATATTTCCTTTTATTTGTGTCTTTTATACTACATTGGTTGCTTATATAATAATTTTGAACTATTATCAACTTTAGATCAATACTGGAAAAGGAACATTTCTTATTAAAACAAGTGTACACCTAGCTACTTAGTCGCCATTCCATCAAATACTTTAAATAAAATCAGAACTACTTTGCTTTCATAGATTTAGAACTGAAAAGGATCTCATATGCCAGTGAATACAATCCTTCATTTTAAAGAAGAAGAAACTGAGGCATGGAGAAGTTAAATGCCTTACCTAGCGTCACATTGGCAATAAGTGTTGAAGCTGTTGTTCTGATTCCAAGTACAGTTGCCTATGAATTAAGTCATACTGCTTCCCACCCTATGGCTAGCAAGGTATGGTATTGTATTGGTCTGATGCTTTTTTGAAGTAAATTTGAAACTGTTCCATGTTCTTACACTTCTAATTTTATTTCATTTCATCTTATAATTTATTTTCAAGCCCACAGATGTATTCTTTATTTTATAAATCTTGTGGAGTCCTTCCATGCAAGATAATGCTATTTTAACCTGATGTGAGCTCTAGCTTTTCTGAGGAAGAGGTCATTTGAAAGCAGAATTGTCAGGAAAAGTAAAGGAAGAAGAGACTTTGAAGGGAAGCTAAGAATTATTTGTATACTTTTTGTTAAATAAAACCAATAAGTATCTTCTATTTGCTCATTTAGATATCTGTGCAATCAATTAAAAGTCCCAGAGCTCTTAAAACATCTTACACACAATATATTATTGTTTGTTTTTTTGCATTTCCAAGATATAATTGGACTCTTCATTGCCCCCCAAATAGCTCAAAATCAAGCATTTAGCAATTTTTTTCTGCCACCTAGATTCAAAATTACAAAACTAATGTCCACTATGTGACATGCTGTAACTTTTGCATAAGAAGTGGTGCCAAACCTGACATCTATGCCGAAAAAGAGAATAGTTTCCATGTAATAAACTGGTTATGTTGTGATACTAAAGGAAGACCAGACTTCATCTCTACAACTATTTCCTATACTATAATCAATCAATTAATGCAGTCTGATATGGGAAACTATTACTTTGGAGTTAACAGACAAGTGTTAATAGATTGTTGCCCATAGATAGGAGGTACTGATAGAGGCAGTAATGCTTAAGGTACTATTTTGAATGACTATTACAAAATGTAATATGTTGCAAGTACCATAAATATTTCCATATAATATAATTTCTAGATAATAATGTGGAAATTGTTCCAAAAGATTAAAACGGTAAATCTCAGGACATCAAACGGCACAACAGGAATAAGAAATTATGATGAGAGGGAAACAGTAGAGAAGGAGAGAAGAAATGAAGTTGTCAGTCAATTAACAGATGCTTATTAAATAGTCCCCAGGAATATATAACATTTTATTTGGGACCTAGGATATATGTTATTGAGTAGACTCTGCCCTTTCATTCTTATAAATCTAACAGATAGAGACAACAAAATTATTGGATCTTGAGATATTTGCCTCCCTGCAGCTATAACTACACTGACCAAGTTACAATTTATATTTTAAAAAGGAACTTTTTTCAGCTTTTTTTTTATGGAGTCATTTCAGATTCCAAAAGTATTAAAAAGTGTTGTCCTTCTTAAATGCAGGCTAGGTAATGTTCTTGATAACTGTCCTTCTGTGTTTGCCCCAATGATACATAATCGAGATACATGTGACCTGACATGTAAGACAAGGGCTTCTTGAAAACAATGGACCTCCCTTAAGGAATAAAGACATTATATGAAGATTGACTGTATTGTAAGGCATTAAGGACTTCCAAAGAATCCAAATAATTCTACAGAGGCTTCTGGTGAATATGAAATACCTAGGGTGCTTTTATCCAAGGAGAAAGGGGTTGGGATTGGATCTAAAAGGGAATCTCATTTTAGGAAGGGTGAAGGGAAAAATTGAAACCTCTTGAGAAAAAGCTAAATCAAAAGGACAAAGTGTGAAGAAGTGAGATTCTCAGACTGAAATGTGAGCCATTGTCATCAATGTCATTGCAATCCCTCTTGTATGTGCTTATACTGTCCTTTGCATACATTACCACCCCATAAACAGAGGTAGAGAGGAAATTAAAAATTTCTGTTTCATTTAATTGATTCTATTCTGTAATTGACTCTATTCTGTATTATTGCCCCATTTTGTCAAGTCACATTTCTGGGCTCATGAGTACATTCTTCTGACTTAATTTAATGGTGTGATTGAAAGGAAACATATTACTAATGATGGCCTTAGATCCTAATTTCTTGTTGCCTATAAACCCCAAACAGCTTAACCAGATGCCACCCTCCAAAAGATATATCAATTGTCCTTGCCTGTCCTTAGAGGCAGCAAACCAGATAATATTGTTCCCTACAAAAGATTATAAGAGATAGAGGAATTCCATAAAACAATTCCTTAATTGTCAGAGTGGGGCATGATTAGGAATACCTCCATGCTGATTCACTTTTTGTTTATATAGTCAACTGTAATGTTCCTGGATCCCCTTCTTTCCTGCAGACAAAAAAGAGAATCTCTCCCTTCCCTTTGGGTTTACTAGATAAGTCTAACCTGCTATGATAAAAGTTATAGGCATCACTATTAATAAACTTATTTTGCTTGATTTTCATGAGAATATGTACCTTGGTTTATATTTATTGAATTTACTTCTGGCCGTAACATTATATGAAAATAGATGCTGAGTCCTAGCATGACTCTCTGTAAAAAAGAATAAGAGACAAGGAAAAGACATGGGCATCAGTTGTTATGGAGGTAGAGGGATGAGTAGAGGCAATAGTGATGAGACTGGCAGCAACCAAGAAGAATATGTGGTAAGATCATGATTTTGCTGAATTTTCCCAAAAGGGCTGACAGAAATAGTTAACTCCTTTTCCTTCCCCTGAAAGTTCCAAATATTATTTTTTCTTAATTATTTTTAATAACAAAAAACTCTACAAATATTTTGTCCTTACACAACTCTGGCATATTTTATATTCTCATTTTACAAAAGAAGAAACAGATAGATTTTCCTAAGATAGCAAGTATTTGAGGCAGAATTTGTATTCAGGTCTTCCTGACTACAACTTTATCAACTGCTTAAGTTTATGTTGATGTAGTCACTAAATGGGGGGATACAGATAAAACTGTAGTTTGTCACTGAATTACTGATTTGTAAAAGTTTCATTTGCTCAAAGAAAAATGAGATAGAAACTATGACAACAAAGAATTAAGGAAATGAACAAAGGAGATTTTTATCTCGTGATTTTATACACACACAAACACACGTACTATGTGTGCAGAAAAACAAAGAGAAACAAAGAAAGGAGGGGAAGAGAGAAAGAAATAGATAGACATTTGGCCAGAGAGCAGAGGGAAAAAAGAAAGTATGTGAAAGACGAGAGAGAGAGAGAGAGAGAGAGAGAGAGAGAGAGAGAGAGAGAGAGAGAGAGAGAGAGAGAGGACAGAGACAGAGAGAGATTCTCCTCCAATTTTTCTGAGGCTTTCCCACTGGAATTTTTAGAAGGAAAAAATATTTTGGGGTGGTGGTTTTTTGGATGTATATTTTTAATGACTTCTCAAAAGCAGAGAATAAGTGAATCTGGACCCTTCTAGACACATGTGAGTCAAACAATGTAATGGAGGTTAAATCTGGTATGAAAAGTGGTACCACAGTTATTTTCTCCTTTCAACATTTAAAAGGAAACACATCTCCCTAAGGAACAGGTTCCAGGACACTAACTAAATAGAAGGTCACACTGGAAAGGAAAGGTTAGAAAAGGGGCACTACTCACACAAATTAGGGGGCAGAAAGGAAGAAACTAGTTCTCCTCACCCATCCAATTCTTTCACCTTTTACCCTCCACACTACTGAAAGTCTGCCATCACCTCTGCTGGACTGAAATAACAGATTCTTAAGTAAATACTGAGAAGTTGGGAAGAAGTTCTCTGGCACTGTGGCTTATATTACACTTCCATTTAATTAATATAGAGGTTTCTTACTGCAACAAATTAAAAAAAAACACTCTAATGAATCTATCTTGGAACTTGAAAATTAAACTAAAGCTGATTTTTAAAATCTTTTATTTTACTCCTCCCTGGACTTGACTCTATTTACAAAGATATAATTTTGTGGAAGAAGGAAAGTGAAAAAGAAAAATGTTATATTGTTTACCATATGTGCAAATAAACATGTACACAATTTTAAATAAAACTTTCTTTAATTTCCATTTTTCCTTTAATGAGATTTTGCCCTGTGTCAATAAAATATTAGATTCTTCTTGAAAAAAACAGTGAAATTCTAAATTGAATAAAATGACCAATTTTACCTCCTTGCTATGAGCAATGAAAAACTATAGATTTAACAAGAAGAAAAATCAATAATTTTCTTTAGCTATGCAGTTAGTGTAATATAACAACGCAAAAGCACTTTCTGATGGAGGTGAATAAATGATCCTGATTCACCTACACTTACCCTCTAGAGAACATGTGTGATTTTGGCAGTATAACATTAATAAGCCACCAATGGATTTTTTCCAATACTATAGTAGTAATAGTCTTGCATGTGTTAGTTATAGTTCATAGAAGTGACATTAGAATGATATAGTAACAAGTCAGTTTTTTAAAATGTTAAATTCATCATTTATAAAGCATCTATCATGGGGGAAGAAGTGTTCAAGACTTAACATCTGAAAACCTTGCTATCACATCTTAGATGAATAACCATGACTTAAACCTCTCTGGGCTGCAGTTTCTGCAGTTAATTTTCAAAAACAAAATGATCTACTTGATGATTTCTAATTTCTTTTCCAGATTTAATATTGCATGATTCTTTGATACCTCTGGAAAACTATGCTAGGCACTGAGTTGGGCATAAAGGTCAAAGATCTTCCCTGACCACTCACAATGACTTTGATTTTTAATGTATATTCAGATATTCAGGGACTATTATAATTTGCTTAATTTGAATATCAATCTAGTGAATGTAGCAGTTGTCATCACAAGGCTCAAGAAGGGGAAATGAAGAATAATTTTTAAATATCCTAATTCTAATAGTTTAGATAAAAGTAGTATTAAAGTACATTTATAGTAAGTTCAGGAAGCATATCTAAAGAAAACTGATTAGCAGATTGGAATCAATATGGAATTTTGTCTCACAGAATGAAATATCTAATTGAAAGTAGTAGAATGAAAGCTATTTGGGAGTAGACATGGAAAAAAGTCACAACATGTTAGAAATACATGGTTGATGGCTAAAATGACAACCTTATTCTTTTCTTTAGGTGGACACTGACAGTTCTCCAGCTGCAAGCACCACAAGCAAGGCAACAAGAATTAGCAACCTAATTAACTAAGTCAAGGATGCAATATCTTGCTGGTCCTCCCATTATGAAAAACCTAAGTCAAGTCTAGCAATAGGCTTTCCTTTTATAGCAGAATGTTATTCCATTAATTCTGTTAAATGCCACAGAGTGTTTTTTATTGATTATATAACTTAAGCCCTGTCTTGCATTATTCCATAATCAAGTATCATTTCCTAAGGAAGAAGAAGCTGTTTCTGCACAGTAGCAACACTATTACATTCATAATTTTCTTTCTCTTGCATCAGATTTTTCTTGTGATGCTGCTGGTAGACAAGTTTCTCCATGAGTTTCCCTGGAATCCAACCCATCTTTTTTTAATGTTATAAACCAAGGGGCCAGTCTGTATCTAATATGTAGTAAATACTTGATAGTTTAGAGTGAAGAGCTCTATATTTTTTCCTACATCTTTAATATATAATTTAAAATAAGATGAATTAGGAATCAGAGGAACTTGTTTTACAGTCCTAACTTTCTAAACCCACTTCACTAAAGTCACAATTATTTTGGGCCTCAATTTTCTTCTCTCTAAAATAAGGGGTTTGTGTTCAGTGATCTCTTATTTTCCTTCTAGTTCTAAATTCTATGATCTTATAACATCCTATGGGTCTTTTTTTATTTTCTTCCAGAGATATATTATTTCTCTATATGTTGTCAGAGCAAAATAAATTTTTTGCACATTAATGCTAACACAGTAATTCAAATAGCTATCATAAGCCAGACTTTAAATCAAAATCTTGTATATTTTTTGTTGTTGTTTATTGTTATGATAACCTTTGATGAATTTGAAATGTAAATTGAAAGGGAAAGAGGAGCTCCAGCAGGCATTTTGTGTTGAAGATGAGGAAAATCTGGAGACTTAATGAATAGCTTCTCTATGGGAGACTGAGAAAGGTAGTGGAGTTCTTTTAATTTCCCTGATTTTCTTCCTCTCATTCTCAGGTTGGGAATAGCAGGGATTTAGTTTAAAATCTCTCTATTCTTTTCATAATTTCTGTTTTATCTGGAACTTTAATGAGAGCACACTATAGCTAAAATCTGATCTTTTTATTGCTCTTAATTTATATTTGTTAATTGCAAAGTGACTGAAAGAGGAAAGAGTAATATTGTTACTGGTATCCAGAATGAGGTAAATAACAGATTTTTAGAATGGATTGTTGAGGGTGGAAGTTAGGGTTTGTCCCCATATCACCACTGGGTTTAAACTTTGAATTATATGGGAGAAAAAGATTTATTAATATTTTCTATAAACTCCTAAATAGCAAACAGTGATTAAATCACATGATTCACAAACATTTTGTTGTATACTACATGAATAATATACTCCTGAATAATCAGATTTAAGTAGTAGAAAGACCTTTATTGAATGAAAAATAAGAGATACTTTCATCAGAATTATCAGCCCAGAGCATAATTTGTGCTCTATCCTCCTTGGATTATGATGTGTCCTAGATGAGATACCAAGTAGCAATGACTAGTGGGAAGGCATGCTTGAAGCGCAGATTAATGGAGGAGTTGGGGAAGAATGTTATTCCCACATTTGGAGGACCAGGGAGGGGCATTCAAGAGAACACAGTCTTTTACCATAGGGCAGCTAGATTTCACAGTGGATAGAGCATTGGCCTTGGAGTCAGGAGGATGGAAGTTCAAATCTGACCTCAAACATTTGATACTAGCTGTGTGACCTTAGACAAGTCATTTAACTCTGATTACCTTGCATCCAGAGCTATCTCCAGTCTTCCTGATTCATATCTGGTCACTGGACCCAGATGACTCTGGAGGAAAAAGTGAGGCTGGTGACGGCACAGCATTGCCTCTCTAAAATCTAATTTTTGTGCTTGTCATGGTATCAGCTCCCTGATGTCAAACTCTTCGAAAATCAAGGACCAACATCTTTCACCACAAGATCTATCTCTACAATGGCATACAGTATAATATATGATAAGCTATATTATGCCACTCATTGAAATCATTCTAAAATATTTTGAAATCCAAGTAATTTTTCTTCAATAAAATTGAAACCAGAAAAAGCATCAGATGCAATGTAGAGTTAGTTGAAAGTCTATTTTGTGCCCCCATCAAAGAGAAAAGGAGTCTGAGGGAGGTAGCATCCAGACTTGAATGAGCAGCAGTATGATGACAATAGAAGTGATGAACAGTTGCCACCTGTGTGAACTTGTGTAAGTCTTTAACCTTCTTGAATCTTATTTTCCACACATATGAAACCAGAAATTCTTGCACTGAAGCAAAGTGCTTTGTAAGCCTTAAAGTACTATGTAAATATGAATTTTTATTATTCTCCCAGGTTATGTGAGTAGTTATAGAGCTAGGATACTCAATTGATTAAGCAATTCTTTTGACCAAATATTATTATCAAAATTACTTAAAATTTCTCTGTTTCCAAACATGATTATTTAAAGCACGGTCTTCAAGCTTACTAAAACAGTGAAATCTGACTTTCAAAAATATATAGGCTCTAGAAATATCAATTTGGCCATTTAAATTTGAATAATTATAACCAGGCAAAGCAGGTAATATTTTATCCTCATTTTAGAGATGAGTTCAAAGACATTGTTACTTCCCAGAAGCACATAATTAGAAACTTTAAAGGATCAGAATTCAGGTATTGCTGATGTCAAACTCTAAGCGAAGTACTTTGGACAATTACATTACATCTCAACATTCTCATTTTTCTCAGTACACCACAGAAAAAGTTAGGAGTTATATATTATCTACATTCACAAAATAACTCCCTTCATAAGAGGTACTGACCCAATCAACTGTTTCAGCATTAGCTTGTAATCTGTGTCATCAATGTAGTTGAAGGGCAGATAAAAAACATTTTATGTACCAATTTTTAAACTGCATTAAAACCAGAAAAAACATGTTTCTTCAATAACCAACATTATTTAAAGTCATTAATCTGATTAACATTTTCACCTGGTCTTCATTTCATGCCCAAACAGCAGTTGACTACAATAATTATTCAACTGCAAACTAAGTGGTCAATTAGATACACAATTACCCAATTTGCATGCATGAAAGTGAATTTCAATACATAACAAAGGTGTTCACAAACATCAAAGGAGCATTTTTAGGTCAGTTTAAAATTTAGCCTATGTGACCCCTATGTACTTCAGTTTTTTTTTTCCATTGGAGTCTCATAATATCCCATGTTTAAATTACTATCTACATGAAGTAATGGGGTAAGACACTCAGAGAGCTGCAATGATGTTTTAACTCCACTGAAGTTTTTATGCATTACTATTGCATTGAACCATAATTACTGAAGTCAACTTCTTGTTTACCTATTGAAAAGATGACCAGATGATCAAATTAATCAAGTTAATAACTCTGAAGGCATTTAATGGACCAGAATCAAGCCCCATTTGCAAAATTTGGCTATCATATTCCCTACCTTACTTCACAGAGAAATTTAGAAGATTCATTATTTAAAATAAATAATAGATTACTCATCAATTTGAATAATTATGATAGAAATTTTGCACCAAATAATTCTTATTTGTTTTTTACCTTTGAGTGCATTACTTTTGCAGATGATTAAATTATCATATTTTTGCAATTCCTATTTGAATTATTTGATTTAATGAAATATATAGAAGGTTATGCAGAGAAAACTGTTAAGAAAGTGTTTATTGTAGGAGCCTCCATTAAATTTAGGTTTTGAAATAATCCTTGAGATCTGGTAGATTGAGGACTAAAAGATGAGGCCGTTGATAACATTTATTGATCTGTCTGGGCATGCTTAATGTTTGGTGAACCATGATGACAATTCAAACAGGGAATTTTTACTCAGTCCTCAATGCATATTATTTTTGACAACTGCTGCTATGGCTAAGAACATCTCCTTTGGTCAGTTGTTGAACGAAGTAAGAGTATTTCATTCCATTTTGATTGACTTAAGTCAGTCCTGACCCAGTAACTTTGATTAGGAGGAGGAAAAAAGCTAACTATTATAAAATTATTACTCCCTAACCCCTTCCTTGATCTATTCATTATGAGTCATTAATGTGGGGAACTATCTGCACTGATACTCATTCAGAAACTTAGTATTAAAAAGGTTTCCCAGATCATTGACATAGGATTTCCTTATGATCATATAGTGATTATATTCTAGGAAATGGGACTTACATTGAAGTCTGACTGACTGATTGATATTCATCTAACTATTCACTATCTCAAGCTGAAAGATAGCATTTTTATTAATAAGGTAGAAAGACTGGGCATATGAAGTACTCTGAATGAACTTAAGGAGCTATTTTGAGGAATACTGAATTTAATTTCTATTGAATACCTAAAATAAAAAAAGCTTCTAATAGGTATTCTGAAACCAAAGATATAAACTTAAAAAAATAAAGCAGCATTTCTAGAAGAGTACAAAATGAGATAAGTGAATGGAATATAACATTTTAACAGTCTTCATTTGTTTTTTAACTTGAGAACAACAAAAGTGATTACATTTATAATATAAAGCATATAGTTCATTTCAATTAAAACCTTTTAGTTTAATTGGGTCTCAAAATAATTATGTCAATGTGGTTCTGTTCCAAAACTGATCTACACTATTTAGCTTCTACATTTTAATATTATTCTCTCTCTTCCCCCAATCTATTTTCAGTATATATTTAAAGTTCAGTTTTCAATTTTAGAGTCTAGAAAAGTCTTTAATGGCCATCTACTCAAGTCTTTACAGTTGTAGTATTTTTGTGGCACTTGGTAGACTTTTCTTAGAAACCTATTCTGCCAGCTGTTATTAACAAGGCAAATATATATATATATGTATATATATATATATATGCATACATATATACATATAATATTATATATAATATCTTTGACATTCAAAGAGACTTATTCATGAAGTAGTTTGTTGATTGAGACCAATTACAGAATGTCACACATGTTCCAAAGTCTGTCATACATAACCATACAACAACACATTTCATCCAGAGGAAGGCTCTCCAACCCTTTTTATGAAGGGAATTGCATTGGTAGCATTCTATTGAACTGCCTTACACCTTTTATATGTGTAAAAGAGGAATTACTACAGAGTCATTATAATCAAAGATCATGTTATTTATTAATTACAGAAGAAGTAGCATAGCAATAGTTAAAAGAGTTCTGGACATCAAGCCAGGAAACCTAGGTTCAAATCTTTGCTGAATTTTTATAGTTATGTAATTCTGGACAAGTAAATTAATTACTCTTAATCTATTTCTTCATTAGTAATACAGGAATAATAATAATAATAGTTGTATTACCTTTCTCACAGTATTGGTGTAAGGAGAATGCTTTGGAAACTTTAAATTATGGAAAAACTTTAATTATCAAAATTGGATTGACAATATAAGCATAAGAAAACAAGTGCAACTAATAGTTCCATGGTATATATATATATATATATATATATATATATATATATATAATATATATTATATATATATATACACACACATATAGATATATAAAATGTAAACACACATGATGATTATGTGTATATATATGTGTATGCACACATATATGTGTACACATTAATTTAAAATGTATCTAAAACTTCACACTTTGATTTGAAAAAGAATTGATCTGAGAGTCAATTTTCTTTTGGGGTATCAAAAAGAACCTAAATGCTTACTCAAAAAGAAAAGGAAGATTTTTCTAAGGAATAATCATCTTTTCAATGTGATTATAGCTCCTGTCATTTTTCTCCATGCTTAGTATTTCATAAAACAATTATAATTGATTTTAAATAAATCAATCAGCCTTCTAAGTAGGTTAATTATTTGGTTCTAAAGTATCTGGAGAATATATTCTTAATTTTGGTGATTTTATCACTTAAAACCTTAATAATCTCTTCCACAAAGGTTTTGGGATTGGAGGAGATTATGTAGGAAAATTCTAGAATAAAACAAGTTTAGCAGCAATCATGTGGCTATGGTTGGCACTGGCTTGGGCTTTAGAACAGTTCATTTGGGACTGGAAAAACCCAGGATAGGACAGATTTACACACTGTGATAGGAGCAATATTTTAATTTCTACCCAATGGAAGTTAGACTAGTTTTTCTTTTCAAATTATTGAAACCATTCTCAAGACCTCCTAGGTTCAAGGACCAAATGTTCAAATTATTGACATTATTTCCTCATCTCCTGGATACAAAGCAGCTACAATGAGATCCAAAAACTCTTTGCTAATTCTCTACTGAAAAAACAATGGGCTAATCAGAACGGGGAGCTAGCTGTTTAAGGGTTCTTAAACAATTAGGAATAGGGATAGGAAATATTAGAGAGAAAGAAGTCTCATTTTATTTACTTTATTTTAAAGTATATCCTTTGGAACTATCTACATCGTTTTTTAATTGTTCTTTACACAATAAAGAGTTTCATTTTTATGGGAAAGTATTTTTATAAACTGTTCAGATCACTCATGGCTAAATGGAGTGACAGTTTCTTCTAACTGTAGGCAAATATTGCTTTTAAGAAGTAGTTACTTGTTTATTGGACTTAATAAACCAAAATACTCAGGGAGGAGAGAAGATGCAAAGGAAGACATGACAAGCCATGTATGCTCTGTTGTACACAAAAACATAGCTGCTATTTATTTGAAGATTTGGACTATATTGCATTGACCTTGCAGTTGGATTTGTTTCCTCCAAGCTTCTTCCCACTCCAGTCCATCTTGCAGTCAGTTGCCAAAATGATAATCCTAAAGTCTTTCACTCACCACTCAATAAACTCCAGTGGCTTCCTAATGCCCCCAGGATCAAATCTAAAATGCTTTTTGATTTTAAGACTTGGTTCTTTACTTTTTTCCCCAGTCTTTTTACACTTGCTTCCCCCTGACATATTCTACAAATGAAGCAATTCTGACCTTGTTGTTCCTTGAACATTACAGTCCATCTTCCTAACCTATGCCTTTTCTTTGGCTTTCCCTCATGCTTATAATGCTATCATAAATCAACTCCCTGGCTTTCTTGGTTCTTCCTTCAAAGCTTAGTTCAAATTTAACCTTTGATGAGAGATCTATCCCTATTCATTCCTCTCCACCTACTGCTTAGGAGTCTTCCCTTTCAGACTGTGTGTATGCATTTTATCTATATTATCTATATTTATAGGGCAACTAGGAGGTACAGTGATTATAATCTGGGCCTGAAGTCTTGAATACTCATCTTCCTAAGTTCAAATGTGACCTTAGATACTTACTAGCAGTGTGATCCTGAGCAGGTCATTTAACCCTATTTGCCTTAGTTTTTTCATTTGTAACATGAGTGGGAGAAGAAAATGGCAAACTATCCCTGCCATGAAAATCCCAAATGGTGTCATCTATCTATCTATCTATCTATCTATCTATCTATCTATCTATCTATCTATCTATCTATCTATATACCTATACATATATGTATATATGATTTTATGGTTTTGCCTTACTAGCAGTTATCACTTGAATGTGAGCATGTAATAAAACCATGTTGACAGACTGATGGACTTAAAAGGACCAGAAAAAGTTAGGGTAGATAATCTTTGTATAATTAGCAAAAGGATTTGGGTAAGAATTGCACACAGTTAGAAAGCCTCCATCAGTTGATCTATCTACTTTGAAAGAACTATCCTTAGGGATGAGATCATTGATATATTGAAGCAATCAATCGAAAAGAATTTTTAATCACTAATTATTTGTTTTTAACTATGCTATGATAAAGATATAAATAAAAAGTGAGATAATCCTTGCACCTAAGGAATTTAAATTCTAGTAAGGATATGCATCATGCTCACAGAGAGGTTAAAATTATATACATATATATATATATATATATATATATATATGTGTGTGTGTGTGTGTATGTGTGTGTGTGTGTATCTATCTAATATGCATATATATGTATATGTATACACACAATAAATACACTTTGGTAAAGTTTAAGATGGAATAACTACTGTGAGGACAAGATAGGATTTTTTTTTTGAAGGAAGCACGTGAGCTGATCTTTGCAGACAATTAAGGGTTCAAAAATGTAAAGATGAGGAAAGTCATTCCATAAATGGAGCATTGCCTTTGTGAAGAACAGTGGCAAGATTTGGAAATAGCAATTGAGTCAGTTGACCTAGAATATAGAAAGGAAATAATGTATAATTAGCCAGGAAAATAAACTAGAACATATTGTATATGGCTTTAAGGATCATATACATTTGTTTTCGAAAGGTAATGAGGAGGAACTGACTACACTTCTTGAAAAGGTAAGTGACATGATTAAGCATATGTTTAAGTAATAGCAATTTGACTTCTGTTTGATGGTTGAATTGAAGAAGGGAGAAAGTGGAGTAAGTTAAAAAAATCACTAAAATTTTACATTACTCTAAGCAAAAGGTCATCAACCCTCATCTATGACAGTTATGGCAACACTTTAGAAAGAAGGAAGTATTTGAGAGTTATTGTGGAGGTGGAATCAATAAAACATGGAAACTTATTGGCTATATGAATTTATATGAGTTTATATAAAATTATCTTAGTAGCCAATATAAATTAGCCGGTAATAATGTTAACAAAATGAAATGGTATTTAAAAGACAGTTCTACATTTTAATTTTTTTTTGTTTTGTATGTCTCTCTCTCTCTCTCTCTCTCTCTCTCTATATATATATATATATATATATATATGTGTGTGTGTGTGTGTATCATCTCTATAAATTACTATCAAGTTATAGTCATGAAATAAATCATCTCAAAATAATTTATGCCACTTTCACATTTTATTTTAAAATTAATTTCAGAATTCAGAGACTCATTACAAGACTGTGAGCCACTAGGTGATAATTTCTATTTGCCAGCGCTACTCATGAAAACTGCTTATTAGTTGTACTGCCAAAAATATGTTCATTTTGAAAAAAATAAAAATTTCTTAAAATATATAAATTCAAGTTTAAAATAAATAATTTATTTTAAAGTCTTATATATACACTATCACTCTCTCTCTCTCTCTCTCTGTGTATATGTGTGTATATTCATCTAAGAATCATTAGCACTTAAGACAACCACAAGATCACACAAACTTTGGTTATATTCACTGGAACTACTAAATTGATTATATTTATTATTTAGTAGTCAAACTAGACTATTGATCAAATTTTTTTTCTAAATCTAATTTAATTCAGGCAGTCCAATCAATAATTGAGGAATAGGAAGGGGGGGAAAATAATCTCTTCTTAAACTATCTTAAAAATAAGGCAGATGTACAGATATCTGGGATACTTTTAGTATGATCTTCGTAGAGGTAGAAAGCAAGACTAGATAAAATTCTTTCCAATATGAATGCCTTATTTAGTTAATGAAGTTGGTTATATACCATAAAGAAGTCTTCCAGGGATTCAGTACTGTCCATATTCTTGCTGTGATACAGTGTCTTAGTAGTTCTGTTTCTTGGCTATTATCCTGCCTCAGGGAAGAAGTTTAAGTTTTCTGTTGCAGGTAGGCTGGTAGATTTAAGAACCAGTGATTTAATCTAGTATCATTAATCCTAAAGTCTAATAAAGGCACTATGGCTATCTGAACTAATACTTAGATACTAATTTTATAACTACCAGTTCTTATTTTCATTCCAGTATGATCCAGGAAAAATGTCTCTCAAAGAGACTATATCCTGAAACCTGAACACAAATAATAATTACCTTTATAATATATTATTTCTTTAAATAAAGAAATTAGATTTTGTATGGCTCACAGGAAGCTATATTCTTATTAGAGAATATAGGACACATTTGGGATTCTGTGTGCAAGTCTAACAATGTATTTTAAAAAGGAAACTTAAAGATTGGAAAGTATAGATGATGGTAATTGAGGGTTTGGAAAGTATACTGTTTAACCTGGAAGAGAAGGAATAATGGTGATGATGATTAATATGTGACTGACAGTGTGCTAAGTTCTTTACAATTAGTATATAATTTGATCCTCATGAAAAATGATGGGAGGTAAATGCCATTATTATACCAATTTAACAGGTGAAGAAACTGAGGGAAACAAACTTAAGGGGATTTCCCCGGATCACAAAAAAGTATCTGATAACACATTTGATCTTTCTTTTTGATTTTAGCCCTTTCACTTTATCTACTGCACCATAGAGCTGTCAAATATTAACACATAACATTAATAAAAATAGAGGATTTTCTGAAATGGTAAAAGCAATTCCAGTCATTGTTAGTATTTCAGAGGAAGTTGATAGATCACCTGTCATTTTAGAGAATTTTGGCATAAAGAAGATGTTTATGCTATCTAAATGGCTAAGGTTACTTCCAAATCTCATATTCTTTTAGCCAATATCTTATTATGGAGTCTTACTATAATATTCATCAATTAATTTATTCAGCAAATATTTATTGCAACCTACTGTATACTACCATGTAATAACCTACTACATTGATTATTAAGTTTTACTCAATCAATATTTTTGCTTATTTCTGGGAAATGAAGTGGTAAACTAACAAATTATAAAATTTGTAAGATGAAACAAATGAAAAAAATGGAATTTCAGCATTTAGAAGACCTTTATACAGAAAGGCAGATAAAGATATCTGCATTTATTTTCCAAAATTAGAATGATGCCATTTCCATCCAGTGCAGATTAAATCAAACACAAAATATTTGTTTTGTCTACAATATGATCAGCAGACCTGGAATTAGAAAGATTCAAATTGCTAGTATTTTGATTCAGTGCAATCCATGTCACCTCTAAGTATCCCAGTTTCCTCATTTGTAAAATGAAAATAAGATTACCTCCAAGATTGTTGTTAGGATTAAATGAAATAATTTTCAAAATTTTTTTAAAAGACTTTGTAAATATTAAAGCAATCTAAAATTACTGTATTTATTTCTTGTTTGTTGTTGACATATTACAAATACTTTAACTAAGGATCTAAAAGTTATTTACAATTTCGTTACCTAATAAGTTCCTGCCAGTAAAACAGATATACACATATGCCTTTTTTGCATAATTAAGTGACATTTTTATTGCACTAAATTATACAGTTTCAAATATTTTGTCACATTTTCCAAGAAACGAGATTTATACTGGAAAGGAGCTATTTCCTTAAAAGATTGACCAATTCAGTCAACTGTTTTATTGAACACCCACTGTGATCTGAGCATTATACCAGGTATTCATGTCAAAACAAAAATAGATATGTTTGGAACCATTTAAAAAGAAATCATGTTACTTTAGAAATATAGTACTAGGCTTAATCTGAAAAGCATATCCAAATTCAGGTGTGCTAAAGACTGAAATTCATACAGTCTGCACTTTCACATTCATCTCTCATCACAGTTTAACAAAACAGTTTTATAAGGTTTCAGATCAGTTGAAATGAACATGGACAGAGTTTTGGGGAGGGAAATGTACCTGCATAGCTATAACTTCTTTTTTTTTACCTTTACTTTTTTATTTTATTTTTTAATTCTCATTTTGTACAAATGTTTTTTGTTACATTAATAAAATATTCTTGTTTAAGAATAAACAAAATACCCCTCCCCCCATGAATATAGACTTGCTTGGGTGATAAAGTAAAGGGGAGAGAAAAAAATTAAGATAAAAAAATAATAGTAATAATTGTAGGTATGGCCAGGTGGCACAATGGACGAAGCACCAGCCCTGGAGCCCCGTAGACCCAACAATCACCCATCCATGTGACATGCAAACCACCCGATCCCCACTGCCCTGCAAAAACCAAAAAGAAGTAAAAAAAGACCCAAAATAAAATAAAATAGTAATCATAGTAGGGGTGGCTGGGTGGCAGACAGAGCATTGGCCCTTGAGCCAGGAGCACCCGGGTCCAAATCTGGCCTCAGATACCCAAAGATCACCCTGCTATATGGCCCCAGGCAGGCCACCCAGCCCCATTTGCCCTGTACCCTCCCCCAAATAATAATAATAATAAAATGTGCTTCAGTCTTTGTTCCAACCCCAACAACTCTGTCATGGGTGGATCACATTCTTTATGGTAAATCCATCGCAAAAGTTGCTTCCATATTTTTCCAACATTGCCATTGCTGATTGCAACTCGCTCCTTTCTTATTTCTCCACTACCATGTACTATATTTTCTCTCTCCTTTCACTCTGACTGCTGTAGGGTCGCTGAGTGGCGCAGCAGACAGATCCCTGGTCCTGGGGCCAAGAAGCCCTGAGCCCCCATACCACCCCTTAGGCCCAGAATCCACCTGGCCCCATGGTCCTATAACTTCTTTAATTTTTTTTTGCAAGGTTTTGGGGTTAGAGTTCAAAGTAGAGTCCCAGTACTGAAGTTGACTCAAATGAAATCTTCAAATCTTCGCTTCTAAAAAGGATATTTATGGTTCACCACATAACAACCTGGGAGGTAGCTATTATTAACCTCAATTTGGGGAAGAAGATAAAGCAGACAATGTTTAAGTGATTTGTCCAGGATCACCCAGTAAGTATCTAAGAACAAATTTGAACTGAGGTCTTCCTGATTGTAGGTTCAGCATTCTATCCATAGTGCCATGTGCCTTTTCATAGAAAACCCTCTAATTTTTCACTAAAAATATCTACATATACTTCATAGTCACATAAGTTTTATTATGTACTATATGTGATATGTGATTAGGAATTGGTTAGAATAAAATTTGAAACAATCTTAGATAAAAAAGTTTTTGGCTGACAGCAAATTACAACAAATGACCTGATAACTTTAGCAGAAGGAGAGGTTAACAACTAACTTCTTTATTGTAGGAAAAAAGAATATTTCTTAAGTGTGAACTAGAAAATTGTTGCTAAAGATATCATAGAGAGAATAGGAGGCAACTCATATTTCCATATCATTCCTAAATTGTTCTTCCTAAGACAAGAGAAAGCAGAAAGAAGATAGTAAGAAGATAAGATAGGGGATTAAAACCAAATCCTTTTGTCTATGAATTTTATAAATTTAGAACAAAGGCTTGCTTCATCAAATCCTTTACTAAGCAAATGAAGTATTGATATAGGAAACTAGGTAAATAAAAGGGGTTCTGTGATTTCACAACATGAGTCTTTATATTTTATAATTCAGTAGATGAAGGGATAAATGGATTGTGTTTATAAGCAGTGCTCTCAGGAAAAAAAATTCTGACTAGAATTTTAGTGCAAGTTCTTATAAAATATCAGAATTTTTATTGAAAAATATGTTTATAAAACTATTGCTGTTAATTTGACATGAATTCTTAAATATATTTGCACTAAGTGATGCTTCTCTTTTTAGTTTTTCAGAATTATTCATGTATTTCTTAAAATTATTAATGAATAAATAACTTTCATATGTATTTTTAAAGAAGAAAACAAGATTATTCTCATTGATATCAGTGTCTTGAAGATCATCTTGGTATATTTAGGATAGCAGTTAGTTCCCATAGATAGCTGAAAGAAATCCTATTCAGAGGTATCATGAACACACAACATGAAATAACCCTTCAACTTCTTTCAACATTGATTATTCATTATTTTACTCAAGTCCTTTTTATTCACCTTACACAATATTTCTTGAATCTATCTTTTCTTCTTTATTCCTATTACTACTCACATAGTAAAGATTCTCACTATTCATAGTATAGACTCTCACTTCCTTTTTTGATTATTACATTTTGTCCAGTCTTCCCTTCTGCTCTGTAATTTTTGTTTTAAGCTACTGCTTTCCTATTCTTTCTTTGCTATAATTAGCCCTTTTTCTGCTAGTAAAACTTCCATAATTCCCTATTACAACTTACTTCATATCCTTCTGCCTAGCACTGAAGACCCACTACAATCTACCACCATAGCCATCTTATGTCCTTAAATCTCTAGTACAAGTGGCCTAGCTTTCTCTTTAAATTCACCTGCATTTTTTCATGCCTTTTGTTGCCTATGCAAAGGATGTCTACATTTAACAGATAAATCAAATATCACCTACTTGATGAAGTCCTACATGATCTTTCTAGATAAGTAATAATCTCCCTCCTCAGACTTCATGTATCTTTTTTTAAAAGTCTCTGCTTAACAAAGTGCTATCTATTAGATGTCTGTATATTGATTTTATTTCTTTATAGATGGTGAGATCCAAAAGAACAAGGACTAATTGCTCATCTGAACTTTATATCTCTTCCAAGGTTTTGTGTGGTTTTCTTCATAGAGCAAGTGCATAACAATAAATGTTTACTGAATGGATAATTTTTTATTGTTGAAGATTAGTTGTATTAGTTTTGCAGTTTTGTTATTCAAATAGTGTTGGATTTTATGAAGAAAATATCAAGGGAGATAGTGAGAAAACAATGCACAGAGAAAAGAAAATATTTGTCAGATGTTTCTGTTTAAATTTCTTTATAAGCAGAACTAGTATCCAAGAAGTGATGGCACCAAAAGGCTGGGGTTCTGTATATTTTACACTTAAGAAAAAGGGAAGGTACCCTTTCTGTATTATTGGTTTAAATGTTCAAAACTTCCAACTGCAACAGATTACTAGACACTTGAATCATCTGTTGTTTTCAGTTGTTTCCGTCATTTCCAACTCTTCATAAGCCTATTTGGGGTTTTCTTGGCAAAGATTTTGGAAAGGTTTGTCATTTTCTTCTCCAGCCCATTTTACATATGAGGAAACAGAGGCAAATGAGATTAAGTGCCTTGCCTTGGGTACCTCAGCTAATAAGTGTTAGGTATTGGATTTGAAGACTAGTTTTCTTGAAGTTAGACTAGAGTTCTATCCTCTGAACTACATAGTTGCTTCCTTGAATCATTCCAAGTTATCTTAAAGACATAAGGTCTTTTTACTACTTGTTAGTTATCTATCTGATGCAGAGCACTGAATCAGGTATTCCCTCAATTTCTTGCAATTTTGAGTTTTGATAGGAAAGAAGGTACTTATTGTTCATAGAGGTCTTCTTTAAGTGTGTATTTCAGATTACTATGTCTAAAGTACTGAAATGTCAATGACATGTCTTATATAACTATCCAATAGAAAGTAATACTTTACTTTCTGTCTTTTCATATTTTATTTGTTGAAATACTATATTATTCTAAAAGTCTTCAAGGCAAGAATAACACTATAGTTTTCAATTCATCATATTACAGTTCTGAAGATGGAATAAGGGAAGATGATTTAACATTCAATTTCTTATCAATATAATCATGTATATCAATAAAATTAAACCAAGATATGCACCATAAACAAATACAGTATTATACAAAAAAAACAAAGTTCATAATTATGTCATTTAATTATTTTGAATTCAGTAAATTGAGACAGAGACTCACTATATTTTAGAGCTAGAAGAAACATTGGAATAATTAAGTCCACCCTGTTTGTGAGGCACAGAGATTTGAAATAATTTGCCTTACAAAGTTAATGCCAATGTCAGGTTTTTTTTTCCTTTTATTCTTCCTTGTTATGTGACAAATTGGTCAATTTTTGGTGGTTTAAACTACTTGTTTGGTGGTTTAAACATCAATTTAACAAATAATTTGTTTCTAGAAGCATATTGGAAAATAGCATTCCTTTCTAAAACTGTGTACATGTAACACATAGCACTAAAATTGCTATGAGAAATATAGAGGACATAATTTTGGGGATTGGGACTAATTAGGGAGAAAATCAACATTTTATTTTACTTTTTGGGTGAGAGGTACATTTTAGTTTATCATTTGGGGGATGAAGTCAGCAATTATATGAAGTACAGATGAAATTTTAAAATGATTAAAAGGAAGGAAATTAGGTTCCTTTTGTTGAGTTATTTTTTTCAGTGAAATATGATTGTGCATGATTCAATTTGGAGTTTCCTTGGCAAAGACATTAGAGTAGTTTGTCATTTCCTTTTCCAGTTCATATTTCAGATGAGAAAACTGAGGCAAATGAAAATAAGCAATTGGCTCAGGGTTACACTGTTGGTAAATCTCTGAGACTACATTTGATCTCAGGAAGATAACACTGCCTAACTCAAGGGCTAGTACTCTATCAGCCACTTGCCTCTTAGTTATCCACAGAATTTATTTTATATTAAAATACTCAGAAGAATGATTTCTCTCAGTCTGGGTTTTGAACAGGGTAAAATATGAATTAACAAGTTATTTAAGTACATGAAACATTTTGAGGTAGGGCTTGGGGTGAAATAAAAGAAAAAAAATATTAGTTTATATAGGCAGAATATTTTAGAAGAATTTCTCCTAGACTGTGAGGAATTTATTCTATATACTTAGTCCAATATGATTTGCACATACATACTAGAGTACATTTTCAAGGTCATAAAGTATTTCATTGCCTAAAAGGCTTGATTTGGTTAGTTTCTTATCTCTTAGTAGTGTTTTGTCTATTTGTCTTTGTGATACTTCCTTAGAAGATTTATGTATGTTTGTTTTTAAGGGTGTTCAAATCCTCTCTAGGTTTTCAGAAAAAAAAAATTGTTAACTAGCAACTTCATAACCTGGGACAAGGACTTGTGGAGACGACCTCTTTATCAAATGACTCTTAGTAGGTGTTTGAATCATTTTTGTCCCTCCGGCTTATTTCTGGCACCTTGGTTCAGAGGGCTGAGCTAAGAATCTGGAAGATATGAATTAAAATCCCAATTCAGACATTTTCTAGCTTTCTGTACTGGAAATTCACTGTTTTGGTTTCCTTAATTGTAAAATAGAAATAATTATAGGACCTACTTCAAGAATTGGTATGAGAATTAAATGAGATAAGATTCATAAAGTGCTTAGTACAATCCCTGGAACAAAACAGGTACTTAATAAATACTTATTTCCTTCCTTCCATTGCCCTAGATTTATTATAAAATATAATGATAGCTGTTTCCTAGTTTCACTGAGGAAAAAACAGACTATCTTTTCAACAAAAGTTTTGGTTGATTAAAGGCAACATTTTTTATGGTAAGAGTTATAAATACTGGAATTAGTTGCACACTTTTTTCATTATCTTTAATATTATTTACATGTGAGTTTTCTTACATTGTACCGAATTTTTTAATTTAATGATTTTATTTTCACAATTTTAAAACATTCTATCTGAAATTTAAAAATAAAATTTAGTTATAATCACTTAAATCATCTTAAATAGGATGTCTTCCATATATCCAGAATCAAGATAAGTGATTACTTATAGTGTATGATGTTAAAATCAATCCTGGGTTATGGGCAACATAGTGATGGACAAAGTTCTGAAGTAGGCAAAATAAAGGCTGTTTGAAGCACAAATCAACTTCCCTGGCTCTTGCAGGCAGCAGATATAGGTAGTAAAATGGTATGGATATAATACATATCATAGTAAATGGCTAGCATAATAATAAGTTGAGATCATGACAGATATAGTTTGAGGTAGGTCATTTACTCAGGGCTTAATTGAGACCATAAAATGTAAAGTTCAGGGTGGAACAGTGGAGCAGAATGGAAAAGAACTTGGGATTTGAAGTCAAATGACCTAAGTACATTCCTGTTTATTTACCACCTGTGGCCCTTCCTTGGTCACCTAACTTCTATAGACTTCAGTTAAATCATTGATATTCAGAAAATAGGAAATGTATCAGAGCTATCTGAAGTCTGAAGGACAAGGTAAGTAGGCACAGCATATTCTATAGTAAATATCCTCAGCCCATGATAACATGATAGAGAGAAATGATTTGCTAAAGACTTTTTCCCTCTCTGATAAAATTGATAGAATAAGAAATGTTTAAATATTATTTTCCCTCAATAATTTCACTTACTTATCTATGTACATAGTTTCAAATAGTCATCACTACAAGTTCTCTGAAACATGACTATTCTGTCAGTGGCAAATGTGATTACAAGAAAATTATGTGTCTTGAGGTTGACATTAAGTAAAAATGAAATTCTTTTCACTAGAGTTGTAGACTCATTAGCAGAAATATTATAGCCTGAGAATTAACAAATATTCATCTTCATAGAAAGAAAACCTGGGTCCCAAGTACATAATCAATGACTTGACTTTTGAAAGGTAAAGTTAGGCTCAAATAAACATTTCTGAACAACCCACACCAAAAATGCCAATTTGACACAAAAAGAAACACATATGATCAAAAATGAACAACTGTAATTGCGGCAGAGGAACCTAGATATAATATAAAGTATTACTTTTAAAGATAATGCTAAATACATTTCTAACTCACTATCCAAAATAATGAAATCCATAGTATACAAATCAGATAATTTCGCAGTCATCAGGTAATCAGACAGATGTTTAACTCTGTATCCACAGATACATAAGGTACATTTAAGTTCCAATGCTGCAAATCTCCTAGATTTCATTCAAAACATTTATTAAGTAAGCAAGTGATATAAGGATGCAAAATGATACAATCATTATTCAATAATCAAAGATGCTAACATTCTATATTATGCTTTGAAGTATATAGAGAACTTTATTTACTTAATCTTATTTGAGACTTAAAACAAAATAATTGTACAGATGAGGAAAGTGAACCTCAGACTATGTCCTATTTATGGTGATACACCAATAGGTAATAATTGCCAGGATGGGATTTGAAACCAGGCCTTCAGACTTCAATTCTAGAACTGTATATTGTAGGATAAAACAATGCATAATGTAATATGGGCAAAAGAAAAATATGGAAGGACTTGAAGAAAATTTGAACAGGAAGTAATCATTTTTAACTAAGGTATAAAGGAGATTTCATAGAAAAACATAATTGAACTAGAAGGAAGTGACATTCCTGGCTTTGTAGACAGATTTGGTAAATCCACAAGTGTAAAGAAATCCAATTTTGTTTACATATAGACTGTGTAAAAAAGGAGGAAAGTCATAAAGTAATTAGTTTGATGGGGAAGGCTTTAAACAATAAGCTAATTATTTGATATAGATATAAAAGAGTCACTGAAGAATTTGGAGTGGAAGTGATGCTATCAATCATGGTTTAAGAAAATGAATCTTGTAAATATGTAAAGGTTGGATAGAGGGGAAAATTATATGCTTCATCATATAAAAAGCTATTTGACCTGGGAAAAGCTGATCTTATTAATTTTTAGTTTGATAAATTACAAAAATAAATTAGGTATATATGTGTGCATGTGTGTTTGAGTGAAAATATTAAGAAAGCAATTCATCTGATCTAAAACACATAGCATAATTTTACTAAGAGATATGAAAGTGTAAGGAGTTTATATTTTATTTAGTGCTTATTATTCTATAGGGTGCCTCCTTGGGCTTCATTTCCACTTAATTCTGAAAAACAACTTTCCTTATTCATGTTTCGACTGATCAAAGGCTTTTATGTAGAACAACCTATATTCAGAAAATAGATTCTGAAATATATAATCCCAATTCATGGAAAATTAATAGGGTTAAGTTATATTGTTTTCATGAATTTCATGATCACACTTGATTAGAGTATGTATTAAAGTAAGAGAAGAGAACTTCATAAAAGAATTAAGTAGAAAATTTTTAATCAATATATATTTCAAGTATATCTTTTAAACTGTTATAGAATTATTGCATGTGGTACTCTGAGGACACTATAAAACATTTGTTATTTTTAAAATATAATTAATGAAGGAAAAGTAAGGATCAAGTACCATCTTTTCTTTTAAAAGTACCAGTTGTATTATTTTAAAAATTGTAGTGAAAATTTCCTAGATGCAAGCAGCATCCAAAACACTGTTATAGCTCCAGTAAATAGAATAGAATACTAATCAAACAGGAATAAATCCTTACTTCAGTGGCATGTTCCATTTCCATTATCAATACTTTTTAAGAGATATGGGCAAGATAATAAGCAATTGAAATATATAATCAATGTGATAAAATCTTATAAGGTATTATAAATATAAAATAAATAAGCTTAACTCCAAAAGAAAAGAAATAGAAAATAAAAGAAAGGGTTTAGCAGTACAACAGTATGCTGCATTTCTAAAGGGCTAGCTTAAATCTGCAAAGATGTTTCTGTTCACATATAAATGTATATATAGCATTCTGAATTTGTAATAAGCAAAGTGGTCATATGCCTGTCATATGCACTGTCTGCCTTGTCAAAACTATTTCCTTGAATCAAACTGACATCAGGAGATATCCACCAGCAGTTACACAAATCATGCAGTGACAGAGACTGCCTGCAGTCTTTCACATCATACTTTGTATATCATAAAAACCGAGTGGGTTTTATGAAGTATCAGTCAGTTTTTAACTATAGTGAATACAACAGGAAAAGAAAGTTTTCATGTTTTAGTTTTATGTTATTTATATTCTAAAATGTAAGACAAAAGATAAAGAAAACAATAAAGAGGTATTTTTGAAATGTTCATTGTGGGTAGGTAGAGGGATGGCTATGGAATCATGAAGCCTTAGTTTTAAGTTCTGCTTTTGACCAAGAAAACTGTGTGACCAAATGTGTCTCAAGAAACATTAAATTGCAGTTACTGAATTTCTTCGAAGGAAAGGATTTCATTGGAAATCCACATCAATGCTATCACAAATTTAGATGTTTCCTTCAAAAATAACCAAACAAAACTTATTCAATTAAACCACAGAATTTGAGAACTGAAAGGAAGAAATGACAGGATATTTACTGAAAGATACTCCTTTTATAAATAAAGAAATAGTCTAATATAGTTTGTATGATTTCCCCAAAATTTGCTCTGAAACAGGACTTTTTAATAGAATATGGACTTTGATAAGATTTAAAAAAAAATTTTGGGAGGAGTCAAATTTCCTGTTAATTCTTTCCATATTGCTGTAGAGCAGGGATGGGGAATTTTTTTCTGACAAGGGCCAAAACTTAAAAAATGTCATGGTATATGTAGTCAAATATTTAATTAATTCACCCCTAAAAAGCTCCCAGACTTATTAAATTTCAAGTTCCACCTATGGTTGCCTTGGCAGTTTCAGACTACAGAGGTCAGAGTTCCCTGCCCCTGCTCTAGGGCAAGAATTTCTTCTTAGTCTTCATCTTCATGGATTCCCTGGCCAGTCTGGTAAAATCTATGTATCCCTTCTCAGAATAAATATTTTAATGCATAAAATAAAATACATAGAATTGTAAAGGAAATCAATATTAAATTATGATCACCAAAATAATTTGTTTCAAAACAAATTTATAGAGTAGTAGTTAAAAATTTCTGTAGAGGTCTTAACAGGATCAAACCATAGTCATATGATATATCTCAGATCATATTCCTCTTGCCTACAGTTTTGATGAGATTCTTTGATTGATACTTCTCATATAATCCTTTTCCTAAGAAGTTTCAACTTTATCATAATAGATTATTTGCTATAATATACTTCTTTGAGATAAATTATTTCAAGAAATTTCATCAGAGAAATATGGTGTAGAAACTGACTATGCACAAATGTAATGTATACACATATAATATACATATGTATATAAATGCATACAAATGTACCACCAAAAGACAAATGTTCAAAATGTAAATATATACATTTGCAAATCTGTCTATATATATTATCTTATACACACATAAATGTACAAATGCATTTGTTTTTATATATTTAAACAAGGTAGTAAAAACAATCGAGGTAAATATGTGTATATGTTTAGATTCACATATTCTATCATATAGATATTTACTTTTATCGATTTAGATCATAGGAAATGCCTTGTTTAATGAGTTATTTTTAGATAATAAGAGTTTATTGTTCTTTTAGTACAGTGAATGATTAAGAATAGGAAATTTTAAAAGATATTCAGAAATTCATATAATTTGGCAAGTAAAAGAATAATTATAGTAATATTACCTTGACATTTATTATTTTGTATGATTAAAAATTACTCAACACATTTTTAAAATGTGTAATAAATTATCATTATAAATCATTCTAAATAATAATGTAGTTTTGATTCTTTATTAAACATCCATTAACTATTGTTGAAATATAAATATGAAATGTCTCTTTTTAAGTAGTCTTATACATTATGGGAGATGTTCAAAATGAGCTCTATCCATTTTAAGATGAAAAGAAGCATAGTTTGCTCAGTTTAAAAATGAAATCTAAATATGCTGCTATTAAAATATCAACTGATTTTTTTGTGTGAAATAAAATGTAAGAGTTACAACTTTTATGCTTCTGATTTGTTGAAATTCCCATTATGTGGTCTGGTCAAGATCCAATATGCTTTTATCACTTTTCTAGCACTTCTAGCTTTGTCAATATCATCTTTCCTATGAAAGGTATGCTAAATTCATCTCCTTATGACTGTTCTATGATTCTATTCATGAATTCTATTATTTTTCTTAATAAAAAAAAGGGTCATTACTACCCTTCTGAGTTGTCTTCCTCTATTAGACAGTTAGACTCTGGAGGGAAGATATTGTCATGGTGTTTGTTTTTGTATCTTTAGCATTAGTATAGATCTGGCATTTTTTGTTCATCCATTCAGTATTCATGGAAAGGAAGCTTTAAGAAGTCTAGTGTAACAGAGGTGTGAATACAAAAATAGAGTATTAGATTCTTGTTAATAAGTTTGCAACTTTAAAATTTCATTTAAATGGTAGTAGGTAGGATTAAGTATTTTTATGGATTGATTTAGAGGATGTTCCTTAGTGAAATATAATTTAATAAAATGTGATATGACACATAAATTTAAAAAGGGTAGCATCTATTTCATGTCTGTCTTCAAATGCTAGGTATCCAGCACATGCTCTTTGCATATGAAATTATAGTGATCTTTGAAGGAATCAGTGAATCATATAATCACATAATCAGACACAGAATTTGCACATTATTATAGGAGATCTCTAAATGATTTGACAGCTAGGTGGCACAGTGGACAGAGGACAAATCTTGTAAGCAAAATTCATCTTCATGATTCAAGTCCAGTCTCAAACACTTCTTCAGCTGTGTGAGGTCAAGTCTAGTTAAGACAAGTCACTTAACTCTGTTTGCTCAATTTCTTCATCCATAAAACAGCTGGAGAAGGAAATGGCAAATTACTCTTTGGCAACAACGCCCCCTCCCCAATCAAAAGTTGACTAAAAGATGAATGCTGAAAACTATCTCTGCATGTAATTGAAAACATAAATAAAAGGAGGTCATGAAAAGTTGGACACTACAGAATAGTTCAACAATAAAAATACTGATTCATTTTTTTTAAATATAGCTAAATAAGATAATTTTTCTCTGTAACTCTCCCATTTTTGTTCTGTTCTATTTAGCTATAATGCCACTTCATCAGTCTCAAATTTACCTTGTATGTATTTTGTTTTCAATTATAACATAAACTTCTATGGGCGGGGAACTTTAGATTCAATCTCTGTGTCCCCAGCAATTAATATTGTGTTTTAACATATAATAGCCCTACTTTATACTTGCCTGTTGCAATTAAAGAATATAATAAAAAGAAGAAATGTTTATGTGTTTCTATAGTTATATAGTTTACATATAATCTATAGTTAGCCTATGGCCATTTCCCTCTGAAACAATTTTAGATGAAGCCTCTAAATAGATTTTAAATTGACAGTACTCACAAAAATCTAGTCTTTTTGACTCAAGATATCTTGAAGAGACTTAAAGAAAGGTGTTCTCACTTGGGTCAAAGGGGTCAAAGCCCAGACTATAGGGAAGTCAGTAGAAGACTCAAATTCAGTGTAAATCCCAGCTTAGCTGGCTTGTAGTACAGTAGGTCAGCAATGAAGACCCCAGCCCAGTTCAGAAGGCATACTGCAGCTCCAGAACACTGTTGCAGAACTGGATTGGGCTGCCCTAAAGCAAAGAGCAAGCCACTAGCACCTGACTCCAGTGTGGAAACCCAGATACCATATCCCCAATCCTCAGCACAAAAAATGCTCAGAATTGTACCTTCTGTTCCCCAGGAGGAAAATCCAACTTTCAAAAGAGTCCTCACCATAAAAAGTTACTATGGTGACAGTGAAGATCAAAGCACCATCTCACAAGAGGAAAGCCATGACAAGAATTCTATGTATAAATGAACACTAAAGGGAATTGGTCTCAGATACAAAAAGTCATCCTGGAAGAGCTGTAAAGGATTTTAAAAAACAAGTAAGAGATGTAGAAGAAAAATTTGGAAAAGAATTGAGAGTCATGGGGGAGAATTATGAAAAACTGGAAAAGGAAACCAATATCTCTAAAAATAGAGTTGGTCAAATGGAAAGGGAGATTCAAAAGTTAATTGAAGAAAAGAAATACTTAAAAATTAGAACTGGGCAAGTGAAAAACTAATAAGCTTATAATATATTAAGAATCCATCAAACAAAAACAAAAAACTAAAAAAAATGAAGAAAATTAAAAATACTTCATTGGAAAAATGACTGACTGGAAAAATAGACTAGAGGAGCTATAAGGTAAGAACAACTGATGACTCGAAAACCATGAACAGAAGAAGATCCTGGACAATATCTTTCAGGAAGTTATCAAGAAAAATTGCTTGCATTCTAGAATAAGAGGCTAAAATAGTTTTTGAATGAATCCATCAATCATTTCCTGATAATAATACCAAAATAAATGCTCGTAGCCAAATTTCAGAATTATCAGCTAAAGGAAGAAAAATATTGCAAACAACCAAAAAAGAAATAATTCAAATAACAAGAAGAAACATTCAGGATTCACAGCTTCAACTTTAAAGAATCAAAGGATTTACAATCTGCTATTCCAGAGGGCAAAAAGTTTGGATTACAATCAAGAATCAACTACACTTCTAAATTCAGTATATTCTTTCAGACAAAAAGGTAGACATTTGAAAAAAGTAGGGGACTTTCAAACTTAACCGATAAAAAGACTAGAGCCGAACAGAAAATTCAAGCTTCAAATATGACTCAGACATGTATGAAAAGGTAAACAGAAAGAAAAAAAATTAGACCACAATGTTTACATTCTTACATAGACAGATGATACTTTTAACTCTTGAGAATAGTGTATCTATTAAGACGGCTGAAAGGAGTTTGCTTTGAGAATGTGAATATAAATTGATTACGATGTGATGATTCTTCTAACTCTTGAGAATCGTTTAGCTGTTAGGACAGTTAAAAGTAGTATGCTTAGAGGGTGTGGGTATAAGCTGAATATCATGTGAGTATATTAAAAAGCAATTAAGACATATCAAAGACATACTGGGATAAGAAGGGGAGGCAGAAAAGGTAAATCAAATCATATCAAGAGACACATAGAACCTTTTATAATAGAAGGAAAGAAGGGAAGGTGTGAGCATTGATTGAATCTTACTGGTAACACACTGGGCCCAAAGAGGGAATAACACACATTCCCAATTGAACATAGAAATTTATCTTATCCAATAGGGAAATAGAAGAAGAAAGGGGAAAGAAAAGAAAAGAGTAGCTGAGAGAAAGGGATAGAAGATTGAGGGAGGTGGGGGTCAAAAAGTGTGGAGGGGTAGCATGAAAGGAGAGAAAAAGTATAACAGTAAAATGGAGGGAAATACAGAGTTGATAATTATAACTATGAATGTTAATGGGATGAACTCTCCTATAAAATGAAAGTAGATAGCAGAATGTATTAAAAACCAGAATCCTACAATATGCTGTTTATAATAAACACATTTGAAGCATAGAGATATACCCAAAGTAAAGGTAAAAGGTTAGAGTAAAGTATATTATGTTTCAACTGAAGTAAAAAAAGCAATTATGAACTTAGACATCAAAATAAACCCACTTAAAAGAGATAAAGAAGGAAACTATATCGTGCTAAAAAAAAAGCACCATAGACAATGTAGTAATATCAATACAAACTCTCTATGCACCATTTTGTTTACCATTCAAATTCTTAGAGAAGTTGAATTACAGGAAGAATTAGACAGTAAAATTATATTAGTGTAATCAACCTCCTTCTTTTAGAATTAGATAAATCTGCTGACAAGATAAATAGAAAGAATTTAAGAAGGTGAGTAGAATCTTAGGAAAAAATTAATTATGATAGATCTCTGGTAAAAAACTGAAAAGAAATGAAAGAAATTTTCCTTTTTCTCAGAGGCACATGGCACCTATATAAAAATCTACAATGTATTGTGGCATAAAACCTCACAATCAAATGAAGAAAGGCATATATTTTAAATTTATCTTTCTCAAATCATGATACAATAAAATTACATGTAACAAAGGGCCATGGAAAGAAATATTGAAAATTAATTGGAAACTAAATAACCCAATTCTAAAGAAAAATTGGTCAAACACCAAATCAAAGAAACAATCAATTTCATCTAAGAGATGAAACAATTTATCAGAACTTATGGGACACAGCCAAAGAAGTACTTATGGGAAATTTTTTATCTTTAAATGCATACAGGAATAAATTAGAGAAAGAATGTCTTGATGAACTGGGCATGCAACTAAAAAAGTTAGAACAAGTTCTAATTAGGAATATCCTATTAAATATTAAATTAGAAATTCTGAATATCAAAGGAGAGCTTAATAAAATTGAAAGTAAGAAAAGTGTTGAATTACTAAATAAAACCAAGAACTGATTTTATGGAAAAATTCAACAAAATAGATTAATCTTTGGTTGATTTGATTTTTAAAAAGGAAAAAGAAAAACAAATTGCCAGCATCAAAAAATGAAAAGGGTGAACTCACCATTGAGGAGGAAATTAAAGCGATAATTCAGAGCTATTTTGCTCAATAAATCTGACAATCAAATTAAAATGGATGAATATTTACAAATATAGAAATTATCCAGATTTGTAGAAGAGGAAATAAAACAATTAAATATAGTTAATATATGATATTTATTATGTCCCCCAAATTATTGTCTCAAATTATTTATGATAGAGACAAAGTTTATTTGAAGTAAGAATACACACACAGGATTATAAAGCTTTTATGAAGTATTTATTATATTCCAAATACTAGGCATTTTGTATATATGTGCACACCAATGTATAAATACCAAACACACTTAAAACTATTTTGAGGATTTTACTTCCAAATGACCTAAGAAGACATATTTATATTTTTCTTATTATATTTTTGAAAAAGAATTCTAGGTACCTTCAACAATTTAAACCATGACAATTTAGAGTTCAAGTTTAAATTTGGATATTAAGTATTTTTTTTAGTCTTCAGATAGTATATTTTATAGATCAAATGTTATATGAATTCATATATGTTATATGAATCTACCTAATAGATAAAGGATAAAAATTATTTTGGAATATTATAGACACATATGCACAATATGGATTTCAATGTGCTGACTAAAGCTGATGGAAACTGCAAAGGAAATAAAACAAGGGGATCATTATTGCTTACAGACAGGACTGGGATAGTTCTCTGTCTCACAGTAGCATACTAATTAGATAATTAGAATACCACCTATCATAGCTACAAACCTGTCATTAAAGTCACAGGATTTAATCACATGTCAGAATTTTCCCCAACAGATGAAATGACCAAAATGAAATTGTTTTAAATCAAAATATTTAATGCTTTTCAATCCTAGAGATTCTAGATAATATTTAGATATGTGAAGAGAATATTTGCTTTGGCTTTTGTTGGGGAACAAAATAATCTTCAAAAAATGAAATGATGTCTCTATTTTTCTCATTATTCTACTGAAGTTTAGTTACTTTTGGGGTAGGAAACATAAAAAATAAAGAAAAATTCATGCCTTTTTGGCTTTTTGTCACATTATTTTTGACTCTGTTAAACCAGACAAAGGCATGAAAATGTTATGATTTCACTTTTTTTAAAGAAAATTGTTTCCAAAAAGCACAATGATAAACCATAAATTGAAGAAAGGGACTGAATTGGTTTTTGGTGGGGATTTAATTGACATTGAGACTTTTAGGTGAGGGAACTTTCTCTGTCAATGCAGGCTGGAATCTTCAATGCAAATTGTAGACTTGGTGAATTACAGGGAGCACTGAGGGGTAGAGGTAATTTCATTCTAGGTCAAATAACCAATGCATGTCAGTCAGGACTCAAAATCAATCTGCCTAGCTACAAGACACATTCTCTATCTACTGCAATAGCATATTATCTCATGAATGAATCTTTTAAAAATATTAAATCTAACTAATTCATCAAAAGTGTCTTATTACATGAGAAAATGAAGAATTCATAATCTAATGTAATCTTGTAATGTAATTTGTAAAGTAATCTTGTGTCTTCTTATGTCTCTCTCATAGTTGAAGCTATGTCCTGTTAAATTCAGAATCTGCTGACCTTTAGAGTGATGGAAATCAGATTCGTTTTTTTTTTCTTTTGAAAGGCAATGGGGCTAAGTGGCTTGTCCAGGGCCAGAAAGCTAGGTAATTATTAAATGTCTGAGGTGGGATTTGAACCCTGGTACTACAGACTTCAGGGCTGGTGTTCTATCCACTGAGCCACCTAGCTGCCCCTGGAAATCAGATTCTTCAAAGGAATACAATAAACCTTTCCTATTGTAATGTTAAATATATGCACATACACTCACAGAGAAAAATAATCGACAGCTATATCAGCTAGTATCTTGAAATGCTTATTGCCTGCTTTGGTTAAATAACAAAATGTTCTTCACTTAGGAAAGACCACATTCAATTCCTCTCTATATTTTAATAAAGTCTTCAAGTGGTTAGAGCCTTCTTATCCATCACTTCTTCCTGGAAACAAACAGTTAATGGAGTAAATTATAATTTTAAGTATTGCTTAAAACTTGAGAATTTATGAGGTTAATTTCTATACTAGAGTGAATAGGTATATAGACTAAAAGATAAGAGAAATAGAATTTTTACTGAATTAACATTGACATCCTCATCCTTTGAGGTTACATTAGAGAACATGCTTTAGAATTGGAGTGCTTTCATTTTATTTGAGAAGTAATTTGATTTTTTTTTAGTTTTTGCAAGGCAAATAGGGTTAAGTGGCTTGTCCAAGATCACACAGTTAGATAATTATTAAGTGTCTGAGGCCATATTTGAACTCAGGTACTCCTGACTCCAGACCTGTGATTCCAATGAAGTTCAGGACTTTTCCCTGCATCATTGTGCTTCTCAAAATTAAAATGGGAATTCACAACTGGTATACAAAATTGTTAAAATTTAAAATTATGTTAATTCGTATATTTATTTCATGTTTTTTTCAAGTACTTAAACCCATTAAATACTTTATGTTGTTAAATCTGAAAATATTTTAATAGCCAAATGTTATTAAGAGAACAAATTGTTCATATAGAAACAACTATATAAAATTTTCTATCATTGAAACTTTCAATTTGATAAATTTTAAAATCTAAAATTGGTAACTGTTCTGTTTTACCTCTAGAGCAAAAGAAGTAACCCTAAATAACAACAAAAGATGAGTTAGGAATAGGCAGTTTATGTAACAAATTTTATGTTCTCTTAGGGAAGCTTGTATTAAATTTTGAGTCCAGAAAGTTAATCAACAGAAGTTAGAGAAGAGTTATACCTATTGTTAAGTAGTTCTTTTTCACAGATAAATGATAGACTAATTATCTGAGTGTGTGTGTGGGGGGGACTCCATAATAGTTTAATTGAGCTAATAGTTTTATGTCATTTAATCAAAGGTTTCCTATTATTTTATGTTATTTTATATACTAGAAATTAGGGGGAAAACTCACCCAAACACATTTTAAGTAAACTCAACAGTAGCTTAAGGATAAGAAAAGAAAAAAATATCTCTTTTGCTTTAGTATAGAATAGTAGTAAAAGTACTGAATACATGGTTTAGTAGACCCAGATTCTAGTGCTACCTTAATCACTGTATAACCACTATATTTTGTGATCTAGAACAAGTCACATACCATCTATATTCCTCATCTGTGACAAGAAGCAGATTAAACTCAATGATGGCTATGGAGAGTAGTGCAGACAACCTGTCTGCAGAGTAGGGAGATATATGCATATGACACTTTGTTAAGTTTAATTTATATGATTAGTATTCTCTATCACTCTTTTAACTCTAGAAATCAAAACAATAATATAAGCACTGATTTTGTAGCATTGCCTATTACTGAGATGTACATGCTCACAGTAAAAATTGGACAATCAGGTTTCCTGAGTTGTCTCCCACATATCATTGGTCCTGTATTTTCTTTTAGTGTTAAAGTTGCTGTAATAAATGAATACATTAAATTCTATCCAATTAAGGAATCATGTATTAAGTATCTTATCGATATCAAGTATTTCAATGTTTGACATTCAAAGACATAAAACAAATCTTAATTTTCAATAATCTTAAAATTCAATTTTAAGGATAGGACATATATATATCATATAGGTCTATGATTAATGTTAAAGATATTATGTAATATGTAAAGCTATTTTTACTGTTATTCATTAAATTTAAATTAATACATATTTTATAAAATACCTATTTTTGTATATGGTATGATATAACAATCACTAGTAAAAGTGATTCAGGCTGAAACCAAGTTCTTGAGACATACTAGCTATAGGACTTTTAACAAGTTGCTTAAACGCATAGTTCTTCAGGACTATAAAATAAAATAATTTTATAATTATAAATTGTAGAATAATTGCTTTTTCATTAGTCAAAGAAACCCCCATCTCTGAAACCACTAGGTTTTCTGCTTGGCATTAGTCGATAAAAAGGTAAAATGAAAAACTATCTCTACCTTCAAGGAGTATACCAGATTCTAAAAACAGAAGAGTTCTTGTATAACTTGGATAGATTTCATTAGATCTTGTGAATTTAGATGAGGAAAAAAAGTGCACCTTTATTTTCATTATCCTCTAACTGAATTATAGCATTACCTTCAATTATTTACAAACATTATCCTGAAAGGAAGTCCAGAGAAAGAAAGATTCAGAATTCCTGTACTAGAGTGTTTCACACTTATGCAGATAAAGATAATTTAAAGAAGGAAAGATCATAAACAACTAAGAAAATCAGAAATCACTTCTATTAATGAACTATTCTCAATCTGAACCTTAAAGGAAGATTAGGTTTTGATGAGGTACATAATAACTAAAAAATCTACAAAAATAGGTCATCTGTAAGACTATCACTGGACCTAGCAGTAAAACAAGCAGCTAAAATGAACTATATTTTAAGGGTTTTTTTGTTTTTTTTGATATTTTGTTTCTTACCATCACAATATTATCTTGGGGCCCTTCTTCTTTCCCTCCCTGAGAATCATGCAATAATGACAAATTATATTTTTTAAGAGAAGGAAAAAAATATCACAATTGATACATTGAAAAAGTATGAAAATTTACACAATGTGTAATGACTGTAGAACTCTACATGAAAGTGTAGGCTGGGGATGTCTTCACATCTATTTTCTTAAAATTCATATTGAACTTTATCATTTTTTTGGATTTACTTTTGATTTTTTTTTGCAAGGCCATGGGGTTAAGTGGCTTGCACAAGGCCACACAGCTAGGTAATTATTAATTGTCTGAGGCTGCATTTGAACTCAGGTACTCCTGACTCCAGGGTCGGTACTGTATCCACTGTGTCACCTAGCCACCCCCTGAATTTTTTTTTTTTGGTGTGTGCATCATTAGATTTATAATTTTCTAGCCAATACAAGTTGGAGAAGACAGTACACAAAGTCAAGTCATTGCACCATTTGCTTTAAAATGTGTTGTGCTGGGGTGGGGTGCAGCTAGGTGGTACAATGGATAGAGCACCAGCCAGGAGTCAGGAAAACCTGAATTCAAATGTGACCTCAAGCACTTAATAATTGCCAAGCATGTGTGACCTTCGGCAAGTCATTCAACTCAAGTCACTCAACCCTACTCTCTTGCAAAAAACAAAAAAAACCCAAAAGTAATGTATTGTGATGGTGGAAAATTTCTTAATTGTTTTTACCTTTTCAAAATGTTTATTTTAGTATTATTAGGAAAATCTGACTGTAGAACAGACATGGGAAATACAAATTAAACATATCAATTATGACTATGATCCATTTTTGAGAAATCTCTGGAGATCTCTGAGAGTTTGTAAAGTACTAAAATCCTAAAATTAACCTTGAACTTAATGTTGCTTTTTAATCATTTTTCAGTCATGTTTGACTCTTGTGGCAAGGATAATGGAGTGGTTTGCCATTTCCTTCAACAATTTATTTTATAGATGAGGAAATGTAGCAAATAGGGTTAAATGACACCCCCAACTCATAAAGAAAGTAAATGCCTGAGGTCAGATTTGAACTCAGGAAGATGAATGTACCTGATTCCAGACCCAGTGTGTCTCCTAGCTGCTTTGGAACTTACTGCTTTTGTGACTAAAATACAACATAATATACTATTGATTTTCTTTCAATTCTCATGTTTTGTGGCCTCTCATTTGACCCTGTCTTAGATATTCTCTTTACTCTGAGATTTTTATAATAATGCTTCTCTTTGATTCTCTTAAATTAACTGGCCACTTCCAATTGCAATTGTACTCATGGTTCTGTCTTGGGATCTTTTCTTTCTCTACACCCTCATTTAGTGGCCTCATCTACCCATATATATTTAATTATCAATTCTTCACAGATGACTTAGATCTCTATGTGTAATCTAATTATGTCTTGTGAGCTACAACTTAAAATAATCAACTATTTGTGAGCTATTTCTAAATTAATGTCATAAACTCAACATGCCCAAAAAATAACTCATTATATTTCTCCCTAAATGCATTTCCTAAACTTGTTTATATTTTTTGAGAACACCAGAATCATTTCAGGCAGTCTCTGAAGATTATAAACTTGACATTATGTTGGATTCTTTATTTTTCCTCCCTTCTCTTATCCAACCATTTGCCAGATCTTTCTTTTTCTACTTTTGTATCTTGCATATTTTCTAGTAATACAAACACTACCTTAGTTCGGGCATAAACATAAAATAAAAATGAAAGGAATTAAGAGATAAATGAACTGGTAAAATCATAATTCCTATTTAGTTCTTTTAAGCTGAAATCCCATTAAGTCTTGCTCTCCTTTACCAGACTAAAGAACAATATATTAAGTGTACCAAAGTCATGAGATATATAATTACAAGTTTATTGGAGAGAAAAATGACTTCTTTATGTTAAGGAAAGGGTAAATATTTTTTCTACTATATTATGTTCTTCAGTCCTTTTTACAAGACTTACTACTTCGCAAATTTCTTTAGTCATATAGACACGAAAGAGTATTTTTTTCTGGAGCAAAATCATAAGTCGTTTTGTTCCTGATCTGTCCTTTCATTGATATAGGTTAGAAAACTCTCTCTTTTAACGCAAATCAGTAAATTACAGATGTGTTACATATTTTTAAATAGCTGCTTGAGTCACTAAGAGGTAAAATCACTTGATTTGAAATCATCTTCCTGATTCTGAAGCCAGCTCTCTTTCTATTGCACAATACTGCCTTGTTGTGTATGCATTATTTCTTTACTGATTTGGTAAGTCCTAGTACAAATGCTGAGAGGAATTACTTCATGCTTTTTTTTTTTTATGAAATAGCCACTTGTAACAGGAAACTATCTCATTGTTCTCTTCCAATAGCCATGTATGGCCAAAGGGGAGAGAAACTTAGGGTAAGATTTGCAGGCACATTTTCTACCTTTTCACATGTCAGAGGGAGTATTACCAATAGCTTTCTGGGCACAAAGTTCAAAATTGCCACGCTGACAGATTTCAGTTAATAGGAGTAAAGTATAAATCTCTTCAAGTTTGATTTTTTCCTTTAAAAAGTGCTAGAGAAATAAGGGAAAGGGGGTGGGGGGGGGGTAACAAGCTTAAAAATCTAAACTGACAAAACTGATTTCCTATGAGACCAAATTTCTTCTCCATTTGCATCAGTTCCTAGTGGCAGCTAGCAACTATTAGGCTCATACTTTAACCACCAGTTTCTAGTAGGAAATATTGGCAGGTTCCTAGAAAGCCTCTGCCTGGGGAGAAAGTAAGGTTTTTCCCTCATTAGTGAATGTGGGCAATTTGACAAGGAAGCTAGCATTTGCTTTATGAATATGAACAGTTTGGGTCATTAGCTTTCACCTGGCTCAAAAACTTGTTGGATGCTTTTTTAGCATTGGACTTTGTTCCCTGCTGTCAAATTTAGTTAAAATTTGCCTATGGGATCAAATGTCATGAAGAGAAACACACGCACTGGGCCATTTTATAATTTTAATTTCCATAAGAAACATGGCCGAAAATAAAATTAATTCCTATTATATAATAGTCGGTACTACTTTCCCATCTCTCTTATCTTTGAGATACAGACAATATTTATTAAAAATATCCTGAATTTTAGAGTCAGTATTTGCTCTTACCATTTATTTTATCTCTTTTGAAATGAGAGAGTCAATACAAATTGATCCCCCCCACCCCAGTTATGTGGAGTGACTATCAGAATGCTTTTATTTTAAATCATTTTGGCTATACTAATAAAAGCCACTTTTGGTAAAATCAAATTAGGAGTCATGCAAAAAAAGTATTCAAAAGCATCCCTGAAACCAATTAACAGTTGTAAATAAATAATTTTGAGATTCAGGTAGATAGAATATTAGATTTAGAGTCAGGAAGATCTAAGTTCAAATCAACCTCCAGACTCTTATTAGTATATAATGCTCTGACTCAATTTCCTCAACAACTATAAATGAAGAAAATGGTAGCACTTCTTGATATAATATCTGTAAAGCACTTAGCACAGTGCCTAGAATATATTAGGTTCTTAATAAACACTTTTTCCTTTCCCTTTCCCCTTGCAATAACAATGCAACAAAGATTTAGAAATTTAAGAATTCACTACTGTCTATGAAAAAATATTAGATTGAAACATGCCACAGAACTCTGAACTGTGCTGTATATGACTATTATGTTTTTGGATGTATTCCAGGATTACTTGGATGAAATTCCAAGGTTGCAATGAAAAACATTATGGGTCTAAATGTTCTTTACTAATTTCTGTCACTTTTTATGTGTTGCTTTTGGGATGTACAATAAAACAAACCTCTCAGTTATAAGGAAATTGAGAGCATTTACATTTTTAAAATTTAATTAATTTATTTAATATCATCCTTATCCACATGGATATTTTTAAGTTATAAAATTTCCTTCCACCCTCCCTTCCCAGCCAAACCCCTTAGTGTCAAACATTAAGATTAGCATTGTACATACATATTTTGGATAAACATTTTTACAAATTGGTCTTTTTTCATTATGAGGAAATTAGATTAAGGGAAAGAGATACTTTAAGAGATAATTTTTATAAATTGGTCATCAGATTCTGAAGGGTTGTTTTTTCTTTTTTGTATTGTTTTGTTTTGTCTTTCTTCCTCAGGATGAAGATAACATTGTTCATAGCCTGTCTAATACAGTTGTTCTAGCTTTCTGAACTGCTGAGAGGAGTTGCTTCCTTCAAGGTTGATTATCTCACAATGTTGTTGTTAGTGTATACATTGTTCTTTTTGTTCTGCTCCCTTGGCTCAGCATCAGATCCTGTAAATCATTCCATGCATTTCCAAAGTCTGACTGCTTATGGTTTATTACAGAACAATAATATTCCATAGTAGACTGCTGCTTTATAGTACAGTTTTAGATCTGGTGGAGCTAGTTCATCTTTACATTTTTTAAAAAAAAATATTTCCCTTGCTATTGTCATTCTTTTGTTTCTCCAGATGAATTTTGTTACTATTTTTTTTCTAGACTGGTAAAGTAATTATTTGGTAGTTTGATTGGCATACCAATGAATAAGTAATTTAATTTGGGTAGAATTGTCATTTTTATTATATTAACTGAATCTAACCATGAGCAACTGACATTTTTCCAATTATTTAGAATGATTTTATTTGTGTGTGGAGTGCTTTATAATTGTGTTCATACAGTTTCTGAGTTTGTCTTGGGAGGTCGATTCTCAAGTATTAATGTTGTCCATAGTTACTTTAAATAGTATTTCTCTTTCTGTCTCTTGCTCTTGGACTTTGTAGTTCATATATAGAAATGTTGATGATTTATGTGGCCTTATTTATATCCTTATGTATGTCCTTGCTGAATTAATTGTTTCAAGTAGTTTTAGGGATGATTTTCCAAGGTTCTCCTAAGTATACCATCATATCATTTGGGAAGAGTGAAAGCTTTGCTTCCTCATTACCAATTCTGATTTCTTGAATTTCTTTTTGTCCTCTTATTGCTACAGCTAGCATATCTAATGCTACATTGAATAGTAATGATGATAATGGGCATCCCTGTTTCACCCATGATTTTATTGGAAATTCTCTGAGTTTATTCCCATTACAGATAATATTTATTGTTGGTTTTAGATGGATATGGTTTATTATTTTGAGGAAAACTTTCATTTATTCTTAAACTTTCTAGTTTTTAATAGGAATGATGTTTTAGCATCTAGCAAGATAATCATATACTTTCTGTTGGTTTTGCTATCAATAGGTTCAATTATGTTGAGTGTTTTCCTGATATTGAACCATCCCTGCCTGGTATAAATCCTACCTGATCATGATGTATTATCCTAGCAATAACTTGCTGTAGTCTCATTTCTAAAAAATATTTGTTTAAGATTTTTGCATCAATATTTATTGGGGAGATTGGTCTATAATTATTATTGACTGTTTTGTTTCTTCCAGGTTTAGGTATCAGCACCATGTTCATGTTATAAAAGGAGTTTGACAGAAGTCCTTCTCCTATTTTTTTTAAAACAGTTTATGTAGAATAAGAATTAATTGTTCCTTAAATATTTGGAAGAATTCTCCTGTAAAGCCATCTGAAGCTGGAGCCTTTTTCTTAGGGAGTTTTTTGAATGTTTCTTCAAATTCTTTTTCTGAGATGGCATTGCTTCAGTAATTTAATGCCTCTTCTGTTAATCTGGGCCATTTATATTTTTATAAAATATTCATCCATTTCACTCAAGTTATCCAATTTATTGGCATACAGCTTGGCAAAGTAGCTCCAAATTATCTCTTTAATTTCCTCCACATTGATGGTTAGATAACCCTTTTCATTTTTGATGCTGGTAATTTCATTATCTTCTTTCTTTTTTTAAATCAGATTAATCCAAGGTTTGTCCATTTATTGAATTTTTCATAAAACCAACTCTTGGCTTTAAATATGAGATCAATGTTTTTTTTTTTTTGCTTTCAACTTTATAAAACTCTCCCTTGATTGGCAGAATATCTAATTTGGTATTTAATTGGGGATTTTTAGTTTGATCTGTTTCTAACTTTTTAAATTGCATACTAAATTCATTGATCTCTTTCTTTATTTTTATTTACAAAGGAATTTAGAGATATAGCGTTTTCCCTCAAAACTGCATTTGCTCTATTACATAAACTTTGGCATGATGTCTCATTAATATTTTTTTGGATATAATTATTGATTATTTCTATTATTTGCTGTTTGATCTACCCATTGCCTAAGATGAAGTTAATTAATTCCCAATTAGTTTTTAGTTAATCTTTCCATGACGCTTTATTATATGTAATTTTTATTTCATCATGGTCTGTAAAGTATGTACTTATTATTTCTGCTTTTCTACATTTGAATAAGAGGTTTTTGAGTCTTAGTACATGGTCAATTTTGATATGTGTCATGTACTGCTGAGAAAAAGGTATAATCTTTTCTATTCCCATTACATTTTCTCCAATGCTCTATTATATCTAAGTTTCCTAAGATTTTCTTCACCTTCTTAACTTTCTTCTTGTTTATTTTGTGGTTAGATTTATTTAGTTTTGAGAGTGGGAGATTGAAGTCCCCTATTATTAATGTTTGCTGCCTATGTCTCCTTTTAATTCACTCAGCTTTTCCTCTAGGAATTTGGATGTTTTAACACTTGGTGCATACATGTTTAGTAATGATATAGCTTCATTACCAATGCTGCCTTTTAAGGAGATGCAGTTTCCTTCCTTATCCCTTTTAAGACCTATTTTCTCTCACACTTTATCCCCTCCTCTCCATCTTGGGTACTTAACCCCTAATTAAGTGAAGCATGACCTATTTTCTTTCACATTTTACCCCACCCCCACCCCAACCCCTCCCAGGATACTTAATCCCTTTGTTAAGTGAAATGTGGAATAGTTCAAACCCTGGTCTATTAACTGCAAGAACCTTAAAGATCTCTAAGTACTGGGAGGCTCTGAAGATTTCACTTGAGTACTCTACAAAAGTTCATAAGTTACATAGTTTGTAAGTTAAATAACTGATTCAGGACTTCTATGATGCTCTCATTAGACAAGGTGCTAAACTTGGTCAGTACAGTAGAATTAAAGTGGGTCAAAGGATAATGAGACACCTAAATTTAAAGTTAACACCCCTTCTTCTTATCAGGTATTTTTGTCTCAAATGTAGTGAATTCATCTTGGCTCACTTCAATGAAGAGATAAGACCCATTTATCCCCATATTCTTTAAGTCTAATCTCTTCAATTATATTGGACTCTAATTATCTTAAGAGAAGTAAAGTTCTAAAAGAATTAGAATTGTTATATTTTTCACTTTCAGGGTTGTATGCAATTTGATGATCTTGAGTAACACTTGTTTTGTTTTTTCCCCTTCCTTTTTCATTTACCTTTTTTTAAAAAAAAATATTTATTTATATTTTAATTTTACAATTTTTCTCCTAATCTCACTTGCTCCCCATCCCCCATAGAAGGCAGTCTGATAGTCTTTGCATTGTTTCCATGCTATACATTGATCTAAATTGAATTGCTGAGAGAGAAATCATATCCTCAAGGGAAAAAATAAAATATAAGAGATAGCAAATTACATAAGATAATGTTTTTGTTCAAACTCCACAATTGTTTCTCTGGATACAGATTGTATTCTCCATCACAGAAAGCCCAAAATTGTCCCTGATTGTTGCACTGATGGAATGAGCAAGCCCATCAAGGGTGATCATCACCCCCATATTGCTGTTAGGGTGCACAATAGTTTTTGGTTCTGCTCATTTCTCTCAGCATCAGTTCATGCAAATCCTTCCTTGCTTCCCTGAATTCCCATCCCTCCTGGTTTCTAATAGAACAATAGTGTTCAGTGGCATACATATGCCACAGTTTGTTAAGCCATTCCCCAAGTGAATGACATTTACTTAATTTCCAGTTCTTTGCCACCACAAACAGAGCTGCTATGAATATTTTTTTTAGGTTTTTGCAAGGCAAATGGGGTTAAGTGGCTTGCCCAAGACCACACAGCTAGGTAATTACTAAGTGTCTGAGACCGGATTTGAACCCAGGTACTCTTGACTCCAAGACCGGTGCCTTATCCACTACGCCACCTAGCCACCCCTGCTATGAATATTTTTGAACAAGTTATGTTTTTACCCTTTTTTCATGTTCTCTTTGGGGTATAGGCCCAGTCATGGTATTGCTGTATCAAAGGGTATGCACATTTTTATTGCCATTTGGATGTAATTCCAAATTGCTCTCCAGAAAGGTTTGATGATCATTTACCTTTTTATGCAAATCTTGAGTCCTGTATTTGGCAAATGAATTCTCTGTTAAGTTCTGGTCTTTGTGTCAGGAAGTTCTGGAAGTCCTCTATTTCACTGAACAACCATCTTTTTCCCTGACAATATATGCTGAATTTTGCAGAGTAGTACATTCTGGATTGTAATCCCATGTCCTTTGCTGTCTAATATATGTTATTCTAGGTCTTCCAGTTTGTCAATGTTGAGGCTGATAGGTCTTGTATGAGTCTGATTATTCCTTTGTATATATGAATTGTTTTCTTTGTGCTGCTTGCAATATTCTCTCCTTTTTTTGAGAGTTCTGGAATTTGGCTATAACAGCCCTTGGAGTTTTTATGCTGGGATCTCCTTCTGGAGTGGTTCAGTGGATTTTTTCAATGGTTAGATTGTTTTCTTGTTCTAGCAGATATGGACAGTTTACCCTTACAATCTCTTGCATGATGCTTTCCAGGTTCTTTTTTTGATCTAGTCTCTCTAGTAGTCCAATGATTCATAGATTTTCTCTCTTGGATCTATTTTCCAAGTCATTTGTTTTCCCTAAAAGGTACTTTATATTTTCTTCAATTTTTTCAGGCTTTTTATTTTGTTTGATGGAATCTTGTAGTGTTGTAGATTCATTGGTTTCTGTTTGTTCAGTTCTAATATTTAGGATTTCATTTTCTTCAATTACCTTTTGTGTTTCCTTTTGTAGTTGGTTATTTTACTTTTAAAGCAGTTGATTTCTTTGGTTTTTCATAATTTTCCTGCATAACTCTCATTTCTTTTTTCCATTTTTCTTCTTCCTCTCTTCTTTTGTTTTTAATTTTTTAAAGTTCTTTGATGAGCCTTTGTATTTGACTCTAATTTATACTGTTTTGATACTCCCCCTGTGAGTGATTTCACTGATTTCTTCTTCAGACATGGAATTACTTCAGCTTTGTCTGTAAAGTTATTTTCTATGATGAGCACTCTTAGCTTCTCTGCTCATCTTTGTTGTTTTTTAGTTCTGCTCCTGGTGTATAGGGCGTATAGAGTGAAGCTTTTTTTTTTTTTTTTTTTTTTTTTTTTACTGGGCCTTGGTTCTGATTCCTGGCTTGTTGTTGGCCAAAATATTTCTTATGCAGTCCATGCTTTGCCTTGTCTTAGGTTTGTTTCTTCCTTTATATCTAGATTTTTACATAGCAATGGTTTGTGCCTGACCCAGTCCTATATTTTACCCTGATTTTCCCAAAGTGCAGGCTTTGGTTGGAGTTGGAATCTTCCCTGCTGGCTTACTGTCTAGCTGAGGGGACCTCTGCTGTTGTCAAGCTGTCAGCACCTGGATTGCCCTGTGGCTAAGAGCCTCCTACTGGCTTTTCCTACTCTCCTGCCTCCTGTACTTTACTTTACTTCTACTTTTCCCTCAAAGACAGAGATCTTCCCTGAAGATCATTCTTTGAATCTTCTCTTTTTCTTGTTGGGATCTGTAGTTTGAATGTGTAAGAATAGAGACTTCATTTATCTTTGGTAGGGAAAAGCTCTGTGAGAATGTCAGCTTCATGTCACCATCTTGATTCTGTCCTGGAAATCTGAATTTAGGGGATTTAGACAGCAAATGGTTAATTGTAGGAAATGTGTGAACCACACTAACTCTATCTTGTCACTAAATTCTTGAGCTGAGTTCCTTTTCTATTCAATTATGGGTTTAGTGTAAATTCTCTCCTATGAGAAAAATTAGAAACCCTTCACCAAGAATAAGTTATGCAGCCCAGAAACCCAGTGAGATCCAGAGACTGAGCTTAAGCACCTCATGTGTCTTCTGTTAAAACTGGCCCCATACTCATCCATCAGTTATTATTTTGACATTTCTTTGATTATTTTCAGATACCTAGAGGGGTAGAGTACTTCCTTTTTGAATTAAGGGAATTCTTCCTGTTTTCTCTCCCCCCATCAATGTATTAAAAATTACCTCATTATCTTATACTATTTTTCTTTTAAATTGCCTTTGTTTGATTGATTGTATAATATTTTTAAAAGTTTATTGCCCTTTTATTTGGGGTCCAGGCCCAAGGCAAGGGGCCAAATTGTTATGCAATTGGCAAGCATCATTTTTTATGCTCAGAAGATCAAATCTTTGTTTTCTAAGTCATTTCATCTTTCAGCTATCACAGTCATGGGACTATATGTGAAATAAGTATTCTTAATAATTTCAGCCTCAATGAATTTTTTTTTAATTTTTGTACAGCAGTGGGTTTAAGTGACTTGCCTAAGTTCACACAGCTAGATAATTTTTGTGTCTGAGGTTAGATTTGAACTCAGGTCCTCCAGACACCAAGGTTGGTGCTTTATTTACTGTCCCATGTAGCTGACTTCAATAAGATCTTTAAAAAAATTATACAATATGGATTGAAAAACAGAGAGTATAGTGGATACATAGCTAGCCTCAAAATAGGAACACAAGGATTAAAGTCCTACAATGATGCATCTTGGCTATCTGACTCTAGATAAATCATTTCAGCTCTTAGTGATCTGGGAAAATCTTTAGGATTTTAAATTGTAGAACCTGAATTGGTAGAGGGAGTTTCTTCATCTGAGAGTTCCCTGTATCAATGAAATAAGTGGACTAATCACCATCCTTATCAGCTAATTATGATACATTGAGGTTAAAAGAAAAAAAATTAAATTTAATAAGAAAAAGGGAGTCTATCAGGTAATGTCTGTGAGACAGTGAGATATTTAACTGAATAGAGAAGGAGGGAAGGCATACGTAGTATTGGAGGTAAAATGGAGATTATGAATGTTCTAAATAATCTGAAAGAAAATTTGAAAGTTTGACATCATCATGCAATTTTATGATGACAATACCAGAATCAGGAATTTTTTCTCCTCAATTTTAAGTGCCATATTAAGACTTCTGTTATTATTGTTTTTGTAATAGTTGTCTTTTAAAGCATTTCCTATTTCACAAAACTCACTTTAAACATGTCTTTTGTTCCATGCTCAGTTTTACTAAATCCATCCATGGCTTTGAATGGACAGGACTCCTACCTCTATGATGGTCTTACATTTAAGCATAAATGTATATGATAGCCTAGAAAGAGAATGAAAGCTGGACTATGAGTGGACTGGACCATGAGTGAACTGGACCAAGATAGCTTAGAAAGAGAATGAAGTTGGACCATGAGTGAACTGGCATATTCCATCATTGCTCTCTTCAGCCTACTTTTACCTTGTTCCCTAATCCTATCTGAAAGAGATTTTTAAAATTATGTTTTTCACATGAAGGCAGAATTGCATCTTTAGCTAACAATTTAATAAAATTTTATTCTTACAATGACAAAGTTAACTCTCCAAACATAAACAAATTATTCATGAAATCATAATTATCAAGAATCCTATCTCTTTGTCTCTACTCTTCCTCCTTGGGAAAATAAATAAGTTCTGTCTGAGTTTTTGATTATCATGGTGCTAACTAGACAAATTTAGGTAATGATAATCACGTTGAGGTAAGACTGAGGTCTTGCAGATTGCATTATGCATTTTCATTACACACTTAAACACAAACACAATTTGAATCCCTATCATAATTCTGTGAAGGAGGTACTATTATTATCTCCATTTCATATATCAGTAGATAGATTTACAGAGAATAAATAACTTGCTCAGTGCTGTTGAGGCAGAATTTGAACTCAGCTATGCTGAACTCCAAATTCAGTCCTTTATTCATGATGGTCACTACCTCTTACATTCCAACCTCATATATGTAATTATTCCACAAATTAAAATGAAAACTCTGTAGAATAAAATATATGTTTCTTAGTGAATCAGTCACTTCAATATATGCAAACCAAAGAGTAAGTGGAACCTCTTTAACAATACATTTCCTTAAGTCTATAACTTTGCAGACAGCTCCCAAAATGATGAGTAATGATATTTACTTCTTTATCAGAGGTGGCAGTATGGTATGGTGTTTGGACATGGCATAGAATAAATATGTATATCATTGTGCTGAAAGTTCTTTACAAAACTATTTTTGTTTTTCTCCAAGCAAGAGCAACAGGTGTCATGGCTTCCAGATGTGAATAGAACTTGAACTTTGAGTCAGTAAGACTTGAATATGAATTCTATTTCAGACACTAATTTTGTGACACTAAGAAAGTTACAATATCTGTCTGCTTCAATTTCATTACCTGTAACATGGGGATGATAATGCCACTCACTCTCTAGAGTTGCAGAAATGAAATGGGGATATATGTGCAAAATATTTCATAGTCCTTAAAGATCTACATAAAAGTTAGCGAATATTATCATTACATAACATCTTTAGTTGAAAATAAGCTTAACCAAAAAAGAAAGATGGGGAGGAAATATTGAGTTATTCTTTCATAAAAAAGACCAGTTTAAGTTAGCAATATATAATCACCCATGTGGAGTGATATTTTTGGACAATGAGGATATCATTTTTAATTCAAAATATTTCTTTCACTGATATTTGAAATAGTTTCCTTGACTTAAGTGCTTCTTTCTCCATCTAATCTTCTTTTAAAGAAAAAAATACTTGGAGAAAAACACTTGAAGTTCATAACTTATCAGTGAGAATAAGTTTTGTTGTTGCTTTCCTTTGATTGAATTAGTCTTGTTTTTAAAACTCAGTTGTGGGGAGTGACCTGCATCCCTACTGCCTCAGTGAGAAGCTGAATAGAGAAAAGATACACACAGGTGGGCAATGCAAGAGAACAATATATTTATTGTCCAGAGAATCAAAATATTTAAAGATAAAAACCACAAAAAGTATGTAATAAAAAATGCAAGTTTATGACAATTCTACTCTTTGATCTGGCCACAGACTTCTGTGCATTATTTTCCCACCTCCTGGGTACAGGATTTGTTTTTTCTAACTCAGTACTGGTCTCTACACTTGCATAACTATATATAATATTTTCAGGAATATTTTCTTTCCAAGTTGGATATTTCCTCCATTCTTGGGGTCCTTATCTAGCATTGCATAAATCTTCAAAGTTCATTGAGAACTATAAAGGAGCAATCTTTGAGCATGTACCATAAATACGGGTGTCACCTAAGACCTGTCCCAGATCATGGATTCAAACTCCTGCTCCAAGTCCTCTACACAGGAAACCTAATATTAACTTGATCTTTTTCATAATTTTGCCTATTAGAAGGCAAGAGTAGAATGAAAGAAAGAAAAAGCTAAGGAAGAGGGAACATTGAAGCAAAAGAAGGAAATGAAGAAAATTAGCTGTCACAGATAACTGGATTGTAAATAATGGTACAGTGATGTATCTCTATTTGACAGTCTAGTTTATTATATTTTCTTCTTCATCCAGATTATATGTAATGTTATGAGATGCAAGAAAATCTTTACATAATTTTCAGGATGTTTTATATCATTTTCAGGGAAAAATTAATTCATCTATTTTTCTTTTCCCTAATATCATTCATATTTTCCAATTTCTCTTTCTATCTTCAGGAAAAATCTCCAAATTAATATTTATTGGATTATCAACTCTTTTCTCCCTATGAGATACTTTACATTATTTGCTAAAATTATTCTTATATCAACTGTTCTATCTATCTCAATAAACAGGTTGCTTATTTTTTGTGAAGAAGCTTTCCTATAAAGGTTTCTACGTATCAGAGTGACTGCATTAATTTTCCTCTTAATTTCATCAATGTCTTTCTTTCTTCTCAAGTTAACAATCTTGTTGCCCCAATATTGTCCATTCTCATTCTCCTACTTATAAATCTTTATTTATACTAAGCCATTATCTTCCCCCTCTTACTTTTAATAACATAGAATTTCTTCATTTAAAGCATAGTTACAGATGCATTTTCTCAAGAAATCTCCTTGACATAGGCAAAACTATAAGTTTTTGGTCACTTTTTATCACTTTTTGCTATTTTGCTATTGAAATTTCATTGATTACATATTTTTATATGTAATTTTTCAAAAACTAAACTATAGTATCATTGGTTCAAAGAACTGAAGTTGGAAGGAATCTTAAACACCAAAATTAGTCCTTTCCTTTTACAAGTGAAAAAAAACTCAGATTCAAGGAGATGAAGAGACATTTATAGTCTTATAGCTAGTGAGTATAATCCTGCACCTTTAGAATCTGTTTTCTTTTCACCGTGTCTTCCGGCCTTCCATAAGCCTACGATATTTTTAACTGCTGCCTAATAAAATGCTGAGGCAGCAAGTTGGGTACAGTGGATGGAACACCAGGTCTGCAGTCAGGAAGATTTAAATTTAAATATGGTCTCAGAATAGCTGTGTGACTCTGCTTGAGTCACTTCACCCCTATTTGTCTTAGTTCCCTATACAACTGGGGCTCATTTGAGAAGGAAACCAACCACTCCAATATCTTTTCCAGGGAAATCATGGATAAATCTATATGGTAAATGTAGAATCAGATACAACTAAGTAAGTGAACAACAACAATAATATCATATCAAATTAGATAAAACATATAAACTCTGAAAATATATAAAATAAATAAATCATTTACTGCTATTATTGTTTTAATAAGTATTGTTAAAATAAGTCTATTCAGTCTAGTGACAGTGAATAATATATAACTATGATATTGTCTGTCTTTTTAAGCTTTTCTTATAGATTTGATTAAACAGAGTATGATTCAGTATTGATTAAAATGAATTTTAAAATGTTTTCATAACCAAACATCATGAACTTTTCCCAAGTCCTAGTCCCTAAGCTAGGGAGAAAAGAGAGAAACACCTATGATTTCATCAATTTCACTTTTTTTTGTATTTTTATTTCCAACACCTAGTACAGGACCTGGTACGTGTTAGGCACTAGCTAAATAAGTCTTTTTATCTACTGATTTTGGCAATTTATATGTGACATAAATTTAAACAGTTGCCTTGGACTCTAAAAGGTGAAATAATTTGTCTCTGGTCATTGAGTAATCTGTTTTAGAGGCAGATCTTGAATCAAGTTTTTCCTTACTATTAGAGCTCATACTTAAGTTTCTCAAGTTTTGTTATTATCAGCATTTAATTGAACTGAACTTGATCTTTCAATTCTGTCAATTAAGCAATAATAACAAGCATATATGACAAAAAATGAATATAAAACAGTGGATTTGCAGCTACTAAAGGATTAAGAGACTTTTTTAATAGTCATAAGATTTTCTTCAATTGTATACTCACAGCATTACTAAGAATATAATTATTCTCTTTTTCCTAGGAATAAAGGGTTGGGGGGGGAGATATTTCATGTGCCCTTAGGAAGGAGGAAATTATTTCTGTCACATCACAAACTATTTTCTTCTCTAAAGAACTATATCTATTTGAGACTTTGACAATAGCAAACAATAAAATCAAACTATAGCAATTTTTAATTTTAATTAAAGCAAAGATTGGATTTTTAAATTCAATTGTCATTCCAATTATAAACTTTTGAAGATTAGAATAAAATAGTTAAAAGAAATGCATTAAAGGGCAGCACAGTCTAATAGATAAGTCATTGATTTCAAGAACCAGAAAGGAAAGAATTTTCACAGTGGCTTTAACAGTGACCAGCTCCTTTGCCTGAACCATACAGAATCACTCCCGCAAAAGTCTATATTTACAGAGGAAAAGATTACGATTTTGCTTGAATTTTAAGAAGAATTAAAAAAATTATAGCATAACTTTCTAGACAGGAAGTTTAAAAGCAAATATGATCTTACAGATTAAAACAATCTTGAATTGTGTGACATAATCACATGATTTGATAAATGAGATAAGAAAGAATATCACAGCACGTGAATTAATTGAATGTGGCATTCAGAAACTCTATGCAAAAAATATTTTGCATATAAGTAATGAATATTTAATAAGAAATATAAAAATATGCTGCCTGGCTCAGTTTTAAAAAAGACATAAGATAAGCATGTAATGAACAATGTATAACATAAAACCAAGTAAATGAAAATAGAAAGTTTCTCAAGTTTTGTATAGACACAGTTATAGAGAGTTGGATTTGACCTATTTAACCTAAGCCTTGCTATTTAGATTTGCAGCTTATTATCATAAGGAATAATTATGTGAATTCTACATATTCTTTCTTGAGACTAAGCAACTTGTAAGTGGCATTGTTGTTTGGTAAAAAAAGGAAAATGCTTTATGAATGACTAAACAACTGATTATGTTTTCTTTATTTCAATGTCAGATATAACTGAAATCAAGAAAAACTGAGTGAGGGGCAGCTAGATGGTACATAGATAGATTGTTGTCCTTTGTTTTTGAATAAGACCATAACATCAGGGAAGGGGTGCCATGACAAGTACATGAATTGGATTTGAGTGTGTGGGGGGAAGCCCTATGCTATGTCACAGCTTCAAATTATCCTCCAGAACCATCTGGGTCTAGTGGTCAGGTATTGATCAGGACGATTGGAGATGGCACCGTACATGAAGCAATCATGGTTAAATCATTTGCTCAAGATCACAAAGCCAGTAAATGTCTAAAACTGGATTTGAACTCTACTCTTCCTGACTCCAATACCAATACTCACTTCGCCATCTAGATGCCCAATCTTGGAGGCAGGAGGACCTGAGTTCAAATTCAGCCTCAGACACTTAATGATTACCTAGCTGCACGAACTTGGACAAGTCTCTTAACTTTACAAAAACTAAAAAAAAACCTGACTGAATACTGAATGACTGAAGATTGATAATTCCAGCTTTTTACCTGAAATTGCTTTTTAGCTCCATGAAAAATACTTTTAAAATTACTAAAACTTGGGGCGGCTAGGTGGTGCAGTGGATAAAGCACCAGCCCTGGAGGTAGGAGTACCTGAGTTCAAATCCGGCCTCAGACACTTAATAATTACCTAGCTGTGTGGCCTTGGGCAAGTGACTTAACCATATTGCCTTGCAAATAAAAAGTACTAAAATTAATATAAAAGCAAGACTTGAAAAAGACATATAGGCATCACTTCTTTTCAGAAATATGTCTGAAAACATCTCTTAGGAGATCATATCTTCTGACTATGGCTAATTCTTTAGAGAATATAGTGTTTAATACTTTGTCTCAGATTCTTAAAAATAACAGAGCAGAATTAGATTGTTAAGACAGTGACCTGCCTGAGAGCATATAGCCTTGTTTTGTTTGTAAGTCAATGGAGTTTAGCTCGGGGGGGGGGGAGGTTTGGAGTGTAGGGCCTTGTCTGCTGTTTTGTTGTTGTCACTGACATTTGGGACTGTGCTTAAATGATTAGTTTTCATTATTTCCCGGAATTTAACTGGTAACTCACATTAGGGCATCATTGACACTGAGTTGAAAGGATACTTAGAGGTCATTTAGTCCCATTCTTATTTTACAGTTGAGAAAATTGAGGTCCAAAGAGGTGAAGAGACTTGCAATATACACACATATTTTATACACATGTGTATGTATGTTAATGAATGTATTTCTACATGATATATGCACATGATACATGATACATACACACAAGCTTATTTGGTATCTGAAAATTCTTTGTAAGGAAGTTAGTGTTTTTTGGTCTGACTTATTTGTATCTGAATATATGTACTACATATATAGATACATGTGTGTATATGTTCCTCTATTTATATGAATCTTTCCTTCTTTATGTCTGTTGGCCTATTTCTTTATTTAACTATTCATTTTTGTCTCTATCATATCAAAGGATAGATGTGAAAGTGATTAAATGCAAATTGTTGATTAACAGCTTTTTTGGGATTGTTCTTTCCAAAAATATGTCTTCCCAGGCATTTATATGTGGTGGTTTGTAACTGCCAGAGATACTCTTGAGCATCCCTGTTTTCCTGGAACCAAGAGAAATACTTGATTATGGACAAAGGCTCACCTACTATTTGTTGGAAGCAATGTGCAAAGTGAAAGGAATAAACTTTGTCCTTTTCTAATTTTCTCTTGTAAAACAGTTAATTTTGATATTTTTGCCTCATTTTTTCTTAGGAAAAAATTAAGACAAGAGCAATTTATCTTTTTATAAGAAATGAGAATGGGACAAGTTCTGTTTTTAACAAAGTAGCAGATCATAACCAAAGACAATTTTAAAAAAGATAAAACTGAGACATGTCATAACAGGTTTCATAAATAGGAGGGAATCAGAATATATTTATTGAATAAATGACTATCCACAACTTTATTCCACCATTAGGATAGCCTTCTTTTCACTGAAGTTAATAACTGCAAAGATTGTGTTTCTCTTGTTCTTCAACTTAAGACACTTAATATTAAAAAAAACACATGAAAACATTTCTCTTTTTTGTTTGTTTTAGTTATTAATCATCTAGTTAGACAAGGGAGTCTAAACAGATTGAGAGGGAAGTAGTGGGTGGAATGGAACAGGTATATCTTCTGGATTGTACGAGGATGTTTTCAACTTTAGGTTACATTTAGGAGGGTAAGGTCTGGGAAAGGTGTTATCATTAGAAATGTGGTAATAAAAGGGACATGGCATAAAGGTTTAGTCATTTTTTTCCATATTCCCATTCACATTCTATCAATATTTTATATTCATATTATAGTTATATAACATGTAATTATGTAAATAGTGTGTATTTATATGCAAACATCTTTTTTTCATTTAGAAACTTGCACAATTCTGTTGATGGTAGGGTAGTCTATTTAAAACTAAAATCAAGGACTTCCTTTATTATTAAAATCGATAACACTCAAGCAGTTCTAACTTGAACTAGTAGCAGGCACTTTAAGATCTGTAGCAGGACTCTGTTTCTTTAAGCAATGGAATCAAAGTCCATTAATTTTTTTCAAAGTAAGCATTATACATTTTAATTTATTTTTTCTTTTACTTTGATGATCCACTTCTAAAACTGGTTCTACCTCATGAATTAATTTTAAAACTGTTAGCATTTTTTGAAAGATTTTTAAAGTATGTTGGAACATTAAAAAAATTGATATAGGATCACCCCTGTCATTTAATTCCTCAATACTTTAATGTTTATCAATTTGCTTACTGAACTTTCATAAGAAAAAGAATTATTCATCAAGATTATTACTTTATAGGATTTTGGTAGTGAGGAAAAACCCTAAGATTTTTTATTCTTATAATAAATGCTTGGTAATATACACTGTACAATCTTAAGTTTACAGACACAAGTATTTTTACACTGGTTTCTTATTCAAATTTTAGAGATTTTTTTGCAAGCAATTTATGTAGGTACATGCTTCTTAAAATGTCCTTTGGGCACTTCTGTCTTCCCAATTTCATCAGTTCAGCTGAATATAATACTCGTGTCCCCAGGTAAAAGTCATGATGCAATTCTATCAGACAGTTGCTGTACTTTGTGCAGTGTGGGTGTGAGAGCTAATTTTGTCCTTAGATTCAGAAGCTTCATTAACAGTCTTAACACATTCACCATAGCTTTCTAAACCTTTCAGGCTTTAACACTCAAGCTACTGCAGAAAAAGGAGCAAAGAGGGGAAAAAGCATTTAGTATTCCTGTTTTGAAAACACACTCCTCAGATAGGCAACAAATAAAGCTCTTTAATGTTCTTCCTAATCCTAGAACCCAAAGTTTCATAGAACTGAAGCCAGAAGACAAAGAGAAATTGATTCTATGAAAGATAATTAATGTTACACAATGGAAAAAATATCATCAAGAGTTCCAAATAAAAATGAAAAAGGAAAAGTGAATAATCCTTTCAAAAATCATAAATGGATAGTAATAAAAGCGTTTTCTTGGTAACAATGAGATTTTTCCTGGCATTTCTTTGAAAAAAATACGAATTTTAAAAGAACTAAATTAATGTGAATTCATCCCTCAAATTTCAATCATTAAAATCTTGATCAAAACATTATTCTTTTTTTTAACAGTAATGCTCATAAAATTGTAAACTTTGGCATTGAATATTTGTATTAAATTGATTTTTGTCAAATAATATAGCATGATAGAAAATATTACTATTTAGTTGCTCACATATGTTTAGCCACATATATGCACACAAAGCTTATATGGTTTCTGAAAATTCATCTTAAAGAAGTCAGTGTTTTTTGGTCTGACTTATTAGTATCTGAATATGCATAGCTTTCATATGCATAGTTTCTGCATGCTTACCAATACAAACCACTAAAACATGTATTTTATCAAAATTATATGTCAACAAAATATGAAAACTTGTCTTTGCAAATTTACAAATTTCAAAATCAAAATATAAGCACCAACTGCATGAGAATTTCTGCATCATATCAAAGCTTTGAATGTTAACCAAAGGACAAATACAGTAGTTCCTTGCAATATATGTGTTGGAAGGGCAGATTTAATACTCATTATAGGGTGAATGTATTATGATGGAGTAGCCATGTTAATCTTTATTAATGCTATTACCATGTTGGGGAATGGGCAATGGTTGGGGCCTTATTTAGTACTCTCTAAAAGCTATAAACACAGAAACTTTTGCCCATTATATGGGCACTCACCAGCCATTGAACCAGCAGGTAGCCATAAAAGGAAAAAGGTACATAAACTGCCATCCTCACAATAGCAGTTTGATTTTTGCCTTACTGTAGAAGTATCAAAGAAGGCTCACATTTATTTAGCACTTTTAAGTTTTACAAAGCAATTTCCTTACTATACTACTCGAAAAACGTCACTTATGCAACACAGACATTAGGCCTCATGGGGAAGCTGGATGTCTGGGGTAATATTGTAATCTTGGTATTTCTTGGTACATTTAGGTGCATGATGAGAGAACTGTCCTAATTAATTTATCTATTGCTCTGAAGAGAATCTGTTATTGTATTTCACTTCCTTTAAGCTACAATTTCATATCTTCTAGTTTAGCTTCATTCCTCCAGTCAAGTAACATCTCAATGGTTCTTAGACAAAGACTAGAGATTAATAAAATGTTTGTAAAGATTAAAAAATCTGATTCATAGCAGTCTCTTCTCCCTTTAGTGTGACTCTCCCATTATGAAAGAAAAAGAAGTTTAGACTTCACAGGACTGAAGGACCGTTTTTATTTTTCCATATTTCAGCAGTCTTCATGACCTCTCCACAAAATAATTCTCACTCCATTGTAAAGATATTTTAGATTAGATTTTAACTACTACAAGTGTGAAGTAAGAAAGTCACTTAAACTTTTTAGGTCTCCTTTTCTTCAGTGGTAAATTATAGGATTGGCTAAAATTATCTTCCAAGTTCTTTCAGATTTCAGATCTTAAACCCATCAAAACATTATAATAAAACAATTGAAGATTTTTTCAAGGGGAGAATAATGTCTATTAAAAATGTTAATCCCACTTAAAGAATGAGGGGGAGGAAGATGAATAAGAAGGGTTGGATGATGTTAGAACAATTTTCTAATTGATACTAAGAAATTTACTTGTGAAATGGAAAATTTGGTTCTTCTATTACATCTACATCAAATAAACTTCTCATCCTTCTGTGACTATAGAAACACTTTTTTTCAAAATATAATTTTCTATCATAAAATTATAATGTAATCATAAAGAGTTTGAAATACTTTTATTCTCATAGCTTGAGAGAAATTAATGTTGAAGATTTTTAAATGAATTTCACATTTTTGGAATTTGATTCTTAGCACTGAAAATGGATAGGTCAAATTTGCTCTCCAGTTAGTTAAAGAGCATTCAGTAATAAAACAACATTTCTGATATCCTGCATGTAGGTGCAAGAGGGAAACTATCTTCATATTTTTTCAACCTATACTCTGTATTAATAATGATGGCTACCTTCACTGAAGTCATAGCTCTTGATAGCCTAGCAAATATAAGAGTGTGAGTACGTGTCATCAGAAATTACAAAGTAAGGCCAGAATCACATATATTTAAGGAGGAGATATAAAAAAATCAGTAAAAAGCAAAAAGTCAATTGTCTGTCCAATATCTCTATCAGTTGTCCCCACTAGCTTCTTGTAGCCACAACTTTAGAGAGAAATCTTTAATATATGTTTATAGGTAAATTTATTTGTCATGCTATATTATTGATTTTAAGTTTCAAAAAAATCCCTTCAGAATAGATATTATTATTCTCATTTTACAGATAATACACTAAAACTATGGGATAGTTTTCTTAAGGTTATAATTATTTAGCAAGGGACTTAGGCTCTTTTTATTGCTCTTTTATTTACTTACTTATTTACTTATAACATATAGTAATTGTCTTATACCAGAATTATATAAAACACAATTTCTTGTAAGTCTTAGTCATTTTAATCCAAAATTGACGAGGTTAAATCAACAATTGAATCATCAATTAATAGACAAGATTTTATAACGAGATTCAGACTATTGCCTTAAATAAGACTATCTATACTAAAATCTTTTTTAAAAAGTAGACCTTTCTGGGGAAAATAGATTAGTTGGGTCATAATTTGCATTATTGAAGAATGTACTCTCTTGGATTGATATCACTGGAATATTAAAGTATAAGTGTAATTACATTTGTATTTCAGTGGTCTGCTGTTTAGGAAAAGAGTCATTTTAAACTGAAGTATGTAGATTGAAAAGAATGCGTGTAATGTGGGAGTCTTATAAAATGAGCAGAAATGAAGAACAAATATCTTTTATTTCCTAACCCAAGTCTATATAATTTGAAGGTAAGTGTTTGCAATTATCTAATCAATTTAGACCATATCAGCAGCCACCTAAGATAATTCAGGGTATAAAAGATATATATTGGGATAAAAATTAACTTGACTAGCTGTCTACATTGATCAGATTAACCAGATAATTGGCATTTATATTCTTCACTATGTGTACTGTCCATATAGTAATGGTGTTGAGAGAATTCTGGTTACATAAACCAGGCAGGTGGAGCAAAGATAAAATAAATCTGAAACTAAATGTCAAATTCTCTACACTTTCATTAACCCATTGACATCTCAACAATTAACTCAATTTAAAAATCAAGTCACACAGTGACTTGGCAAAATAAAAAGAAAATCAAGTGTATATAACTTGACACTTCTCTGAAAATGAAGAAAGAGAAATATATTGTGTTAAGGCAGAGAAAACATTTAACTACAGTTCTGCACTTGGTTGTAATTATTGAATAATGTATAATTCTTTGGAAACCATAACTCTTATCTTCAGAATAATAGCAGCACATGTCTTTTAGGGTTATAATAACATGTTTATGGTTATAAGGCACTTTCTATGTAATAACCTTGTGAGAGAGGTATTATACAGAATATAATCATTGTTTATTTGTTGTTTCTGAAAAAGGAATCCTAAAATCAGAGATAGGAAATAGAGTTTCCAAAATCACATTGCTTTTAAATATAGTAGTAAAGTATGTCTACTAGCCTATTGTCTTTTCTGCAATAACACACCATGAAAAATTTCGGGTTAGTTAGATATATACTTTTAGCATTGAGAGCTTTCCAAAAACATTTTACTGTCATTTTCCTGTGAAAAGTAGGAAAAGTGGGAGACATGATATCTGATTTCTATTGTCACTTGCATTTTAAAACATTTTTAATGCAGTGATATCCTTTATGAAATAAAAATGTTAAATAGTATAAAAAACACAATAACATTTTAGGAAGAAAATGTAGAATAATAAAGAAAAATGGAATGGTTAGTGTTGTCAGATTTCTCTAAACTATCAAATTAGTCATACATGAAAAATAATATATTGAAGAAAGCATTTTTGAGGAAAGAAAACTGGCTCCAATTGATATATTTTCAAAGGAATACACATGCAACCTTCTGTGGCCAAATTTGCATCTGAATATAATCTTTGAATTTTGCATGTGTGCATACAGATCAGGCCCAGCACATCTAACTGCTCATTTCCCTATGCAATTACTTGAATTATGCATGTAACTAAATATATGTACAAATTCTGCAGGTGCAACTTATGGGCCTACCTTGTAAAAATGGGCTCTAATTTTAACCATAAATTCATTTAAGAATAAATATTAAATAAATTAGATTAGTTTCTGGCATCACTTGCATTTACTGAATATATGTATTTTAAAAGAGAATTACTCAGTATTAAAGAATGATAGTATTATAATAAATAATTAATTGCTAATTTAAATTAAATATAGAAATTAATAATAGAAATTAGCAAGTCTAAATATGAATAAAATATTAATAATTTTATTATTAATGCTCGGCACCCACTATACTTTAATGGAATTCTGATCTCATTGATAGTGAACCTTCTTCCAATGATATGGATGGTAATTCTTCCAATGCTTTACGCCATTTTAATTTTTTTTCCTGTCTTCCAGTAAGTTTTCTACAGGGGATTCTCTCAGTATCCCAGAGACTTCCCTCTATTTCTTCTGATATCACGAAAGTATTTTTTCTGTCCCCTTGTCACCCTTCACCTTTGTAAATGATTAGTCCATTTTATTAATTGACAATATTTTTTATTGCTCTTCATTCTTAAAATCCATTATTATGACTTTTACTATATTAAATTAAAAGGTTTCTGCACAATGCTGCCAAAATTAGAAGAAAAGCAGAAAGATGTGAAACGATTTTCACAACTAAAAGTTCTGATAAAGTCTCATTTTTAAAATATATTAAGAATTGCATCAAATTTATAAGGTTACAAGTCATTCCTCAATTGACAAATGATCAAAGGATATGAACAGACATTTTCAAATGACGAAATTAATGCTATATATAATCTTGTGAAAAAATGTCCCAAATCATTATTGATGACAGAAATGCAAATTAAAACAGCAATGACATATCACCTCACACCATCAGATTGGCCAAGATGAGAATAAGGGGAAAACATTCAATATTGGAGAGGTTATGGGAGGATTGGGACATTGATTTGCTGGTAGAGTTGTGAATGGATCCTACCATTATGGAGAGCAATACGGAACTAAGTCCAAAGAGCAATAAAACTGTTCATACCCTTTGACCCAGCAATTCCAATTTTAGGTCTATATTTATAATAAATTATAAAAAATAGGAAAAGTCCTACATGGCTAAAAAAGTTATGGTACATGAATACTATGGAATATTATTGTTCTATAAGAAACCATAAATGATCAGACCCTAGAGAGGCATGTAATGATTTATAGGATCTGATCCTGAAGGGAGAAGAATCAAGAGAACAATGTACACATTAAACACCAGTGTGTGATTATCAACCTTCTTAGAAATAGCTCCTCTCAGCAATACAGAGAGCTAGGACAATTGAATTAGACCTGCTAGGGACAATGTTATCTCCATCCAGAGAAAGAAAATCAAAACAAAAAATAAAAATGAAAAAGAAACTCTTCAGAATCTCATGGACACGTTATAAAAATTATCTCTTATGTATCTCTTTCCCTTAATCCTAATTCTTCATACTAAAAATGACTAATATGTAAATGTGTTTATCCAAAATATGTATGAACACTGCTAAATAGAATGCTTGACACAGAGGGGAGGGGGGTGGGAAGGGAGGGTGAAAGGGAATTTTGTAACTTAAAAATATATATGTGCATATGGATGAAAATCAATAAATAAAGTTTCTAAAACAAGAAAAATCCATTATTAATTATCTGTCACAGTCTGCTTCCACCTATTCTCACCCTGACTTTCACAATATAATTAAATTTAGATTTTCTCAGAATGTCGTACATCCTGTCTTTCAGACATACAAGAATACTGGTCATACACAATAACAAAGTTTGTCAAATAATTTACCAACATAAGGTGGGGGAAGTCATAACTCATTTTACTTTAGAAACAATAGTCAAAATTGGCTAATAATAAAGTAATTAATCATATTCAATAAAATTGTATATCAATTCATAACAATTTTGATAAAAATGATTCTGTAAGATTTGTCCTACTGAAGAAAGACAAATAAATATAGAAGGTATTATCATTAGATGCTTTAATAACCTCCATTCTTTTTTTAAGAAAACCAGAAAGACAATTTATTTCATACATAAAGAATGTACTATGCAATGCAGCATAGTGCATGATATGCTGAACCTAAAATCATAAAACATGGGTTGAAATTTTACCTCTGATATTTATTAGATTTCTATCTATGGCTAAATCGCTAAATTTTTATGAGGCTTAGGAATTTCATACTTTCTAAAACTTATCTATGACTATATATAAGTTATAATTTTTAAGGAAATACAGATCATTAGCAAAGTAGAAAAGAAAGGAAATATCGATTTTTTGATCTTACACAGCAAATGTATAGTCCCTATGTGTGTGTGTGTATATATATATATATATATATATATATATATATATTCATGTGCATATAGAGTGTTCTTGTTTCAGTGTAAGCATGAACAAAATGTAGGTTCCTAAAGTATCTTAAAACTGTACTAAGACTTCTGGGATACCTTATATGTTAAACAAGAATATGTGTTTGTGTGTGTGTGTGTGTGTGTATGTGTGTGTGTGTGTGTATACATATATATGTGTGTGTTTGTATATATGTGTATATATGTATATATACATATGTGTATATATGGATGTTATTTACTTTGGTAGAAAAATTCAAATAATTTTTCAATTTTTTTCTCAAGGTCAAAACATTTTTAGAAGTATTTTCATAACTATAAATTGATTTTATTCCAAATTCTGCATTTAATTTTGTTATTATTGTTATTATAGATGATAATTCCATTTTCCAGGGTTGTTTATCAATTGATAGTTAATTAAATTATTTTTAATAAATGTTAAACAACAAAGGTTTTACTTTGATAAGATTTTCAAACTCTAATAATTTATTTATCTTATTATTCTTTCTAACTATTAACTAAATGAACATGTAACTTATATGTAAGCTTACAAAGGGAGAATTTGGTAAATAACTACCTAGTGATTGAAGTTACTTTACTTTCAATTTTCTTACATCCTTTCCCAAGTTATAAACACCAGAGAAACAAATTAAAGACATACAGCTTGGCTAAAGTTAATTCATTATGTAGCTTAGAAATCATAGAATCTTTTCTCATTTTATTGAATTTTTTCCAATACTGATTCATCATTTTGTTTTCATTTTATTTTTAAAACATAAGAAATTAGACTTGCCTAAATTAAAATATAACTAAATATGTTCCAAAAATAAATATTAATTTTACCTGTATAATCTGTTGTTATGTATTATTTTTGCTACCTAGTTCCCATAGTTTAAATAGTCAGGAAGTTACTATATTTAGTTTTAAAGATAATTCACTTTAATTGCCTTCAGACTCATATACAGTATTTTCTAAGAGTAAAAGCATGATTAGAATGAACCAGGACAATAAGATGCTTTCTGAATTTAAAAATATAGCCAATTTTATCTTTCAGATCATTATGCGAAGTGACATAATATTTTTAAAATTATTTCCATGTAAAACTTGTTAAATTTAAAACAGACCATTCCACTTTTTTATCTACTATCTTAATCATTAACAAAAATTAAAAGAACTTCTTCATATTCTTTTCTTTTTTTAATCCACAAGAAGTAAACATGCTATAATATGGGGCATGAATATCATGATTGTTTAGATCCATCATTGAGGTCAGGTGAAACAAGAAAAACAACATCTCATCATCATCAACAAAAACAGCATAATTCTACTAACATAGCTACATGGAATAGAATATAGTTTAGCCCCTAAAAGGAACCAAGAGTATCTGTCCATTCAAATTCTCTCTTGGAATCAAAGATGTGCTAGGGTCAGCTCTACTTATGGGATACCTATTGTTGAATCTTAAGTACATTTACATAATAGAATTGGGTAACCAGTCTAATCAGGGATTGATTTGTTGTTGTTATTGTTGTTGTTTGATGAATGCTAGACTTTAAAATAAAGTGTTACTAAAGCAGATTAGACTTAAAAGTGTGCTTAAGATTTTTCTTTTCTTTTTAAGAGAGCTAGAAATTACCAACATACTTTTGTATTTCTCTGTAAACATTTTTTGAGGTCAGTAGGAGAACAATAAAAGGCTAAGGAAGTGTAGTAGTCATCAGATCAGAATATAATAATGATGATAATAATGACAAAATGGTTATGATAGCAACAACAAACACTCATAAAAAGCAGCATTTATTTATATTTTTAATTTTTTCAAATTGTTTTACATTCATTATCTTTGTTTTTTTATTTACTTGTTAGATAATTATGTATCCGAGTCTGAATTTGAACTCAGGTCCTCCTGACTCCAGGACCTGTGCTCTATCCACTATGCAACTTAGCTGCCCCATATATCTATTATCTGATTTGCATTTCATGACACCTCTAACTGCAAGGCACCCCAATAATTTCATTCTAGTTTCACATCAGCCTGGAAATTCTTTGTACCTTGGTAAACTGGCCCAGCCTTTGAGGTTGCTGGTCAAAGAGATCTAAAGATAAAATGGGTCCAGATAGTGTGGTATAACAAATAAACTTTTATTTCTATGTTATTTTAAGGTTTTCAATATATTTACATAAACACAACCCTATGGGATAAATACCATAACTATCAACATTATTTTAAGATGAAACTGAGATCAAAAAATGTTGGGTCTTCGCCACAGTCAGAGTTAAGGCACCCAATCCTAGGTTGCAGGCTGTATGAATAGTGTTCTTTCCTTTGATTTCCTCTCAATTCTTTCTAATTTTAATGATATTTATCTGTGTTACTATTGTTGTTGTTGTTTTGGGGCCTTTTCAGTCACATCCATTTGTTTTTTCTTTGAAAAGAGGCTAAAGTGCTTTGCCTTTTTCTTTCTCAGCTCATTTTATAGAAAAGGAAACTGAGGTAAACAGGGTTAATGACTTGACTTGAGAAGGGTCAGACAAGTGGTAAGCATCCAAACACAGAGTTCTATCCACTGTATCATTTAGCTACTCTTACTTTGGGTTTGCCTAAGTTATTTACAATTCCTTGAAGGTAGAATTATATCCTTTTCATCTTTGTGTCTCTTTACTTATTCAGAATAGTAAAGAATATATGAGATGCTTAATATTTATTATATATGGATTGTTTTCTGTCAGGGGGAAGTGGAAAGAAGGAAAGGGAGAGGTGAAAAATGTGGAACTCAAAACCTTGCAAAAAGATAATTAGTGAAAGCTTCTATGATGTTGGAAAAAATTAAATATAAATATTATATAACTACAGAATGAAGTAAGATCTTATTCACTTTATAAGCAGATTTTTAAAAAGAAAAATATAGTGCCATCATTATTCAAGGATGACTATTACATGAATACATATATACAACTAACACTAAATAGCAAAATATGCAAAACAAGTCACATAATTTGAAATAATCACCAAGTACTTCCTTTCACAAGAACATTAACCAATCACTCATATTAGTATAGAGAACACTGGAACTGGATGCAATAATAAAAAAAATGCTATCTCTTCATTCTAAACTGCAGTTAATAGCCAATCAAGTAAATGATATGTCAGAAAGTAAAATAAAAAAATTAAAATTCTCTAATTTTTTAAATGAGGATGATTCATTTCACAGGAGAAAAATAATTTTAAATAGATAAGCTCTCATAGGAAAAAATAAAGAAAAGAGGGAAAAGCATCAGTGGCTAAGGATATCAAAAGAGAATAAGACAAAGAAATCACTTCCATAGAAAACTTGCTGTAGTTCTAAAACCTCATGTTGAGTAGTAATTGTTTATCTGATAAAATTGTAACTAACAAAATAGAAGCACATTTCAAGGACAATTTTCCCCCTATTTTCATTGCTGTTAAATAAGAAATAAATGAAATAAAGGAGAGCATTCTTGGATTCTAAGGAAATGCTTTTGATACAACATTCAAAAGTGTTCCATATTTTCCACACTTAACAACTGACTAGTGTAGAGAATTTAAGATTCTATTTAAGATTCAATAATAAATTGATTTATATTCAAAATTTTGCATATCAAAAATAATTGTTTCAAAGTCAATGAGTTTGTTTTTGTTCAATTTGTTTTTCTTTTTAGTTCAAATTCTGTCCTTTCCCCAATTCCTTCTCCCATCTATTCAGAGGGCAATATGTGTGTTTCTCTTTGTGTGTGTGTGTGTGTGTGTGTGTGTGTGTAAACTTGATTCAAATTTGAAATCACACAAAACAAATTTCCACATTAGTCAGGTTCTGATCAAAACAGAAAAAAGAAGTGCTTCAATCTACATTTTAAGTTTATCAGCTCTTTATCTGTGGTTTAATAGTATTTTTTATTAAGAGTCTTTTAGAATAGTGATGTGTTATTTTTTTGAATTTTTACTGTCTTTCACATTTGATTACTTTACAATATTGCTATTATTTTGTAAATTGTTCTCTTAGTTCAGTTCATTTCGATGCAAAGTCTTACTATTTTTGAAACCATCTCATAAATCACTTATAGAAGAATATTATTCTGTCAAATTCACATACTATAATTTGGTCATCCTTTCCAACTAATGCAGAACCTCTCTGTTAATAATTCTTTACCACCACATGCTAAAAAGAATTTATTTTTTTTATTTTTTCCTTTATCTTTTTGGGATACAGACCTAGTAGAAGCATTTCTGGTCAAAGAATATATACAATTTAATAATTTTCCAGAATGATTCACAGCTCCACCAGCAGTATTTCAGGTGAACCTATTTCCCCATATTCCTTCCAGCATCTATCATTTTCCTTTAGTAGAATCTTAGTAGATTCAAAATGGTATCTTACAGTTGCTTTAATTTGCATTTCTCTAATCAAAAAATGACTTGGAATATTTTAAAATGTGACTATAGACAATTTTGATTTCTTCTGAAAACTGTGGATATATCCCATGACCATTTATCATTGTGTACTGGCAATTATTCTTATAAATTTGATTCAGTTCTATATGTATTTGACAAATGAGACCTTTATTCAGTGAACATCATGCAGAAGATTTTCTCCCAATTTCCTGCTTTTTGCCCATTTTATTTACATTGGCTTAGTGCAAAACCCTTTTTAATTCTATGTAATTAAAATCATCAATTTTGTCCTTTGAATCTCTCTCTCTCTCTCTCTCTCTCTCTCTCTCTGTCTCTCTCTCTCTCTCTCTCTCTCCCCCCCTTTAGCTTTTTTGGGTAATGAACTCTTTTACTCTTCAAACTTCTGACAAATAATTTCTTTAATGTTCAATTAATTGACCTGACCTGAAATATTGCCCTGTATGCCTAAGTTATCTAACATAATATTAACCCATAAAGAACATCTTTTTGAGCTTTTAACATCTGTGAAAGTAGTAAATTGAAGATAAAAGTGATTTTCAGTGTTATTCCTATTGTTGTTCCTATAAAGATATAGAAACAGTCTGACATAATTAATATAGTACCATCTTTAGAATCAGCAGAATTTATCTTTAAGTCACAACACTGATAAGGTAATTGTGAGTTCTGAAAGTCATTAATCTTAATAGTATCCATCCTACCTCCACTCTCAAGCAACTTTTTAGGTTGAAGAATAGTTCTATATTTGTATTGGTAGAGGGAGTATTCTCAAGGAAGTATTCCGAAACCATTGGAATAATAAATTTATTTTACATAATAGCATAATTGAAATCATTGCATAAACCAGATCACATGCAAATGTATACATATCCACATAAAGAAATAGGATTTTAAATGGACTTTTGATTTTATTAAGATATGCAATATATGAATGTGAAAAAGTACTTCTACTATGTAAATTGGAATTGAGTTTTCAACTTTAAATCTCAGAGAAGTTCCCAGAGTAATAGAAAATTAAGTGACTTTTTCAAAGTCACACAAGTAGCCATAATGTGTCTGTCAGGAAATGAATATAGATCTTACTGGTTCTAAGGCTCATTATCTATTTATTCATTCACATCACTGTCTGTCACATACTTTACCACCATCCCTGCAACTTTCAGAGGACATCCTCCAAAAGGAAAGTGAAATAAATTTCCATCATTCTAACAGTCAATGTAAAATCGCTCTCTCTGTCTCTCTCTCTCAGTGTGTGTATGCATATATATATATATTATATGCATTAATAATTATGTATATATAAGTATATATGCATATCTAAAGTTTTCCTGGAATTAAATAACTTATTTTTATCAAATATAGATCATTATGAGAAGTATCATCTCATAATATAGAAAGGAATAATAGAAAATAAAAGCAGTTGAAAGAAAGTTTGGCAAGATGTCCAGCTATGCACCATCACCCCAAAGGCATTCAAGGATGAAAATAGAAGGAATTCTGCAAACTAAGGATAACCTGATAAGACATTTTAATAAGCAATTTTCTCCCACGGGGAAAGGTAGAATCTTTACATTTGGGTTCTATCATCAATGTTTCAAGTATATTTCTAGAAGATGTAGAAATAATGAAAATTAAAATGCAGCTGGATTGCACCAACTATTTATAGAGATCTTCACTAGAGTTTAGTAATGGCATTGAGTGACCAATAAATAATGTATCTGACGACAAGGGGCAAAATAAAGATATGGGCAACATTTCAAGCATTATTAGTAGTAAATATAGGTGACCAAGAGAACATCATTAACTATATACAAAGTAATTATGATAGTCATATATATGTATATATATATATATATATATATATGTATATAAATTGAGGTTGTCTTTGAAGAAGATATTGATGGAGAGAAGCTGTCTTTAAGATGCAATATTCAAAAGTGTTCCATATTTTCCACATTTACCAATTGACTGAATAGTGTACAGAATTTAGCATTCTATTATTATTATTGTTCGTTGATTTTTTAAAAAGCACTTGATTCTTTAAAACAAGACTCTACCTTATAAGTTTCTTACAACCTTACAATATTTCCTATTATACTTTAAAACCATATAAGATTAGAAGATATAACAACAGAATTAAAAATATTCAACTATTTTTAGTAATGAAAATCAGGTTCAGAAAACATTAAAAATAGTCATGTATGTTTACAAAAAAATACATGCCACTATACTGGAAGATATCTTGCACAGAGGTTAGATCAAAGAGAAATTTCTTATGGATGGTGAGGTATTCCAGATATGATTTTAGCATATGCCATTTTGTTGATTCCATCAACCCAGATTGTTGCAGAGGTTCCTGGAAGAGTTGAAAGAAATGCAGTCTGTCTATCCCCATAGGAAAGATAAACTGTATGAATAAAGTCTATTGCTCAGAATTAAACATAGATTTGGATGAACATCCTTTAAAGTCCTTTTTCAGCAGTATACATCTCTAAGACAGAGAGAAGAAATGCACATTAGGTGGGTTCCAGAGTTGAATAGTAGAAGCCAATGTTGAATTTTAAGAAAATCATGCTTCCTGATGTCGAGCATGCCATAAAAGTAAATACTTAACTTTTCCATAATGATTTTTCTATAGATATTTCTATGACTTATAATTCAACATTTTCTGAAGAATTTAAAATGAATGTCACAGAAAAGAAAATGAAACTGTGTATGGTGGGTCTTATCAAGTTTTAGCATATTAAAAAAGGGATTTAAGAAATGTCACTGAAGAACTGTAATTTCAGGAGAGGATAATGTGTTTAGGAGAGATAGATGGTCTCAACTCTCCCCAAAAATCAAAATTATAAAAGAAAGACAAGAAAGCCTATAGCTTGTTGAGTGGACCTTTGGTGGAAAATTTTGGCTTTATATATAGAAGAGTTGCATAGATTGGGAAGGCATAATTGGATTGCAGTCTACATAAATAAAGGAAACTGGCATTACTGAGGTCAGATATACATTTGTTCATTTGAATTACAAAGCATATGTTGATTATAATTTACTTCTTTTGTTCTAGATATTGAAACCTGATTGACTGGATGTACTGGTGAACAAAGAAGACTTGAAAATGAAAATGATAGCTGAAGGACTGTCCTGTGAAAGAAGGATTAGACTTGTTCCATTTGGTTTTAAGACAACAGAACCAGTAGTAATATGTAGAAGTAGTAAAAATGTAAAATGTGCCATTATAATTGGGGGTGGGGAAGCATTCTGAAAAATTGCAATAGGCTGTTTCAGAACATAGTAGGTTCTCTGTTCTTGGAGGTTTTTATCTAATGACCAATTACCAGGCATGATGTAATTTTAAGGCTATGAGTTGTACTAAATGGCCACTAAAATTTCTTTAAATTTTCAAATTCTTTGATTCTATGAGTCCTATAATTATTTTAACTACTAGAAACTTCATTTCCAGTAGTTATAGGGAAGCCAGATTTCTAAAAAAGTACTGTTAGAAATGGTGTCATTTTATTAAAAAATCTCTTTCAAAGCACTAGCAGTGCAATTTGATTTTAGAAACAGAATGACAAATTCTAACTGAGGAATGAGCAAACAGGTATATAGCTTGTGCCTTTCCTTAGCTTCACAGTCTAAAATTTTCTTTGCGTACTGACTTAACCAGATTATTCATGACTTCTTGCATAATGAGAGAAAGCTTTCAGAAACCTTAGCTATGACACATTGCATCTGTAGTTACTCAGCCATTCTCAGTAGTTCTGTTAAAATTTTTTAGGTGGGTATAACAGTCATTTGGTATTTCATGTTAAAAATGTTCAGCTCCTCTTGTGGATACTTGAAGGATTCTTGGAAACGACAGAAGGATTTATAGTATTATCCTACTGTCACATAAGGTCAAAGATCTATTCTTGTATCTATTCATCTATGCCTAGTGTAGCAAATGGTAGAAAATAATTCAAAAGCCTTTTTTGTCACTTAAAAAAGAATCCTAAAAGTTCTTTCCTCTTTGTAGAGATAAATTAACATTTAACAACTTTTTGAAATAAAGATTGAAGTCATACTCTGGTGTCAGACATGGATGCCAGATACTTTATACCATATAATTTTAAAGGTCAATTATGAAAACCAGATTTTCTGGATTAGGTAGAGTAGGCAGGTGAATAGAAGTCAGATATGGACTCAGAAAGACATGGATGGCTTAAAGTCCTGTCCCAGAAAGGCAGAGCTAAGATGGCAACAGGAGAACAGCCTTTCTTAGGAGCTCTCTTCAAAATATTTTTAAAAAACCTTAAAATTATGAGTCTAACTAAATTTTTGAGAGACAGAACACATAGAAAGATCTAGTGAGGCAATTCACCATCGCAAGGCAACCTGGAAAATAGTGGGAAGATTCTGTTCCACGTGGTTAGAGAGGGTGGCAGCGCCAGAGCGGAGGAGCCCCAGCCATCTGGAGACAGCCCACAGGGAGCTTGGGTCCCTGGGAACCATGGCTCCTAGCAACAGAAGCAGTTTCCTGACCTGCCAACCCAGGGAGCACCAAGCACAACTTGGAAGATCAGCAGGGAAGCCTCTGCCAAAGTGAGTGTGAAGCCCAGGACAGCATGGCCCTCCTCAGTCCTGCCATGGCTCTCAGCACAACCCAGGTCCCAGGAAATGGAAACAGGCCCACAGACCCTCCCAGCAAGAGTCTTCTGGCAGCTGTTTTCAAAGCACCCAGTCCAAGGAAGGTAATGGGGTGGGGGGAAAGTATTGAGGTCTCCTCTGTCCCTGGGACAGGATTCTGGGACTTTGACCAAATTCAGACCCTGGTCAAAATCTGGGCCCCCATACTGTCAATAGAGCAGGGACCCTCCTGACATCCCTGGGGCAGAGGTGTGTACTTGTGGTCATCTATAGACCAGAATACAGGCAGGAGAGAAGTCAGAGCCTCCTATAAGCCTTTGAAGGAACTGAGGTCCTTGCAGGAGTGTCCCAATAATATTCACAAGCTCAGGAAGAACCCCAAAACCAGAGCACAGGCTGGGGAAATGAGTAAACTAAAAAAAAAGGAACCTGACCATAGACAATTACTTTGGTCCCATGGAAGAGCAAAAATACACACTCAGAAGATGAAAAAGTGCAAACTTCTGCATCTAAAGACTCCAAGAAATATAGAAGTTGGGTTCAGTCTATGACAGAGCTCAAAAAAGATTTTGAAAATCAAGTAAGGTAGGTAGAGGAAAAATTGGGAAGAGAAATGAGAGAGATGCAGGAAAAATATGAAATCCAAGTCAGCAGCTTAGTCAAGGAAATAAAAATAAATGCTGAAGAAAGCAACATGTTAATGTTCTGTCCCAGGTAAATAAATATTAGGTGATTCACTTAGCCTATAAGTGCCTTAGTTAAATCCTTAAGACTAGAAATTACAGATAAATTTGCTAATATACTTTTGTACATGATATTTTCATATCTGGAGTTTCTTACAATGCTGAAACTGCAAATGGTCCCTTCCACAAAGGAAAAAAAATGATCTCTGAAAAGCAATTATCTTGTGATTTTGAGGAACAGAGTCAAACTGAAGAGACAATCCAACATAACCACCAACTAGCTATTAAATGAGATGATGTCTTTTTTAATGTTAATAATTTAAACAAATATTCAGTTCTCATTGGTATTATTTTCAGAAAAAAAACTTTAGCTAATTAGGACATATTGAATAAAACTCTGAAATGTCACAATGACTCATCCTGTCTTGGTATAAGCTACCATATCAAGCAGCATTCTGTACTAATAGAACAAAAGGCAAATCAGTCCCATAAGTATTCTCAAAATGCATATCTCTACAGACTTTATTTAAAAAAAAAACTGGATCAAGCAACCCCACGACTAGGTCTGTATTCCAAAGAGATCATAAGAAGGAGTAAAAAACCCACATGTACAAAATTATTTATAGCAGTTCTTTTTGTATTAGCAAAGAATTGGACATTGAGGGGATGCCCATCAACTGGGGAATGCCTGAACAGACTGTGATAAAAGAATGTGATGCAGTACTATTGCTCTTTAAGAAATCATGGTGCATGGACTTCAGAAAAAAATCTGGAAAGACTTGCATGAACTGATGCTGAATGAAGGGAACAGAACCAGAAAACCACTGTACGTATTAACAGCAACATTATATGTTGATCAACTATGATGGATTGCTCTTCATATCAGTATAATAATCAAAGTCAATCTTAAAGGAATTGTAATAGAAAATACCATTCAGAAACAGAGAAAGAACTATGGAGTCTGAAAGTTGATCAAAGAATGTGATTTTCAGTTTTTCAATTTTGTTTATACCACTCATTTTTTTCTTTTGCTCTGATTTTCCTTTAACAATATGATTAATATGGAAATATGTTTAACATAGTTATACATGTATAACCAATATTAGATTACTCTCTGTCTAGGGGAGGGGGGTGGAAAAAGGATCATAGGTTTAGAAAAGGAAAGGATTTTAGAAGCCATCGATATCAACTTATTCCTTTACAGCTGAGGAAATTTAAGAAATATGGAGCCGAAATGACTTGCCTAAGCATTAGAAGTCAGAATTGAAGGTAAATCTGTTGTCAACTTTATTAGAATTCTTTCCATTTCACCATCTTACCTATTTAAATAGGAAGAATCTAGGATGTGTAAAGGCCCCTTGAAAAATAATTTTGCATCAATTGAATCAACACGGTATTGTAGAAAGACCACTGGATTTGGAGTCAGAAACCCAACGTCCAACTCTGATAATTTCTACTTTTATCTTGGGCAAATAAATTTAAGTCCCTGGCACTCAGCTTCCTCATGTGTAAAATTAAGGAGTTACATAAAGCAGATGATTTCTACTATTCCAACCAGCTTCTATGCTTATTATTCAGTTTTTGAATCCCTCAAAGCACCAAGCATAGTGTTTTCATCTTTCAATCACTAGTAAATAGTTGTTGAATGAATATGTAATGAATGCTTCAGAGAGTTCAAGAAGAATATGGATTGAGAAACGCTCTGGCTAAAAAAAAAATAGATCATTGGACAACGTGATAAAGTATTATACTAGATTGGTCTGCACAGGAGGCAGATTGCAAAGGGATATTGAGTCAGTGAGGGAATGAGGGAATGGACATATCATTAATTTGATTGACTTTTGAAATATAATTAATTTGATTGGCTTTTGAAAAGTTTAATCATGAACAGTAGAAAACAGAATGGTAGTTGAAGTCAATATTGTAAGTCAAAGAAACAGTTTATTTATTTCTTTATACATCCATTCACCTACTTACATGTTCATTCAATCATTTAATTATTTGACTCTTTAAAGATCAGACCAAATTGAGTATATGCAATATAAACCTAAATGCACCATTATTTCATATTAACTCTTTTGTCACATAAAGAAACCTATTGCTATTTGGTTCTGTGAAAGCAACCATCTATTTTGGCTAGGGTGATAGATATGTTAGTACATGGCTGTGTGTTTGACAAGGTAGTTGTAAATTATTCAGTAATAGCAATAATAACCATCATTTGTATAATACTATACCTGAAAAATAACAAGCTTGAGGTGCTTTATAATAAATACTATTTCTCAAATTAATAAGGCTGTTATATAACTAAAATTTCAAAAAGAAAAATTACCTTTAAAATGATAAAACCAAAGCTACTGTAACACTTTTTTTCTTTGTATGAAATCTACATAATTTAATTAGAGGAAAAGTCAAACTAAATTTTATGATAATGAGTTAATGAGACTAGGAAAACATTTTAAAATAAACATACACATACCCACACATACATGAGTATATATATTTTTGAGTGAAGTAGTGGGTGGTACCTGGAAACTCTACAATTTTAGCACAATAATAGAGATGAGATACTAAAGGGTAAACTGAATGAAAATTAAAAGTTATACAAGATATTCAAGATTTCTTCTATTATAAAGTGGGAAAAAGGAAATTGCCATGTAAATAAACATAAACTAATCTTTAAAAAGGTTTTTCAGCAAATATCAAAATCTGACTAAAAAAATATAAAACTCAATATGGGAAAACCAGAATGAATTGATTTATTTCCCTAAAATTACTGGGTTTTTCTCTCTCTCTTTTTTAAACCACAGAACAAATAACCAGGGGATTCTAAAATGATGATGCCTAAATTGATTCTATCAGCATTCTAGAGTAAATTTTCTGATTGTGACCTTAATTATGTGGAACATTTTTAGGTAGTTTCCACTCTTCAAGAATATTTTTACAAAACTTAGATGATTTCTAAAATTGTAGTGTGAACAATCATAATTCAGGAATAAGAACACTTGGCATAGTAAAAGAGAGATGAATTCTATTAATTTGTCTCTAGGTAGTTGTAGAAATTGAGGTGTTGCTTGTTCCTTGTTTTGTATCAATCCCTAAGGTGGTTATTAAGATCAAACTATATAACGTAAAATATTTGGGAACTATGAAGCAGAATGTAAATATGAGCTTTTATTGCTGATATGCTAATTTGATAAAATACATATAATACCCTCTTGGCCACTAAGACAATACTGAATTACAATAACAGAAATAAAAGGAAAAAAAAACTGCCATCATTATTATTCACTAATATCCAGTCACATACACATACATACAAACCCATACACACACACATACACTCAAACACACTCACACAATTTGTCATTTACAATAAAAGGAAAATAATGTACATACTTTGATGTTGTGGCTGTTAAACTTTTACATGTATGGATCTATTGTGCTTTCCCCCCCAAAAAGTTTCTACTTACAAAGAGTAAATTGCCTTTGCTAGAATCTAACTTTGGATCCTTCACATAATAAATTCTTTATGAATAATATCAAATTGAATAACTTTAGACCTTCAAAAGCATTAGACTACCTTCTGTCTCTCTACAACTACTTTGTATTTTACTACTTTTTTCTTCTCTCTGTTTCTTTTTTTTTAGATTTTGCAAGGTAATGGGCTTAAGTGGCTTGCCCAAGGCCACACAGCTAGGTAATTATTATGTGTCTGAAGTCAGATTTGAACGCAGGTATTCCTGACACCAAGGCCGGTGCTCTATCCACTGCGCCACCTAGCCACCCCTCTCTGTTTCTTTAAAAAACATAATTCCTGGAATGTTGAGAGTATTTCATTTATTAGATTTTTTATTTCCATTGTCTATCATGGTTCTTGGCATATGGCAGGTGCTTAATAAATGCTGGCTGACTGATAATAAATCCCTTTGCAAAAGTATTGTTTTCTAAGTCATGGATAGGTATATTCAATCTCTGGCAAAATTGTTTACCATAAAAATTGTAATGACTTCCACAGAAAGATATTTAAAATAGAGAAAATATTCACACTTTGAACAATTTGCATATTTGGAAAATTATGGTGCTCGGGATAAAATAATCATATCAATGACTTTTTAACCAGACATTGCTAAGTTCTAAAGCACTGCATGGTGTTTCAATTAACGTGATTGTGTAACAAGTAACATAAAAGGGTAAAAGCAATTAACCTTCACTATTTTAACATGGAAAATTGGAAAATAGTATCAAGAAAAACTGAATCCATAGATCAGAAGAACCATTGGTAATATCAATTCATGTTTTTTCATAATCATAAGAAAACTAGGCTGCATTTAATTAAAGAAATATTCTTGTGCTGATAAGACTGTTGGTAAGACTAGTATATGGCAATGATATTTTATTCTCCCTCCTGATCAAATACATTTATTGATATGTTATAGAATGAGTTTTAAGCAAAATATATATTTGTTTCCATTTACAATGAATACTCTGATAAAGCATTAGTGATCAGAAATTCAGGTTCTTCTGCTTCCAAGGTTTTCTTACTGACTCGTAACAAATCAGTCACTCAAAATTCCACTATAGAGATGAACATCCATAAAATTCAATCCTGAATGCAAATGTCATTTGAAATGATGGAAAAGGAATACATTTCTTTAAACTACATATATTTTCAGAAACAAATATGAATATTTTCTAATCATAGGGAAATAGCAGATTTGGCAATGGCATCTATTTACAAAATAAGTAAGCCAGATGATTGTCAGATTACTTTTTGGGAAATAGAAAGATGATATTTTCCTCACAAGGATATGGGCCTTTGCCACATATGTCTTCTATAATGTACCATCTTAATGACTTATTTTGAAAATCTGTTTGCAATTGAATAAATCCCAGACCTTGAAGATAATAATCAAATATTAATTTATTCAATGCATTTATTGGACAATCATTGTGTCCATTGAATAGTGGTTTAAGTTCAAGATATGAAATGAGGAAGAACTGTTTCAACATCTAGCCTTACTTATTAGTTTTGAGATATTGGATGGAGAATTACAGAATTGGGAGCTGACTCAATTACTTCTGTAAAATGAGGCAATAACAAGCACCTTTGTCACAGGGATGCTATGAAAATCAAAATAAAAAAGTGTATATAAAATTCTTTGCAATCCTGAAAGAATTATATGAATGGAAATTGAATTGATGATCTAATAAGTATTCAAGAGGCTATGAAGGACATTTGAAAAAAAGATAACTTCTGACCTCAAGGAATTTATGGTTTATTTGATAAAAAGTAATGTGGTGTAGAGAATTTCAAAAGTAGAAGAAATAATTGAGGTTGTCTAGATTGTGTAGAACTTTGAATATCATTAGCATAAAGAACTTCGGTTTTATTTTGTAAGGAGTCAGGTAGCATTAAAGTTTTATAGCACCAGTAAGTATTTTGATAAAACTCATATTTTGGGAATATTGAAGTCAAGCCAAAGAGTGTGAAGAATTCAATAATGAACACTGTTGACAAGAATGGACTAGAGGTTTTTAAAACATGTTATATAGAACTCAGAAGATGAATAGGTATGTCAGTGGGGTACGTGAAGAAAATATTAGAGCTAAGGAAAATAATACCGCTGTCTTGAACTTGAGGCCAGATTCAGATATGTATTAGCTCTGTTGCACTGGACAAGTCATTTAACCCTCTAACAGTCTCAACTATAAAATGAGGATTATCTCTTTCCTCCTCAGTAAAATGGTGATTGACAGTCCTTCTCTCATAGGGTTAAGAGGTGAGGACTAAATGAGATAATATGTCTAAACCTTAGTTCCTTAAACCATTATATAAATATACTTTATAATTATTTTTGTATCTTCTTGTTTCTAGCCACCACTCGCCTCTGTTTCTATTAATTTCTTTCCCAATGTCTATGCTCACTGGTCACTAGTGGTCCTCTCCAGGCAGACAGGTCTGTATCTAGTCATTACACAGTCATTCTGCACCTTCGCCTTATTCCTTACCCATGCCTTGATATACTGGACAAGCAACTTTACATCAGTTTTCATAAAAGCAAATAAAGACTCCACAAAATAAAGAAAATCAGGATCTAATTGGGCATCTATGGGGTTTTTTGGCAAGGTAGGGGGGTTAGGGGACTTGCACAAGGCCACATAGCTAGATAATTATTAAGTGTCTGATGTCAGATTTGAACTCAAGTTTTCCTGACACCAGGGTCAGTGCTCTATCCACTGCGTCATCTAGCTGCCCTTAATAGGGCATCTCTGTATCTGCCCTACTATTCTACCTGGAAAAACCATACTAGGAACTATTTTTCAAATATCATGCCTTCATCTTCTGAACTCTTCCAAACCTAAACACAGACATATCAAAGTAATACAGGATTTAAATCCAGGTATTTCTTTCTCTCAAAGCATTTCTCTAAGTCATTCTTCTTGTTATATGATATTCAATTCTTTTTAATATTTTCTACCCAGAAATCATATTATTAATATCAGTCTGGGAAATGAACTATTAAGTGACTTCCTTTCCTTATGTATATAATATTTTTGGAATTTTTTTTAAGTTTGTCTTTTTTAAAGAGAAGAAAAAATAGGTAAGAAACAAAAATACCAACAGATGAAGAAGGGGAGAAAAGTTGGCTTCTAATTGAGGCAGATGGATGGAAATCGGTTTGAGTATCAAAAAAGTTTTAAGGCCATATGCTTTTTGATTATGATCTTAAGAACACTTTGATCTTAAAAAGTCCCTGAAAATCTAAGGAATGACATCTGAATTAGTTTTCACAACACAGCGAGAGATTAGTTTTCTAAAATATATCCTCTGTCTTTATGAGAATTAGAAATAGATTCTAGAGATAAGATTTGGAAAAAAATATATTTTAGAAACTTCTCATGAAACTTTTTGATCTTTGAAACAAGGTGATCACAATCTGATAGCATAGTGAATGGTGTTTGATTGGGAAACGGTTATGAGGACTAAACTTGACTGCCAAAATTTATGTGGATAACTCATTGATCTCATTCAACCTTACTTCCTTGAGAAAAGGGACTATTTGGTTGGTTTTTTTTTTTTTGGCTTTTCTTTTTCTCCTCATTTCTAATATTTTAATGGAAAGAATACACATTGAAAAGCAGAAGAATCCTGCCTGTGACTTTCAATCAAAAAGGGGGGTAATTGACTAAATGTTTCAAATCTTTTCTAAATCTAACCTATACAATCGATAAAAAAAAGTGTTTGGAATAAGGCAGCGATTTGTTTGACCAACATCAACATTTATTAATTTCAAATATTTTGCATTTCAGCAACTCCAATTGAAAACGTATTAAAGAAATGTTACGTGTAAAGTACAATGGAAGACACCTAAGAGACAAAGAGAAAAATGAAATATTCATTATCATCAAGATGTTTAACTTTTCCTGGGAGGTATAACATAAATGAAGATAAGTATAATACAACATAATGAGTAAGGGGATAAAGGAGGAATAAGTCAAAGTGTTCTGGAATATTTAAGGAGAAAGAAATTTAGGATCAGCAAAAGCTAAATATAAGTAGAAACTAGCTAGGATTTTGGGAAAAAACACAGATCAGTTAGAGAAAAAGGAGTATAATATAGAGAAAAAGGAGTAAGGAGAACTACCTGCACAAATATGTCAGAGTAGAGATGTCTGTCAAGTTTGAAAAAAAGAGATAGTAGGCCATATTGGTTGGAATCCAATATATTAAGGAAATTAAATTTGGGAAGAATTGCATTTTATCCAATAGAATAGAAAATCCCCTGTAGGATTTTTTTAAGGAAAATGACATGACCAAGTCTGCACTTGAAAAGGTGGGTAAAAATGATTCACTGGAAAAAGTGATACTAAAAATAGGGAAACTAATTAGGGGGCTACTGTAATTAAGGAAAGAGTTAATGAGTGCTTGAAATAATAGGACTGCTATAAGTGTGGGGAAAAGGGCAGTATGTGAGAAGTTAAGTAGGTCAAATTAGCAATTTGATAGAACATGGAGGATGTGAAAGGAATATGCAGAAACTTGGTGACTGAGTGGATGAGTGGCATGTGCCTTTTTCCTAATTTAAGATATTATGACTTCCCCAAAATTTTATTTCAATGGTATTATCTCACTATATGTGTCATGGCCTTTAATCCTTAAATGTTAAAGAGATGTATTTATTCATTAGGATTTAGAAGTTACATCATTTTCTTGCCTTATCTGTGGTTCATTTTTGATGTTTAAATTAGATCATGGCAATATATTGTTGATATAGAGAATATTTAGCTAAAAACTAAAGATCATTAAAACTTTTTTGATTTCATTTCTTGGATGGAGCACCTATCAATTTCACACAGTATTTAGCAAATGCTTTCCAGGTTCTTTCATACATTCCATTCAATAATTTTAATTTTTTTTTATCAGAAAGTGCTGTTCACACTGGGATTATGATTAAATTTTGTTTTTTTAAATAATTATTACAGTAAAATTCTGTTTACAATTTTAAAATGTTTTTTGTTGTGTTAATTAATTTGATTTTTTTGCATCTTCTAAGTTTCACTTATAATGAAGAAAAAGGGAGGTCAGTTAAAATTAGTCAATATGGTAAAAAAAAAACTTAACAATTAATGCCATACCCCATATTCTAAATTCATCACTTCTGTAACTAATTAAAAGAAGTTCTTTCTTCTAAGTTTCATTTGAGAAGATCTAGTATTTTCATTACATTTTTGGTGGATTTAATTTCAGTTGTTTTCTTCTTTCTTTCTTTCCACTTACATAGTTGAAGTTTTTACGAATATTGTTTCCCTCCTTTCTTTCTGTTTAGTTCATTTTGAATCAATTCATATAATTTTTGCCAAGATTCTCTATTCATAAAATTAATAATTTCTTTTACTATAGGTTGATTCTATAAACATTAATGTACAAAAATTTGCTTACTTAATCTCTATAAGATGAGTATCTACTTTGGTTTCCAAGGTTGGTAAATACTATGTGAAATGTTGGTCTAAATACATTATAGAAATATCTAGAAAGGGGGGCATCTAGGTAGCACAGTGAATATAGCATTCGACTTAGAATGAGGAATTTTTCCAGATGAAGAACTGATGCAAACAAGGTTAAGTCCCTTGCCAAGGACTGCACACTTAGTAAATGTCTGCGTGTACTTAGCAAGGGACTTAACATTTTTTGCATCAATTCTTCATCTGGAAAATGAACTGGAAAGGGAAAAACAAGCCACTCATATTCTTGCAAAGAAAATTCCATTTGGGAACCTGAAATGTTGGAAATGTCTGAAACGTCATCAAAACAAAATATAGAAAGAGTTTTGGAACATAATTTGTGTGAATGGATAGTTTCTACCAATGAAAAGAAACAAATCAAAAAACAAAGGGGAAAATATCTCATAAAAACTTTAACTTTAGGGGCAGGTAGGTGGCACAGTGAATAAAAGCACTGGCCTTGGAGTCAGGAGTACCTGGGTTTAAATCCCGTCTCAGATATTTAATAATTACCTAGCTGTGTGGCCTGGGGCAAGCCACTTAACCCCATTTGCCTTGCAAAACCTAAAAAAAAACTTTAACTTTAGGAATAAGAGAGCTTTTAGTTTATTTTATTTTTATTTTTATTTTATTTATTTTATGGGTCTTTTAGTTTATTTCTTATTTATACTTATGAGGAGATTAACTTCAAAATAAAAACAATTGCCATCTATTTAAAGGTTAAAAATGACAAAAAATACCTTGAACTCAAGACAAATAGTTAAAAATAAATGAAATTTTATTAGAATAAAATAGAATATAAAGTACTAGAACAAGATTATTTAAATATTAATATTCATAATGAGTTCTATTGAATGGTAAGTTTCTGGTATATTTGTAAGAAGTTTTAGAGTCTTCCTGGGGGTGAGGTGATGGTTTTTAGAAATATTTTCTTGGTTGGAAATGTGTTGTTGGTATCACTTCTTCTCTGCCATTGTAATAAGCTGGGTACCTAACCACATAGTTATGATATTTAATCTCTGGTCATAAAACTAGGGGATGGTTCTGATCCTCCTGAATATGACTTCTAAGTCAGGAGCAGACTACCAAGGTAATATAGGGTAGAATATTACATGGTCCTTAAATCCTATATCTTTGCATTTTCAGTTTCTCAAATTCCACTTTTAGTTTACTGTTACCAAGTATTTCCTTAAGACACTGATTAGCATTGATCAATTTGAAATCTGTCAGATTACCCTTTTCTTCAAACAAAAATACAGTGGAGCATGCATGCAATTCTTTAGCATTACTGAGATTAAGTTTCATCTAGGGCATAATCTCTATTCAATATTAAATAATCAGAATTAATTATTTACTGCACAGAAAAGATTGTTGATAAAGTTGAGGTTATTATCATTCAATATTGGCAGACATCTGACAGTGAGATTTTATTTTTTTAAATTTTGTTTTAGGTTTTTTTTTTTGCAAGGCAAATGGGGTTAAGTGGCTTGCCCCAGGCCACACAGCTAGGTAATTAATAAGTGTCTGAGACCGGATTTGAACCCAGGCACTCCTGACTCCAAGGCCGGTGCTTTATCCACTGTACCACCTAGCTGCCCCTCTGTGCCACCTAGCTGCCCCTCTGTGCTACCTAGCTGCCCCTCTGTGCCACCTAGCTGCCCCTTTGACAGTGAGATTTTAAATAGATCTGCACTAATGCATAAGGTGACTGACAATATGACTTCCTTGATTAAAAATGGTTTTTCTCATCTATTTCCCATTTAAATAGTAATCTGGTACCTCTACCATATAAAAGGAGTAAAATTGTTGATGACATAAAGAAATGACTTACAATATGTCATTAAGCAGAGTTGGATATGAAATGCTAAGTATTCTTTCCTATGTTTCTACCATAAATAAGAGTGATGTCTATTATAGTACTTATTACATAGAATCCATATTTCACTCATTGCAGAATAGTTATATTATATGAAAGCTATATTATATGATAGGAAGACATTAGATTGGGAACACTGAAAGCTATGAATAGGAATTATTCCCACTATTTAAAGTTTCAATGTGCTCCACATAATGTAAGTTCTCTCCATAATTAGGAGACCAACAACTATACTAACACAAAAGTGAGGAGGAGGGAGTATATAAAAGAAAGGGGGTCAAGACTTCTGGCCAAGATGGTGGAGAGAAGACAGACGCTGTGTTCAGTGCTCCTCTTTCCCTTCAGAAACAACAAGAAAGAAACCTCTTAACAGAAATTCAATTGACAAAACCCAGTAAGAGAAGCTAGAAGAACACCTACCAAGAAAATCTGTCTCAAGAGACCCTGGGAGGACTGGTTCAGCATGGGGACAGCAAATGGGGAAAGCCAGAGGGACAGCTTCAGCCATAGAGACCTTGGTGAGTATCAGATCCAACTTTAGCTGGGGGGAAAGGAGCTACAGGAGGGTAAGTTCCAGCACAGTTTCAGAGCACACCTGGAGAACAACCACCTGGGCCTGGGACATGACTTCCATACTTTCAGTGGAGCCCTTTGCCCAGAACAAACAACAAACAATCCCCCATCCCCTCAAGCTAAGACTCAGTCAACAGAGTTCACTCAATACAAAGAGATTAATTCCCTCACCCAGGACCCAGCACAGTGTTCAAGGCCGACATAGATCCTGCTACTGAGTGCCCCAAACAGTCCAGAGAGAGAGCAACCAGTGCTGCCTACTGGGTGGCCTTTGAAATTACAAAGCCAAGTGAACAAACCCTCTAGGATCTTCAAAAGCAAACCTCTGAGAGCCAGTCCCTCACACCCCTCAAACATAAGATCCTAGAAAGATGAAGAAAAGCTAGAGGGAGGGGGGCCCATGAAGAACATAGAAGAAACAGATTCTAACCCAGAGAGATCTAGCACAGCTGAGGAGAATATGAATTGGTCTCTAGCCCAGAAAGACTTCCTTGAAGAAATCAGGAAGGAGTTTAAAAATCAACTGGAAAAATTGGGAAAGAAAAGTCAAGAGAAAATTAACACCTTGCAAAAGAAAATTAATACCTTGCAAAAAAGAAAACAAATCCTTGGAAAATACAAATGGACAAATACAAAATGAGAATAATTCTCTCAAATCTTCAACTGGGCATATGCAAAAAGAAAATAACTCTCTCAAAACTACACTTGGGCAAATGGAAAACTCCTTCAAAAATAGAATTGACAAACTGGAAAAAGAGTTGCAAAAATAAACGAAGAAAAATATTCTTCTCAAAAAAAGAATAGAATCTGCAGAAACTAATGACTTCATGAGACAACAAGATAGTGTTAAACAAAACTAAAAAAATTGAAAAAATATAAGAAAATGTAAAATACCTCATCAGCAAAACCACTGACTTCGCGAACAGATCAAGAAGGGAGAACCTGAGAATTATAGAGTTTTCTGAAAATACTGAAGAGAAAAAACAGCCTGGACTTAATATTACAGGATTTAGTGATGGAAAATTGCCCTGATATCATGGAAACAGAGTACAAAATAGTTATTGAAAGAATACATTGATCCATACTGGAAAGACATCCTAAAATGAAAACACCAAGGAATGTTGTGACCAAATTCCAGAACTATCATATAAAAGAAAAAAAATATACAAGGAATCAAAAAGAATTAAATACCAAGGAGCCACAGTAATGATTACACAGGACCTGACTGAAACAACATTAAGAGATCAAAAGGCCTGAAATGAGATATTCCGAAGAGCAAATGAGCTTGAAATGCAGCCAAGAATCCACCATTCAGTAAAGCTGAGCCTTCTCTTCCAGGGGAAAAGATGGACATTTAATGAAATGGGAGACTTCCAATATTACATAATGAAAAGCCCAGAGCTAAATAGAAAATTTGGACATCAAACAGGAGGCTCAAGAGACACATGAAAAGATAAAAAAAAAGGGAATAAGGAAAAAAAAACTGCTATTCAATAAGATGAAACTGGCTATATACTCACTTGGGAGAAAGAGTCTCATAACTCTTGAGAATTGTAACTCTATTAGAGAGAATATACATAGCTTGAAGTGATGGACACTCATAACGTTTCTGTGACTCAGATAGAATGGGTTAAAAAAGGGGATATTAAGGATATGGGAGGATTGAGGGGACTGAATGGGGCAAATCTCATTACATTAAAAAGTACAAAAAACATATTGTAATAAGTTAAATAAATAAAGAAACTTATCTTACCTTTCAAGCATTAAAAGGGGAAAAGGGAAGGGGGGGAAAGTGAGCGGTAGAAAAAGGGGAACAGAAAGAAGGAAGCGAAGAGGGAAAACACACAGAAGGTAGCAGTATTCATAAACAAAACACTGGGGAATATGGATAAAGGGAAAAAAGGAGAAAAATACAAACAGAAGGAACATAGTATGGAGGGCAATAAAATGTCAGTAATTATAACTTTGAATGTGAATGGGATGAATTCTACCTTAAAACTTAAGCAAATAGCAGACTGGATTAAAAAGCAGAATCCTTACAAGAAACTCATTTGAAATAGAGAGATACATATAGAGTAAAGGTAAAAGGTTGGAGAGAAATATATTTTTCTTCAGCTAAAGTGAAAAAGGCAGGGGTAGCAATCCTTATCTCAGACAAAGCAGCTGAAAAAACAGATAACTTTAAAAGAGAAAAGGAAGGAAATTATATCCTACTTAGAGGTATCTGAGACAATAAAATAATTTCAATACTAAATATGTATGTACCCAATGGTATAACATAAAAATTCTTAGAGTAGAAATTGAAAGAGCTTCAGGAAGACATAACATCAAAAGTCTACTAGTAGGAGACCCCAACCTCCCCAATCTCAGATTTAGATAAATCGACTCATAAAATGAACAAGGAAGTTAAGGAGGTTAAATAGAGTGTTAGAAAAACTAGATATGATAGGTTTATGGAGGAAATTGAAGGGGGATAGAAAGGAACATACTTTTTTCCTGCAGCACATGGCACTTAAACAAAAATTGACTATGTATTAGGGCATAAAATACTAATGATCAATTTCAGAAAGGCAGAAATAGAGACTACATCTTTCTCAGATAATAATACAGTAAAAACCATATGCAATATTGGGCCAGGGAGATATAGACCCTAAACTAAATTGAAACTAAATAACCTCATTTTAAAGAATGAGTGGATCAAGCAAGAAATTATAGAAAGAATTAATTATTTCATCCTAGATAATGACAATAATGAAACAACATATCAAAACCTATGGGATACACTCAAAGCAGTTGTCAGGGGATATATTATATCTTTACATGCTTACATGAATAAATTAGAGAAAGAAGAAATCAATGAAATAAATATGCAATTAAAAAATTAGAGAAAGAACAAATTAAAAACCCCTCAATTAAATACCAATTTAGAAATTCTAAAAAATTAAAGGAGAAATTAATGAAATCAAAAATAGGAAAACTATTAAACTAATAAATAAAACCAAGAGCTGGTTTTATGAAAAAAAATAAAATTGATAAACCTCTGGTCAATTGGATTAAAAAAAGAAAGAAGAAAACCAAATTGCTAGTATCATAAATAAAAAAGCTGAAATCACCACCAATGAGGAAGAAGTTAAATAATAATTTGGAATTTGGAATAAATTTGACAATCTAAGTGAAATGGACAAATATTTACAAAAATAAAATTGTCCAGATTAAATGAAGAGGAAATTAAAAAACAAAAATGACCCTATCTCCGAGAAAGAAATTCAGCAAGCCATTATTGAACTCCTTAAGAAAAAAAATCTCCAGGGCCAGATAGATTCAGAAGTGAATTCTATCAAACATTTAAGAAATAATTGGTTCCAATTTGACATAAACTCCTTTGGAAAAATAGGTGAGGATGGAACTCTGCCTAACTCTTTCTACGACAACAATATGGTGCAGTTATCTAAACAAGGAAGAGTTAAAATAGAGAAAGAAAATTATACATCTATCTCCCTGATGAATATAGATGCAAAAATCTTAAATAAAATCTTAGCAAAATGATTACAACATGTTATCACTTAGATAATATATTATGATCAAGTAGGATTTATCCTAGGAATGCAGGGTTGGTTCAATATTAGGAAAACTGTTAGTATAATTAATTACATCAATAACATACCTATCAGAAATCACATAATCATATCAATATATGCTGAAAAAACTTTTGACAAAATACAGCATCCATTTCTACTAAAAACACTAGAGAGTGAAAGAGTAAATGGATTGTTACTCAGAATAATAAGCATTGTCTATCTGAATCCATCAGCATGCATTATATGCAATGGGGATAGGCTAGAGGCATTCCCCAAAAAATCAGGGGTGAAGCAAGGATGCCCATTATCACCATCACTATTCAATATTGTATTAGAAGTGTTAGTTTCAGCAAAAATTAAGGTAATTAGAATTGGGAAGTAAGAGACACAACTCTCACTCTTTGCCAGACAATATGACGCTATACCTAGAGAATCCCCCAAAAAATCTAAAAAGCAACTAGAAATATTTAGCAACTTTAACAATGTAGCAGGATATAAAATAAACCCTCATAAATCCTCAACATTTCTCTCTATATATATATGATTAGAAAGATACAAGAAGAAAGAGCTAGAAAGAGAAATCCCATTCAAAGTAACCTCAAACAATATAAAATACCTTGGAGTCTCCCTACCAAGGCAGACTCAAAAACTTTTTGAAAATAGTTACAAAACACCTCTCATGCAAATTAAATCAGATTTAAATAACTGGGCAAACATCAACTGCTCATATATAGGTTGAGCTAATATAATAAAAATGACAACACTACCAAAACTAAATTACTTGTTTAGTGCTCTACCAATCAAAATTCCATAAAATTACTTTAATGAGTTAGAAAACATTTTAAGTAAGTTTATATGGAGAAATAAAATGTCAAGAATTTCCAGGGATTCAATGAAAAAAAAGTGGAAAGGAAGGTGGCTTAGCCTTACCATATTTAAAATTATATCATTAAAGCATCAGTCGTCAAAACTATCTGATATTGGCTAAGAAAATAGAGTGGTGGATCAGTAGAATTGACTAGGTGCAATAGTAGGAAATGATTACATAATAATCTGCTGTTTGATAGACCCAAAGAGTCCAGATATTGGGATAAAAAGTCTCTCTTCAATAAAAACTGTTGGGAAATTTGGAAGTTATTATGGAAGAAACTTGGATTAGACAACAACTCACACGCTATACCAAGATAAGACCAAAATGCATATAAGATTTAGACATAAAATACAATATTCTAAGCAAACTAGTCCATCAAGGAATAGTTTACCTGTCAGATCTATGGAAAGGGAAAGAGTTTATGACCAAGAAAGAGATGGAGAACATCATTAAAAACAAACTACATAATTTTGATAACTTTAAATTAAAAAGCTTTTACACAGACAAAACCACTGCAACCAAGTTAAATACACCCTGATAAGGATTCCATGTACACATAGAAAGAAACACACACACACACACACACACACACACACACACACACACACATATACATTTTATATGAACACATAAAAGGTAAGTTGTTTTCCCAGAGTGTTTATCCATTGCATGAAACGTGTATCCTAAGATGCCAAAATAAAAACCCCAAATCTCTTGAGAACATATATAATAATGCTGCTACAAAAAAACCTTGAATTATACCCAATTGTAAATTGCATGTGGGAAGGACTTCTTCTAATTTAATCTTTATATGACTGCTACCAATCGAAAAACAAACATTTTATTTGCCTACAATGATTGAGTTTCAAAAGAGCAGGAATTTAGGTGTCTCCAGTGGAAGGTGTGGTTATAATTGTAATACAACATTTGGGCTGAAGGGATGTTATACTTAGAAATTTCAATATCATAAAAATTGATAAAATAACATGTAGCAAGTGTTTGCTGCCCAAAGGAGATAAGAATGAGTGGAAGCAGTTTAGCTAAAGATTAGAGATGATTTGAAAATGAAAATGCTTAAAGCTTCACTATTCAAACTCTGGGTCTTTCTAGCTTTGGCTTTACAGTCTGGACAGAGGACTTCCCCTTGGGAAAGTATGGAAGAATAGTAGCATTAGCATTCAGAAGAATGGACCTTGAACCTTTCTTTCCTGCTGGGAACAGGGCAGAGTAGCACATGGTAAAGATAGTTTCTCTCAGAAAATTTTGGTTCAAGAGCTGCCTCTAACATACTGGTCGCATGACCTTGAGTAAATCAGGGTTTCAATCTCTCAGTTCATCAGGTAACTTTTTAAGAAGGTAACTTACAGACCAGGTTCTAATCTACATTGTTAGATAGAACTTTCTCATTTGAATTTCCCTATAATCATGAAAATTTAGATTCATCATAGCACTCAAAAAAAAGTACACTCCCCCAGAACCTAGCATTGTATTCTGAATGAATTAAGATGTCAGCTGAATTGAACTGAATGAATTGGAATCAAAGTCAGTATTTGTAGATCTTAAAGTTTTTGATTGTAAGAAAATGAAAGTTGTAAGAATTGAACAGCTCATTACATGGATAGGGTCAAAAAATGGGATTTGGCTTTCTAGTTCAAGGACAGTAATAGGATTCTGGCAAAGAATCTCTGACATCATGCAGAAACTAACAAGAATTTTATTTAGAATTAGAGAGTAGGGGATAATTCTGAGTGATACTAAAGAAATAGAACCAACAAAAATCAGGGATTGATGGAATGATAGCAATAATATAGTTAACTGATACAATAGTTTATTTGAGCATCACTTAATACTCAGTGTCTAATATATAAATGAGGAAAGAGCTTTAGAGAGGCTAGATATCAGAAACAGTATTTGAATCCAGATAGTTATTGATTCCAATTCTCAGGATCATTTAATGGAATGGTACTTTCCTAAATTCTAAATTTATTTATTTATTCCTAAATTTATCAAATGCTATGCAAACCATGTTCTTTGTATTTTTCACTTCTGACTTTGACTCATTTTCCAGTGGTGGTTTATCCACCTATGACAGTATGACAGTGTGATTTGGCTTTCCTGAGAAAGAAAGGCTAAATGAAGCATTTCTGGATTCTTTTCAACTGTTAGTGCACTTCTTATTAGTACTTTAGTACCTTCTATTCAATAATTTTTTATTTACTTTCATTATCTTTATTATATACATATATATACATATATACATATACATACACATATGTACATATATATAAATGTACACATTGTCTCCCCAGAAAGAATGTCAAGATCTTTGAATGATGGAGCTGATTTTATTCTTTTCCTTTTTTATCCCCATTTCCTACTACAGTCATTGATACAGAATAGATATTAAATAAACACTTAATGGCTGATTAGAATATTAAAGAAATTCACTCAGAGGCAAAATATTGTAGCCATTATTGGACATTTTCTAAGTGTTTTAAGCAAGGTGGTTCAGTGGATAGAATGTTGGACCTGGAGTCAGGAGGACCTGAGTTCAAATATGGTCTCATTCACTTATTAGTTACGTGTTCCAGAAAAAGTCACTAATCCCTGTTTACCTCAGTTTCCTCATCTATAAAATTGAAATGGGGGTTGAAAATGGCAAACCATTCCAGTATCTTTGCCAAGAAAACCCAAAATGGATGTGGCTAAAACAACCACAAGTTTTTCTAAATCTTAAAATCAATGAATACTTAATATTTTCTCATTTTTATGAATGAGAGAACTTGTGAACTTATGAATGAGAACTAAAGATTTTACTGATGTGGGAGTGACAAGAATTTGGATAAATCACCTAGGAGTTTGAAACAGGAAGAGAAGGAATTCTACATATAATTTGACTCACACCTTTAGCTTTAGGAAATGTGATTTAAAATATTTCACAGGATGATGCCTTGACTGGTGTTTGAAATGAATTTAAGTAAGGCAGAGTTGCACACAGCCATCAGCCTCATTTTCTCTTCCAGGGTCATCCAAATCCAGTGACAAGACATATGTCAGAATGACTAGCAAAGGACCAGGATGCAGTGAATTACCTTGTCAAACTTGATGTCAGAACAAGCTCTAGGTGTTCCCCTTTCTTTAGTCACTTTTATGACTATTGGAGCAAATTGTTCTCATCTGCCCATTCTGCAGCAGAAAATGCTTGTTAGACATCCCTTTAAGTCATTCATGGTTTGGAGAGCTAGTATAGTATAGCAGAGTATAGCAGAGTATAGCATAACATAACAATATATATAATATCATATGGTATGGTATGGTACAGTATGGTACAGTACAGTATAGTATAGTACAGTACAGTACAGTATAGTATAGTATAGTATAGTATAGTATAGTATAGTATAGTATAGTATAGTATAGTATAGTTTAGTATAGTATAGTATAGTATATTATAGCATGGTATGGTATGTTATAGTATAGTATAGTATATTATGATATGATATGGTATAATATAGCATGATATATATATATATATATGTAGTACAGTATAGTATAGTATGGTATAGTATGGCATAGCATAGTATAGAATAGTATAGTACAGTACAGTATAGTATTAGTATACTATACTATCTTATAGTTCTCTTCTATGGACAAAGATAATAAAGATGAGAAGAATTGAGGAGAGAAGAATAACAGAACTTCTGAGACTGATTGTTTAAATATATAATTGAGCATTTTTTGCTGTTGATTTTCTTCCATTTGATGGAATTAGAAAGAGCAAAATAAATTTTATTATTATGAATACATTATTTTAAAAATATTATAAGAATGGAGGGGATCTTGTCCAACAACTTGATTTACAGATGAGAAAGCTGAGGCTCATAGAAGGTGGGTGACTTTTCCAAAATCAAATTTTTCAGTCATATTTGACATTTTGTGACCCCATTTAGGGTTTTCTTGATGAAGATACTATAATGGTTTACCATTTTGCATTTCCAGATCATTTTACAGGCAAGGAAAGTGAGGTATACCAGGTAATAATTTTTCCCAGCTTCATAGTCTATAATTGTCTGAGCCATATTTGAATTCAATAAGCTGGCTTCAGACTCGATATACTATCCCCTTCACCACCTACCTGAACTAGAGATTCTTAGCTGATCCCCAGATCATATTATTATAAAATAATATGGTGTTCTCCTGATTTAATATTCAAATTCTTTTTTGACTACACTTCTTGATTTATAAATTAAGAGATCTACCTATTCAGTCAGTCTGCAAGTATTTGTTAAGATTTTATTATGTAATGGATTGTGTAAAGTGGATAAAGTGTCAGGCCTGGGGTCAGGAAAACTAAACTTTGTGATTTCAAATTTGGCCTCAGATACCTAGTGTGACTGTTAGCTTATCACTAACCCTATTTATCTTCATTTCCTCAACTATAAAATAAATTGGAGAAAGAAATGGCAAATCATTCCAATATCTTTGTCAAGATAATCCCATATGGGGTCATGAAGAGTTAGATAGAACTAAAATGATGAACAACAATAAAATTGTCGTGAATGGATACTATACTAAGTGCTGGGGATACCAAATTGGGGAACCTGAAATTACCTGTCCTTTTCTTTATACTAATTCTTCCATCTCCAAATACTCTGATTTTAGCATACTCATTAGAAACTCTCACACACTTCTAGCCTCAAAAAAGGCTTCTTTATTCCAGGGACATCCAATTGCATTTTGGAGGTTTGCACACTTGAATTCTCAGAACCAAACTTATTTATTGTCTTTCCTTAATAAACAAATTTCTGTCATTACAGATTGTTGTTACATCACAATTCATAGCTAATTAACTTCCTGCTCTTTCCTATCAAAGGAAAATCAGAAAATACAAAAGAGATAAATTGCTTCCTGTGTTTCAACTTAATATCCTGAAATGCATAAGACAGCTCTATATAGTTTTCCTCTGTTGAATTATCTGCTACAACATCTAAATTCAACATTTTTGAAATCTGAGACAATTTCTAGAAAGTTTCATATTTTCTAAGATTTCTCTAAATGTTCCCACTGTAGTCTATGCATTTCACCTGCTTTTTCTTTCAAGATCCTATAATGTCATTCACTGAGTCAGAACTGAACCCATATTTTTTAACCAAATGTTCATTTACTTGGTCTCACATCTTCTCACAAAGGGAATTTCAGAAACATAATTCCCTTCACTAAAGACAGAAACAAAGGAAAACTGGCAATTTTCAATAATATTTGCTATATTTTGAGGCATTTCACTAATACTATTAACTTTCTTTAGAAAATCTCATCATTTTATACAACTCGAGATAATCAGCCATTCTTTCCTTTTTCATGTGTCACATTCAAAATACATAATAATTTTTAATATTAGATTTTTTGAGTATTTCTTTCATCTCAGCATCCTCTCTAGTATGCTAGATCATAGAGCTGCATTTCAACCTTAAGGTGAATTTTCATTTGACATAGCCACAGTGAATATTTCAGTCTTCATTAGGAGGAACAACACAAATTGTAGAGGCTACTGGAACTTTTCTCTTTATTTTCTCTTTATTTTGCTTCTTAGAATAAAGGGGTTAGAATGTTCAGTTTCTCAGTTCTCACACCTGATAGTTAATCTTCCAACTTCATGCATTTTCACCTACTATCTTCCATAACCAGAATTATTTCTATCCTCTTCTCTAACTCCTGGATAAAGTTATATCTTCTATAAGAAATGTTTCCCGATCCTTTTAATGGTAATGTCCATCTTCTGAATTTATTCCCATCTTATTTTGCACATACTAATTTTATACATAATTTTTGCATGTTACTCTTCCAATAAACCATGAGTTCTTTGACAGCAAGGATACTTGCCCTTTCTTTATAATCCTAGTGTTTAGAACAATGTTCAGTAGATAGTACTTAATAAATCCTTTCTGATTGACTTGACTTGAAATAGAAATGCGGTACTTTTGAGTCTCCATTAAAGTTTTATAGGTTTTCCTACCTGTTTCAAAAACACCCCAGTGTTCCAAAACAATTCTTTCCTCAAAAGTTCACATATTAATTATATTTTTTGGCTGTAAATTTCAGGAAATAATATTTTAGAATAAGAGGTAATCAAAACAGGTACTAATATTTTTCTCCCTTTTTTGTTGGGCTAATATTTAGATAAATAATAAATAGTGAGTATAATAGCATATGGATACAATTGGCCATATTATTCTGAACAAATTTTTGATTTGATATATTTTATCAAAATGATCAAATCAACAGTTTCTTTGTCTTAATGATTTGAGTAATTATTTTATTTCTTCTCATTATTTTACTAGTATAGACCTTGTTTGATTTCATTTTGTGCTCTTCAGAGAAATTAAATAAGAATTCTGGACATTGGAGAAAACTAAGTGAAAGAGAGTAGAAGAGGAGTACCTCAATTATGACAATTCCTAAGCATGTTTGAAGCTTAGTAGATATAGAGGTCAGGAGGTTGAGAAAACTGGAGTTCAGAGCATGATTTTTAAAAGTTAGGATAGACATTTTGCGTCTTAACTTATTGGAAGAGAAGAACTCAGAGGCCCTTAGATGATAGCAACAAGAGTCTGAACAAGAGGTAATAATGTTAATCAAAGAAGCAAAGGGCATTTTTGTTTGTTTTGGTTTTCATGATGGTTGTATTAAAGTCTGAAGGTACTAACTTCTCATCCTGGCCCAGTATGTCAGAAGATGATGGAGGAGGAATAGCTACTTTAAATAGGTAATGAAAGAAATGAGAAAGAAATTTAAGTCAAAAAGCAAGTTTCATGGGTAGAAAGATTGTAGAGGTTATAATGGAAAAAAAGAAAAGATTTGTGGTGTTACAGCATTGCATTTAATGGAAATGATGTGATTCCTGACTTTCAGGGTAAGTATGGATTTTCTTAGGGCTGATTCCCAGATAAAAACATTGGTAATGTAGATTTTAGGGAAGGAAAAACAGTAGAAGTCAATGAAGATATGGTATAATAGAATGGTATATCAGAATTCTGGAATGTGATAGTATAAAATGAGGAGTAAGGATCAAATAAGGTGGTTCAAGCAGGATTCTACTGAGGAAAAGAAGACTGTGAGGAAGAGGGGGAAATGAATTCCTTTTCTCATATGGATTCCTGTATATTAGTCTCTGGGGAAAAACCTTGACTGTCTTGATTCTACAAAAGCCAATGTAAATATTTTGATGATGAGGAAATACAATCCATTCAAATAATGCATTTGACCCATATATATATATGTATATATATATATATATGTATATATACATATGCATACATATATATACACACATACACATATACATATATATATATATGTTTGTGTATCCAGCAAATTGGAAGGCTCTTTCTTTTAGTTATCATTACAAATGATTATATTATGGCTAGAAAACATGTCCAAGAATGTTTTTCGCACTGGACAGGTGATCTTTATTCTCCCCAGGAGTCCCTACTTATAAGAGTAGACTACTTCAGAAACACCAGACCATATGAAAGCATTAGGATATAAGCTTTGGTCATGACTTACATGGTTATCGCACTATTATCAAAATACCTGTATATTAAATAATAAACTTAACTAACATTTCCCAAAGTAGATCATTGTTCTTGTTTTATTTACACTGCAAAGTATAAGTTCTTGTCTTAGCTACAAAAACACTAAGGCAACCAATGCTGATGAATGACTAAAAATGGTTTCTTTATTTCAGCCCTCACTGAATAGAAAGTTTCCATTATCTTATTGAGCATCTTCACTCTATCAATTTGACAGGGGCAGGCAGTTCTACACTTCACTGCCTGCACCCTGGAACTGTATTCTGCTTATCTATCTGTTTCAAATATGAAAGAAAAATGAAAAATAATAAAGGCTGGAGAAGACTTCTTGTTTACACAAATATAAGTGCCATTCTTCATTCTTCTTTTAATTGTTAGTCTCCTCTCTTTTATGGTCTGAAGTATAGTTTTACAAAGCAATATAGCAAACAATTACCTTGTTTTAATAGAATTTAACTATTAAATTTTGTTCTACCATTTCCTCCTCTAACATCCTACTTGGATTCTTTATTATTACATAAATACAGTATGGATATTCAAAGGTTATCCCTGGAATGTAAGCAATGTTATTTTCTACATAACTGAGAGGAAGGACTATGAGTAAAAACTCAATTATAAATAAATGATCTAAGGAGCAACCTAGTTATATTAGCACAACTTCTTCACTAGAAGATAATTCACTGATAAATTGTTGTGCCATAACATTTCATGAAATTGTTTAGATGTGGAGGGATTCTTATATGAAATTGGAATAATGAAATAAGACTGTATGAAGAATCAAAGTAAATAAAGTTTGTCTTCATGTCTTGGTAAAGAAAAAAATTAGACATTATTATCTCCCTAATCTTCACTTTTATGTTCTTATTTATCATTTCTTAGAACCCTCCCTATTCTAAATTCTTCTCCAGCTCCTCCTACCCTAACCATGTTCTGATACACTTTTGCTCAAGCTCAGATATAATAGTGAATTCCTTTGACTCAACATGAAATTTTGCTGGGAGCATAGTAGTTTGTAAAGTTATAGAAAATTTGGTTATTAAAGTAAAACTCATATTAGATCTACATTCATTCTCTTTCTGTATTAATTATCTTCATGGAAGAGTAGACACTAATTAGAAAAGATGTAATCTTAGCCATGAGATGAGTTAAACTCTTTCTCTCTCTCTCTCTCTCTCTCTCTCTCTCTCTCTCTCTCTCTCTCTCTCTCTCTCTCTCTCTCTCTCCTATGTTATTTTAAAAATGAATAAGCATTTATTTTCTCTCCATCTCCTTCCGACCTACTTCAAAAAGTCTTTTAGGTACTGTTGTGTGTGGGGGCACTGCAAATTATCTTCACCTGTTGTCCTTGAGCAGCAGAGCCTTATCTGCAGAGGGAAGAGGGAGGGAGAAGGGAAATCTTTCTTTTTGGAACTTCAAAACTCAAACCCATGTCTCAAAAACCTTATTTTAGAAATCAAGGGACCCCCATAAGTTCTTCCTGGTTTGGGGAGGAGGGGGGTGGGCAATGATTACGTTTTTCTATAGGTTATTGATTGGGAAGCTTCGTGGTTCAATTAGTTAAGAGAAAGGGGACAAAAGACTTTTCTGGGACTGGGAAATTTCAATTTTGTCTTTTGAATGAAGTCAATGCTTATGGTTTTGGTGTGTTTTGTATGTGTATATGTGTATTTAAATATCTATAGGATATTTTACATCTCTTTACTGGCCTGGAGGGGGGGGGGAATGTTTCTATATTTTGAGATCTGGTATTGGCCAGGGTATCAGCCTCATCTTGGTGAATGTGATACAAGAGAATTGTTTGCTGTGTTTGTGTTAGTTGTCTAAATTCTGAAATAGTTAGGTAAAGTTAAAAGTTACTCCTTTTTGTTTAGGTTTTAAATTTGATTGCTTTAAAAGGTTTTTTTGCTGGCAAAAGGAAAAAAAAACTTTGTAATCTTTGACTGTTTGTAAGTTAGAGATAAAATGTATTTCAAGGAATTTAAGAATATTGGTTTTTACCAATGACATTTGTTTACTTTTTAACTTGTATATTACAATTTAGGTGGCATTCATTATGTAATAATTTTGTTTCAAAAAAAGACAAGAAAGGAATATGTTAGGGGCTCCTGTGTGTGGGAGCACTGTAAATTATCTTTACATGGTGTCCTTGAGCACCAGAGCCTTATCTTACTAAGTGCCACAGGAGTGGGAGTGGATTAGAGACTGGAGAGGTATTTAAGCACTGGTATTTGGTTCAATAAATAGAGACTTTGGAGACCTTGGTGTACAAGGAGAAACCTGTCTTTTTTGTCTCCTGCCCCTCCAACACTTACCTGGGGAAGATTGGAGTCTAGAGAGGGACTCAACAAAAGTCAAGCAAAAAAGTCAATGTATACCTCACTTTTTGAGCCTAAAATTGTTTTATATTTCCTCTGTAATTATTGCTTGTCCTTCATTCTGGAAGAAGACCATGATCAGGGAAGTGATGTTTTGACATGCGTGTGAATTTGATTTGAGTGAGGTGGTGCTGTGCTTAGTCACCAGCCTTGCTTTCTTCTCCAAAACCATCTGGATCCAATGGCCAGGTATGAATGGATGCCTGGTGATTGCCTGGGATTTGAGGCAATCAGGGTAAAAAGACTTGCTCAAGGTCACACAACTGGTAAGTGTCAAGTGTTTGAGATCAAATTTGAACTTAGATCCTCTTGACTTGAGGGCCAGTGCTCTATTCACCTAGCTGTCCTCTTCCTCTATTAATAAAAGTTGACCATCCACCTATTGCAATTCTGAAGTCTGTCAAAAATTGTGTTGGGGACAACTTTGTTTTTAGGGCATAAAGTCTTTTCCTGATTCTGCTCATTGATTCCCGAATCAGTTTACCTAAACGTCACAGGTATCATTTGAATCACCATTTCATTATTCCGTGTCTTACAGTGATACAGAAAATATTTTTTCCTGTTTAGCTCATCAACTCTGTCTTTGTGTGCTGCCTTAAATATTTTGAACATTAGTTTATCACCAGTCTCCTTTATAGCAAAGTTGGTTGAAAATAAATGATTTTCCTTCTACATTTTCTCCAAATAGTTCATCTTCCAGTTTCCTCCTTGTGAAAAACTCCACCAGTTACTGGAAATTTGTGATAATCATGCAAGATTTGGAAATCATAATATCACTAATTATGGTAAAAACAAATAAAAGTCATACTAAGAGGACACTTTGGTACAGTAAGCTCTATTTCAAATCCAGGATTCTGACCCTTATTCTCTGAACATTGCTAATATTTCTTCTATTTGAAGTTGGATATTGACATATTTGGATGGATATTTTAGTTTTCCTTTTGTTTTTCTAGATTATTAAATGTACAAAGAAAAAAGTCATTTATACATATAAATGTGTGGATATATATATATGCATAGATAAATATGTAATTTTTTTAGATTCCCAAACTATGATGTCTTTAATGCAAGGAACTTCTAGGTCAGAGAAGTTTCTACCAATATAGATTAGCATTTTATCTCTACTGCATAATCTTAGAAATTTGTCTAAAGTACTGAGACATTAAATGACTGATCCAGGGTCATAAACTTATCTATGACAAAAACAGTCCTTAAACCTAGGTTTTCTTTCTTTTTATGTTAATTCTCTATCAATAATATATTTATATAATAAATATAATATATATTTATATAATAAAAAAGAATTATCACAATTACTATTCTGATATATTTTTTAACTGTATCTAATTTCTTATAAATTTCAGAATAGTGTCCTACCCAAAATGTGTTAGCATCAATTAATCCAATCAATGTAAATCTGCAGACATTGGGGGTAACCTATGATTTTACTTATTAAAACTTAACTTTAATTTTTACTTCTGATATATATATATACATATGTATATATATATATATATATATATGTGTATATATATATATATATATATATATATATATATATATATATATATATACTACCTTCTAGGCAGTCACTTAACATCTCAATGTCTTAGAAAACTCTACACTATTACAAATTGCAGAACAGTTGCAAATTGACAGTGATAGAAAGAATTTTCCTCATACCAATAAATACACATCAGGACCAGTTTTTCCTTCATAAAATTTTCAATGCAATTACTACATTCATTATTTATTTGTTTGGTGAGAAAAAAGAATAGGAACAAATGACTAAGTATGGTGATACATGCATATCGACCATGTTACTGTTCATTCCACTACTGGAGAATGGAGATTGGTGAATCTCTTAAATTCCACTTGAATCACTTAAATATTACTGCAACAAAGCTGCTAAACTAATCAAAAATGATGTCTAGTGTTTGTGATATGGACTAGTTTTTTAAAAATGTTATTATTCACATTGTTTGAAAAATGGCATTTGAATATATTTAACCCCTTTTAAAATAGCAATAACGTACTAAATACAAGTGTTTATGACAGAAAATAAACACTTTAGAATGTTTCAGTTTTTTAAAATGTCTTTTATATAGCTTCTCATCCGTATTGTCATTGATAATATACGGCAGTCTCCTTTTACTCATTATACATTCTTCCCTTTGCTTTGACTAATTTGCAGATTTGAAGTTTTCTAGTTCTTTGTTTCCTTAATCGCAAAAGGATATGAGTAGATTATTGCTATTAATAATGATAATAGTAGCCAGCATTTAATAAGCAGCAAGTGTTTATTGATTAGTCAATATAGTAGTGTTATTAATATCACTGAGTTTTTTTTATTAGTTCAGTCTGTGAATTTAATTCATAATTTTAGAATCATGTTACCCATGTAACATTGGTATCAAAATGATATTTCCCTTCCCTGCACCACTAGCACTTTTCAATCAAACACCGGCTTGGAATTTTTTTTTTATGATGCTTCCTGGTGCTAACTTCTTTACTGTATACAGTTTACTGGTTCAATAGGGGCAGCTAGATGTCACAGTGGATAGAGCACTGGTCTTGGAGTCAGGAGAATCGAGTTCTAATGTGGCTTTAGATATTTATTAATTATGTGACCTTAGGCAAGTCACTTAACCCTGATTGTCTCACAACCAGGGTCATCTCCAGTTGCCCTGATTCATATCTGACCACTGGACCTAGATGGCTCTGGAGGAGAAAGTGAGATTTGGCATGGCATCTCTCCCACCCTCCCATTCAAATCTAATTCACATGCTTATCATGGCATTACTTCCCTGATATCATGGTCTTCTTCCAGAATGAAGGAAAAAAACATCAGTTTAGAAATAAATTAAATTTTTATTTATGAATGTCAGAAAAAATAGGTCAACCATTAGACCAAATTTTCATTAGTTAACAGATTTTCCCATGCATATAGGTATCTTTATCCTTTGAGCAAGCAAGAAAATTTCCTTGATTTGCTGCAGACTTATCACACAATAAGTTTGATTTTAACGCTAGCAATATATATGCACATATTTGCATAAATTTCCTGTGCAATCACGCATCTATTGTTTATTTCTTGGTAGTTCCATAGCAAGTTTATATTTCTCTGTGTTAAATGAAGACTAAGTGTTCTGACAGTCATGTGTGAAACCATAACTAAATGCTAGTGGGCGAGCAACTATACCCAGATGGCCTCTAAATTCAACCCACTCCTTTATGTGTGTCTCTGCCTTTAGAATGTGCCTTTAGAATCTCTGAGAACTGGGATTTTCATATTTCTATTTATATCCCTAAAGTTAATACAATACTTTTATATAAGAAATGCTTAATAAAGATTTTATTCATTCACTGATTTAAAAAAAGACTTCTTTGTATGTGATATTATGTGACAGATATATCGTTGCTCAAATAAAATAATACTGAAATCATTTTTTTTCTTAATCTATGAAAGTTCGGTAGAAATATAATTACAGAGAATTTTAACATAGTTTTGTAAACATTCAATCCAGGAATTATGATGAACTGCAAGTGAATGTTTTTGGTTATAGTCTGTTTTTAAGGTCTGTGTAAGCATCGTAATAGAGAAGAAAAAATTAGAGACTGAGAAAGAATGAATAAATGAAATAAGCAGAAAGAAAATATACTTTAGGAGCCAAAATCATGCAAGTAACATTAAAACAATTAATTTTTCAAAAGTATTACTTAGTTCAAATTTGAAAACAAATCTCCAATCAATATACTCACACAATTGTCACATCCTCATTACTAAAAGATTCTTTTGAGACTGTGAGTGAGTGTAACTCAGGTTTCATTGCTTTTAAAGTTTATTCAATTTTAACTTTTATGTGAATATCTCTCAAAGTGATTGAAATCATCTTTATTTTTCAATTTGCTTTATTCTACCTGATGAGATAAATATTATGGGACTTATTTTTTTCCATCTGGATAATGGAAAATCAAAACTGTATTCCAGGAGTGATGCCACTCTTATTTTTGTTCCTCTCTGAGTAGTGGCCCTCCAACTTTTAAGAGAACCTACTTTAGGCTTTCCCAAAGACTTATTATTCTCAAAAAAGAAGAGAAGGGTCATGAAAATGTAGATACCTAATAATAGGGATGGTGTGCTAGGATCAACTAAGAACCATGGGGTGTTAGGGAGTAAGGGTGGGGAGGGGTGAGCAGCTGATTTGAAGGCTAACCAGCTTTAAAGTCAGTAGATATTTTAGTAGAGTAGGGAATCATAGGAACATAGATTTAGCGCAGAAGGGAACCTAGAGATCATGAAGTCCAAACTCCACATTTTACAGACAAAGAAACTGATGTTGAGAGGTAAAATAATTTTCCAGAGTCACATTGTTACTTAGTATATGAGATCAGATTTGAAAGCACTGTTAACAGCTACACAGTGCCAATCAATCCTGTTTTATGGTCTTTCTGTAGCAACCTTACAGAAAATCAAATGTCTGAGATAGAATTTGCATTCCCACCTTCTTTAATACAAGACCAACACTATCACTGTCTTGCTTCTCTTACTTATGTTTTGATCATTTCCTTTTTCTTTCACCTATGTTCTCCAATAGTCACATTGAGAACAGAGGGAAGATTATTTCAAAATAAGAACTGATTTTGATCTTATGGGAAAATGAAAATGAAATTTACTTCACATACAACAAGAAAAATGCTTAAACTTTAAGTTTACACATTACCTTAATGGCAAACTCCCAATTTATTAAAAAAACAGCATTCTATTTTTTTCCATTCTCAAAAACGATATGAAGTAAATGAACTCTACCTGGAGTTAAGTAATAATAACCATGATTATTCAGAGTTCTTGCCTTAGAAAATAAAAAATAAATGTTTTGATTAATTTTCAAGGCTATATTTTTCTAATGTTTCAACTCAAAAAATGAGAATGATTGTTTCTGGGAATTTAGATAAGCAGTGGGATTAAGGATAAAGTAGGTGCATCCAAAGTAATGAAAGTAATTGCTTTTTTCTTGTCATAGCACTTTTTCATTGTCCTTTCTTAAAGAGAGAGTTGTACATTTTCTTCTCTATTTTTTTCTTCTAAGTTAAAGTGAATAGATTTCTCCTAAGATTCTTGCAAAATCTTTGGACCAAAATTAAAATATCATTGAGGAAGGGAAAGATTATAAAATGAGAATAAGAGAGTGTGTTTAGCATGAAGTGAGCAGAACTGTTTTGTATTAAGTAGAGAAGCACTATGGTTTGGTCTTCAATGTATTTTCAGGCAAAGAACAGCAATGAAAATGAAGAAGGGAAAATAAGTATGGGGGCCTTGAAACTTTTTTTTATCTTCTAGAGTAGAGCCAGAAAAAGTGAGATTTCATGACTTACATATACCTTGAAAAGCAGATTGAACATTATTCAGTGATGAAACAAAACGAATTAATGTCTAATTTACTAGTCAAAAGAAAATAATAAAACATCACCTCCCCTTCAAAAATGTGTTTGGTTATAACATAAGAATCATTTGAAGATTTAAAAAATTTCATTTAGAAAATTTTTACTAAATTTGTGTTCTAAATTTTTGAAATTCTACATATTCAAATTTAAATATCATATAATATCTATTCTGGTGACCTTGAGTCCTAGGGAATATAACAATGCTGCTAGCCTAATAAGTTATTCATTTATCTGTAATGAATAATAAAATATTAAATGTTTGATATATTTCTGTTTAAATAATAGTACTATAATTTCAGTGTAAAGACAACAATAATTCTATTCATGAATGGATATGATTCTACCTTCCTTTAAATTATCTCATTTCAATAATTTATCCAATTCTTTAAGAATTGTGCTTGTATGTGTTGTATCATGAATATATCATTTGCTATTTAGATAAGGAAGTTATTCAATCACAAGTTAAAAGATTTATGTTGAAATATTATTTATTTAAATTAAAAGATCCTCAAAATTGAAAGGAATCTTGGAAACTCAGATCTTCCAACTTTTAAAGTTAATCTCTAAAGTACTTTCTTTTTTAGTTTTTTGCAAGACAATGGAGTTAAGTGCCTTGTGCAGGGCCACACAGCTAGGTAATTATTAAGTGTCTGAGGCTGGATTTGTACTCAGGTACTCCTGACTCCAGGGCCGGTCCTCTATCCACTGCACCACCTAGCCACCCCTAAAGTACTTGTATTAAAGTCAAACAAAATATCTTCAATTTTCTTCAGTGAAATATTTAGTAAAATTTAACTGATTTTCTAAAACCAAGATAGCTGTAAGACAAGTATCTTTAAAAATGTTTCCCTAAACATAATACTTGTCATTAATTATTATATTAATAATACATAAATAGAGATTCACAATAAGAGTCAGGAAAGAACTTCTGGAGCCAAATCAATATGGTGGCACAAAGCTACTAAGATACAAGAACTTTTCTTGAAACAACTCTGAATGAAGTCTCTTATCAGACCCTAAAACAACAGAACTAAAAAAACGAATGAAAAAGAAAAAAAAACCAGTGTAACAACTTTTCAGTGAGGTATCTTAGAAAATCTTCAGGAAAATGTCTCTGTCAAGGTGAAAAAGGGGAGTGTAGCCCAGTGTAGGTGAGAGAGTAGGAAGGCAGGAAGAACCTTTTAGCCACAGCAGAGCTTAGATTCCAGCTCAACAGGCCAGCAATAACAAAACCCAGCCCTGAAATGCTGATGTGGTGCTTGGTTACTGTAGTACAGGGAGCCAACCACAAATTACAGAAACCCAGAAAGACAGGGACCATAACCTGTCTGCCAGCACAAAATCTTTGGGACTTTATACCTTAAAACACAGAAGCAGTGCTCGACTATCAAAATGAGCAAAAAAAGATACTATTCTGATAGGGATAACAAAAATATCATCCCAGAAAATGTGAGGTCTTTAAGGGGTTGATGAATTGGTATCAAATCTAAAAAGACCTCTTGGTAGAGTTCAAAAAAGATTTTGAAAACCAAAGATAGGAGGAAGAAAAAAAAAATAAAAAGAGGAAATGAGAGTCTTATAGGAGAATTATAAACATTTGACAAAGAAAATACTTTTAAAAATAAAATTGAGCAACTAGAAAATAAAATTGAGCAACTAGAAAATAAAATTGAGCAACTGGAATGGGAAAGAAACTCTTCTAAAAATAAAATTAACTAACCGAAAAAAGAAACACAAAAATTAATTTAAGAAAATAAAATCCTAAAAACTAGAATTGGGAAAATGGAAACAAATGACTCTTTGGAACACTGATTCCCTCAAAGAAAACCAGAAGACTGAAAAAAATAGAAGTAAATGTTAAGTACCTCTTGGGGAAAATGACTGACCTGGAAAAAAGCCAGGAGATATAATTTATAGATTATTGTCTACCTGAATGACACACTCAGAAAAAGAAGATGGATAATATCATTCACAAAATTAGTATGGAAAAAATGTTCTATTATTATAGAAGATAAAATATTCCTTGAAAGAATTCATCAAACATCCCCACTAAGAGAGCCCAAAATAAAAACTTCATGGAATAGTGCAGCTAAATTTCAGAATTTTCAATCAAAGAAGAAAATACTGCAAACAACCAAAAAAAGCAACAATTCAGGTACCTGGGACCCACAGTCAGGATTATGCAGGACTTATCAGTTTTAACATTAAAGAATTAGAGAGCCTGAAATATGATGTTCTGGCAGGGAAAAGAAGCATAGAATATAACCAAGAATTAACTGCCCTCCAAATTTCAGCATATTCCTTCAGGGGAAAAGATGGACTTTCAATAAAATAAAGGACTTTCAAACAACTAATAAAAAGACCAGAACTGATAAAGTTTGATCTTCAAATACAAAAGACTTAAAAGATATGTAAAAAAAAGTAAACAAAAGGAGGAAAATTGTTGCTCAATAACATTAAAATCTCTATATCCATTGGAGAAGACAATACCTGTAACTCTTGAGAATTATCTTTCTCTTAGGACAATTCAAAGGGGCATACTAAGACAGAAAGCCTGAGTATAAATTAACTGTGCTATGATCACACTTTAAGCTCTTGAGGATTGTATATTTGTTGGGACATCTGGTACTTGGAAATAAAGTGTGGGATTAAATTGACTTTGATAATATGGCACTTTTAGCCCTTGAAAGTGGTATTTACATTGGGTCATTTGAAGGGATTATACTTGAGAAGCAGGTATGAGTATAAATCGATTAAGTTTTAAGGATGCTTATGGTTTTTGAGAATTGTCAGGTCAGTTAAAAGGAGAACATTTTCATACAAGGAATGGGTACAAGAGAGCTATAAAAGAATTAGGACACGGAAAACAAAGGATTATTCTGGGAGAAGGTGGGGGCATTAGAGGTTAAATAATACTACATGAAGAGACACAAGCACTTAATATGGTTGAGGGAAAGAAGGGAGGATATGAACATTAAATAAATTTTACTCTCAAAAGATTTGATTCCAAGATAAATTCATAATTGGGTGTAGAAATTTATCTTACTCTATAGGCAAACAGGGGAAGAGGGGAAGGAAATCAAAAAAGGGAAGGGGAAAGTGAAAGTAAAAAAAAAAACCCAGAATATAAGTGCAAAGGAAGACAAAAAGTGAAATGAGTTGATAAAAGGGAATGTAGATCAGCGGAGGCAGCATTCAAAATCAAAACACTGGTGGGAAGGAATAAGGGATAAGTACAAACAGGGGGAAGATAGAATGGGGGGGGGATACAGAGATGGTATTCATAACTGTAAATGTGAATGAAATGAACTTACTCATAAAATAGAAACAGTAGAATGGATTAAAAACCAGAATCATACAATATGTGATTTGCAGGAAGCACATTTGAAGCAGAAGCATACACACAGGGTAAAAGTAACAGACTAGCTCTGAATAAATCATGCTTCAGCTGAAATAAAAAATAAAAGCAAGGTTAGCAAGCCTTATCTAAGAAAAAACAAAAGCAAATATAGATCAAATTAAATAGGATAAGGAAGATAATTATATCTTCATAAAGGTACCATAGGCAATGAAATAATATCAATATTAAACATATATGAACTAAGTGGTATGGCATCCACATAGGAGAAGTCAAAGGACTTTGAGGAAGCCATAGATAGCAAAACCCTTTTTAGTGGGAAACCTCAACCACTCTTTCTAAGAATTCCATAAAATTAAGCATAATGTAAGCAAGAAAGGAAGTTAAGAAAGGGGGAAATATATTTAGATTATTTTAAATATGATAGACTTCCAGAGAAAATTGAATGGAGATAGAAAGGAATATACCTTCTTCTCTGTGGTACAAAATATCTACACCAAAATTGATCTTATTTTAGAGAATAAAAAACACACAATCAATCGCAGAAAGATTTTAAATGTTAAATGAATCCTCTTCAGATGATGATACAATTAAAAATTACATGTACTAAAGGACTAAAATTAATTGGAAACTAACCTAATATTAAAGACTGATTGGTTTAAACAACAAATCATAAAAAAGAATTAACTATTTCATCCAATAAACTACAATATCATAGCAAATCTTATGAGATATAGGCAAAATTGTTATTGGGGAAATTTTATATTTCTAAATGCTAACATGAATATATTAGAGACAGAGGAGTTTACTGAATTGGTCATACAATTAAAAAAACTAGAAAAAAGGAATAAATTAAAAATACTCAAATATATAAAATGATAAATTCAAGGGAAGAATTAATAAAATTAAAAGTAAGAAAACTAATGAACTAATAAATAATACTGTGAGTTGGACTTTTGAAAAATAAAATTCATAAACTTTTGGTTAATGCAATTTTGAAAATGAAAGAAGGAACAAATTACCAGTATCAAAAATGAAAAAGGGTGAAATCATCAATGTGAAGGAAATTGCATTCTGTCAAACATTTAAAGAACAGTTAATTCCAATTGTACATAACCTATAAAAAAAGGTGAAGAGAGAATATTGACACATTCCTTTTATAATGCCAACATTGTGGCAATGACAAAAATGACAATGACAAAAAAAAAACCCAGGAAAATCTAGCGGCGACAAAGAAAATTTTCCCTAATGTACTGTGATCAGATATGATTAATACCAGATATGTAGAAATAGTTCAATATTAGAAAAACTATCAGTATAATTGACCATATTAATAAAAATTAACAGAAATCACATGATTATCTCAATAGATGCAGATTAAGCCATTGACAATATATAGCACCCATTCCTATTAAAGCACTAAAGAGTATTTGAATAAATGGAGTTTTCCCTAAAATGAAAAACAGCATTAATCTAAAACCATCATCAAGTAGCACATGTAATGGGATAAATTAGTGGCATTGGTGAAACAATAATGGCCATTATCACCACTATTATTCAATATTTTATTGAAATGCTAGCTTTAGCAATGAGAAAAGAAAACTACATGAGGCAACAAAACAATCACTTTTTGCAGATGATATGATGGTATATTTAGAGAACCTAGAAAGTCATCTTAAAAATCTACTTGAAAGAATTATCAACTTTAACAAAGTTGCAGGGTATAAAATAAACCCACATAAATCATCAACATTTCTATATAATTTCAATAAAACAAGATATGAAAAGAAAAATTCTGCTTGAATTAACTCTAGACAACCTAAAATACTTAGAATTTACCTCCCAAACAAACCCCAAAACTATATAAACATAAGTAAAATACTTATCACAAAAATAAAGTCAGATCTAAACAAATGGAAAAATATCAATTGCTCAAGTTTAGGTTGAGGGAATATAATAAAAATGACTGTTCTATCTAAATTAATTTACTTATTTAGTGTCATAGCAACAAAACTACTAATATTATTTTACAGAGCACAATAAAATGTAATAAAATTTATCTGCAATAACAAAAGGTCAAGAATATTAATGGAATTAATAAAAATGCAAAGGACAGTGATTTCACAATAACAATATTGTAAAGCAGCAATCATTAAACTGTCTGGTACTGGTTAAGAAACAGAGAAGTGGAAAAAGAAACTAATAATCTACTATTTGATAAACCAAAGAATCTAGTTTCTGGGATAAGAACTCATTATTTTACAGACTAATATTGTGTTGCTGAATTGAACAATTTTATCAAAGCCAATCATCACTCAATGTATATAATATTCTTTTGGTTCTACTAGTTTTCCTCAGTATCAATTCATGCAAATCTTTCCAGGCTTTTTTGAAATCACATCTTTCATGATTTCTTATGGAACAGAAGTGTTCTGTCACACTCATATAGAACCATGTGTCCCTATTGAAATGAATTGAAGGGCATCCCCACAGTTTCCAATTCTTTATCACTAAAAAAAAAACTGCAATGAGTAATTTTTGTACATGTGGGACTTTTACCTTTTTTCCCCCATGATTTCTTCAGGATGTGGACCAAAGGGTATGCACAGTTTTATTGCCTATAATTGCAAATTGTTATCCAGAAAGGTTTGATCAGATCATAACTCCACCACAATTATTATTGTCCCAGTTTTCCCACATTCTCTTCAACAGTGATTATTTTCCTTTCAGTCATATTTGCCAATTTGATAGGTGTGAGGTGGTATGCATTGAACTAAAATATTGAAAGCACTGATTGAAAGCAGTTGGGTGTTTGCTCAAAAAAAGAAGTTAACAAATGAAGATAATTTAACAAAATGAGGTAATGAAGAATAAGAAATTGAAAGATAAACCAGTGATAATGCCATGAGGATTTTTTAGGAATGACTATTAAGTTTGATTCATAATATAGGAGTCAGGGGGCAATCAATGAAATAAAATGTCGACAAATCTTGAATAGGTATTCTGAGAAATGTTTTTCTGGGAATTATATAATTATTCATGAATAAGGTTCATGTAACCTACTTCCACTGTGTTTTTAAACAGATAAAATTCTGCCTATTACATAATTGAACACATTCATGATCAGAAGTAGCAGTGATTAATTACATAAAATGATGTTATCAATTGGTGTTTCTTGCTTTGATATAATGAATCATGTTTACATGTATATTTTATTTAACTATCATCACTGAACTCATGCTAAAATTATCTAGAATGAGAATATGAATTTGCCTCCTTAAGGGAGAAGGGAAGATGTCAGTTTATATATTCAAATTAAAATTGGGAAAACAATCTCCTTGTTCACCTGGTCTTAATGGTCAAATTGATTACTTTTAACTAACATTAAAATATTTTGAGAATTCATATGGAATTTTAATGGCATAACTTTAGTAAGCATTATATTTATAAAACTAATTTTTAAATTTGAAATTTAATTAATTTTCAAATATTACATAAATCTTATGTAAGATTTCATATTCTAGGCAAGCTATATGGATAAGAAGTTAGATAACGATAGAAATAATAATGACTGTGCATAGCATTAATTTTTCAAATCTATGAAAAAATCCTATATGTATTATATAAAATAATGAATTAACATCTTTTGCCGGAAATAAATTTTCATTAATTTTCAATTATCCATAGAAATAATGGAGAAGAAAGATACAAATGCAATAAAAATTCCATTTTCTATGAAGAAAATAAGGAGAGAATGAATAATATAAAAACCATTAGTCAACCCCTAAATGATCAAATGATCATTTTATAGGGCCAAGGACTAATATAATATCACTTCAAGTAAATATGAATTTAAATCACTATCAGGAAGCTAACTGCCTAATATGAAATATCAGAATTTGCTCAATCCTTTATAGTCCTTAATATACAGAAACTACTTCAAAAATTTAAAACTATATATTTTCAATTTTAGTTTGAGCCTATTCCCTCTCATTTAATTCCCTCCCCCAGAAAAATAGAGGAAAAACTAGAATATTTCACATATTTCTGCAAATAACTTATTTTTAAATTTAAAAACAAATTTGATCTTAAAAACTGTATTATATATAATCAAAAAAATCAAAAACTTTTGTAGGTTGAAAATGTCCAGTGCTTTCATGTATCATTCTAAAATGCTATCATGAAACTTATGAGCACTCCCATAACTAAAGTAAAATAGATGATTGTAAATGCCATTCACAATGTTTTTAAGTAAATAATAAATTCACCTTGTATATTTGAACTCCTTTTTGGTGGCTCTCTCTCTCTCTCTCTCTCTCTCTCTCTCTCTCTCTCTCTCTCTCTATCTATCTATCTATCTCTCTCACTCTCTTCTCTCTCTCATTTTTAAATTGTGTTTTCTTCCTTTCATGAATTGCATTTTACTTACTGGTTGAATTTTTCTTTACATCTATACCTTGTGCAAACTTCTTAGTTTAAATATATTTTAATCAAATTTTCCCAAATAATAGCTATATTATTTTAATCAGGGCAATTTATAAATGCATAGTAGGTTGTCTCTTGGTTCCCCTTTAGAATATCAGTTTAGTTGTTGTTTCTAAGAACTTCATTTAGCCAGATTCCCAGTTAGTTTTTATTATCAGGTATTTAAAATAATCAATTCTAAAAAATCACTAATTCACAATAAAGAAACTGAGATGCATTGGCTCTATGATGAAATCAACAACTCATCCATATACATTTCTTATAATAAAAGACCAAGGAATAAAAATTAAAAAAAATAAATCATCATACTAGGGTTCCCACTAGCTATTCATAGAGTTTATAGATAAAATAAAAATATCTAAAGCATATTTGAAGTCGAAGCAATGATTCAGAAATTATTTATCCCAGGTCTATCATACTACAATGAATGATACTAAACAGAAATGTTAACTTTCTTTAAACAGACTGCAATAACAAAATGATTCCATTTAAAATATCCCTTGCCTATCTACTCAACCAAAATAATCGACTTTTCTAAAGTAAAGATTGATGCATAAACTAATTATACCATGAAAGCAGGGAGAAATTAGAGTTTGAAAATGCTCAAGAGATACTGGGTTCCCCAAAATGACAAGAACCTGGGGATTAGTTGAGACCTAGCTGAAACTTTTCATCAAAGAAACTCTGATTTATGGCTTGCAGAAAACTACTAAAAAGTGCTTCTACATCCATCCACAAACATAACAACAAATCCTTTTTTACTGCAATTTATTAAATAGTGATACTAGCTACTGTTATTATTCCTCAGTATATCTATAGAATTTATACATGTCTAAATATACAGACTTTTAGAAATTTAAACAAAAGATTTTTCTGAATATAGAAATATAGAAACTTAGCCTCTCTATCTGGGACAGTCTAAAGAAAAAAGATAACCAAAGAAAGTGGAAGAGGTAGCTGAGAGAACAATAATTTCATGAACTTAAGTGGAATTATTTGGAAGGCTATAAATATATATGGATTAGGGGTAGCTAGGCAGACACAATAATTAACCAGCTGCGTGACCTTGGGCAAGTCACTTAGTCTCATTGCCTTGCAAAAAAAACCCCAAATAAAATAAATACATATAGATTAATAGGAGCAAGTTGTAGGATGGGAGCACAATCTTTGTATCTTTGCTTCTGATCACTTTCATTTCAAAATTTAAAATATTTATTCAATTTAGTTGTTAAAAGTTTTATTTATATCATACCATGTATCATGTACTGTCCTAATGACTAAGAAAGTTAAAAGAGGGAAGGAACCAAAAAGAAAAATGGAAAAAAAAATTTAAAAAAATTCACAGAGTATTTTTACTCCAAGATATTCATTATAGTCTTGCAGTGAAGTGAAATAACTACTGAGCTGGAAGTTAGGGAACCTTGGTTCAAATCTTAGCCTTCCACCCTAGTTGTATGGTATTGGACAAGTCATTTAAGCTTTCCTGATGTCAGTTACTTCATCTCTAAAAGTAAAAGATGATCTAATGTTCATGTATGATTCTAAAACCCTCTTTATGAAATAACACCAAAGAAAGGCACACTGGGATCACTTTTCTCATTTTATCCTTGGTTGTTGCCTCAGTATAACTTGGCTAAGTAAAACTGAATTTTTACGAAATGGCTGTGGGTCTGATCAGAAAGAATTTGGTATCATTTAACTTGAATAATATTTATTTATTTTTAAACTTTTTATCACTTACAAAGCTGGAATATACAAAATGATATTATGGCAGAAGATGTTTCTTTGTTCTTGAAAGAGTACCTTTCTACATTTCTGAAACTGAGAAGTTAAAATATAAAAATACAGTCAGTGCAATATCCTGCTTAGTCTATTCCATGACGAAAAATTAAGTAATTCAAAATTTTATTTCATAAGATGAATAATTACTTCCCTTTCAAAATTAAAAAAAAAAAACTCAACAACTTTTGGAGTCTGATTCCAAAATGCTAGAATGTTCTTTCTCCATCCACTCCCCCCCCAAAAGAAGTTTGCATAGAATCAGGGCCTGGAAGTGAGATAACAGTTTAGTAAAAGTTTGCTTTAGCATCCCACCAAAAGATTAAATTCTAAGTAAAGCCCATAAATGAACAAAAATAAAAAAAAAATCACTCAACTAAAGCTAAATATTTGTTGAAGAGATTATTCTTTCATTGTTCTCATCTTTCTGCAAGGTAATCTAAATATTTTAAGGTCAAGTACTTTTTTTAACTTTAAAAAAATTTAATGGAAAATTTAGCTAGGATTACTTAACTAGAAAGAGTCAAAGGCACATAAATAAAAAGTTTTGTATCTTGATTTAAATAAGTAGTGTTGAGGGAGTTCAATCAGTGCTTATTTTGAAAACCTTTTTTGGGTAAGAATTTGGGTTGTCTATATACCTCTTTTTCTTCTAAAGGACACATGAGATACATTATACTTCCGTCAAGAACACAGCTCTTGGGTGCTGGTGATATTATTGCTACCTTATTTGTTATAATAAGCTGAAGACTGAAAAGGTGGTCTGCTTGATTAGCCATGTACTCAAACTTTTCATAGATAAAATGACTTTTAATACATATTTAAAGAGAAATCCATATTCAGTTTATGAGAGTTCCTCTTAGCAACATCAAAGATGGAGATAAAGACTCTACAGAGAAAAAAATACTTTAAAAATTTAGTTTATTCACTTTGAAAATTTTTATCTACTTTAATCCTTTCTCTGAAAGAAAAATAAATTAGGAAAGGAATGTATAAAAGATGTGTTTCAGAAACCACCAGTCCTACATGACTTTTTATTTTCCCTCTGCAAATATATTCTGAGTATTTTGTTTGGACTGAACTCTGGTCCAGAAGGAAGTTAGAGAACCTGATTTTCAATGCTGATTTTGAGCACTTAATTTTGGGACTCTAAACAAGTCACATAATGCATTTGAAACTTGGTTTTCTCAGGTATATGATGTGATAAAATTTGTAAGTGGAAAACAGTGGTATAGACCTATAAATAATAAATATAAATATGTATGTATGTATGTATGTATGTATGTATGTATGTATGTAGCTAGATGGCACAGTGGATAGAGCACTGGCCTTGGAGTTGGGATGATGGGAGTTCTAATCCAGTCTTAGACATTTGCCATTTACTAGCTGTGTGGCCTTGGGCAAATCACTTAACTTAGATTGCCTCACATGCAGGGTCATCTAGTCATCCTGAGTCATATTTGGCCACTGGACTCCAGGCTGGTGACTTAGCACAGCATCCTCTCACTCAAATCCAATTCATGTGTGCGTCATGACATCACCTTGCTGATGTCATGATCATCTTCGAGAATGCAGGTTGTGTGTGTGTATGTGTGTGTGTGTGTGTGTATACCTTACATATTATATAGATATACATATATACCTTATATATTATACAAATGTAGCTATATATCATTAAAGAAGGTAAAAATATTGAAGTGTGTCTATGTATATAGGGAAAGACTCTTTAAATATAGCCATATACCAACATATTTTGATCACTACCTATGATTTCTTCAGTGTTAGGAACAATGAGAACTGCATTCTATGTCTGTGGAGATGTACTTTTTAACTTTCATGGGTTAATAAATATTTAAATTACTTTCCCAATCACAAAGCCAGTTTACTCTGGAGGAATGACTAAACACAAGTCTTCTAACCCTCACACTGACTATCCAGGACATTGTTGCTATCTTAATAATTTAATTTCATTGCTATAGTTTCTTCCTTCACTGACATAGTCCAAAATCCTTCTAGGACATGGTAAGGGATCTTCAACTGTAATTGGGTCCAAAAAATATTTCATAATTTTGCGACTAAATGAGTCATTAACAACTTTGAATTTAACTAATCTGGTTAGGGGCCAAATAGCTAACTATGGGCCCATATTTGAAGGTTTCAAATTTGATAGTACTAGTCAGCTCTAGCATATTTATTGAGAATGTAGGACAATCTCCATACTGTGCACAGACCTTAGATTAGAACTTTAGTGAAGGCTTTGGAATGTGTGTTTGTGTTTTTGTGTGTAATGATGTGCATATCATAGGGCATGAGTTAGACATAACTATATCCAAGCAGATATTTTTGTCCCCTATTTGGGTTGGAAACTATGGGAAGGAATGAGAGCAACCAATGCCTACTTACTCTCTGCACTTGATAAAAAAAGAACTATTAAGAAAAAATAGCGCTCGAACTCTGGCTTTGTATGACTGTGTAGGGGGTTGGTCAATTAGTGGAAAGTTCTACCAGTAACAAATCAGACTCATAAGACTCCACAAATGAAGCTATACTGGTCTGCTCAAGATCATTATCATACATAAGCACTCTGTTTTTTTTTTTGTGTGTGTGTGTGAGGCAATGGGGTTAGGTGACTTGCCCAAAGTTATGCAACTAGTAAGAAGTGTTTGAGGCCATATTTGAACTTAGGTCATCTTGACTCCAGAACTGATGCTCTAACTAGCTGCTCTGCTAGGCATAGTTCTGATAGACTAGATGGCTACTGAAGTTCCTTTCAGCTCTAAATATATGGTGCAAAATACAGAGTATTCAAAAAATCTGAGTGGAGTTTATAACTTTAATATTCATTAAGATGTTTAAGAATTCTATATTTGTATTATAATCATGAAACAATAGAAATTTAGATCTATAGATACCTAAAATTACCTATTTCTAAATATTACTGCTATTAACCAATAATAATTTAAGAAAAAAAGCATAAAAATAGAAAAATTAACAGAGCAAATTTAATTATAAATACTTTTCGATAAAATCAATGTTAGTGAAAATTTACATTGGCATAAATAAGTGAGGATTTAGATATTGCTACTTTTTAAGAAAAGGATACAAATTGTATGTTTTCCTTAGTTTGTTGGGGATAGTAGTTAGGGCTTAACTTTGATAAACATGCTCAGTTTTACAAAAAATGAGAAAACTCACATTTCCTGGATAAAATATATACCACTCTACCTATGTTTCCATGACTTTTCTAAGTAGGACCCTTATATTTGGAAAGTGCATTTCCTCTCTTTTGTAAATTTTGGGAAATGTTGTGACATTTTTATTGTTATAAGTTTACATTACATGAATTATATAAAATTGCTAGAGATTACTTTGTCAGTTTCTCTGTTTAAAGGAGAAAAGAAACAGTTACAACAAAAATACATAATGAAAACAAATTACTAAATGTTAACAAATTTAAGTTCAAATCCAAGGTAATGTTCTTATTTTAGGAATGTTTATAGTTAGGGAAGTAATTGAATAGCCCATAAGATGAATAAGCTAATCCATGATTTTCTCCTATTGTTCTTACCATGTAAAAATGTTGTAGAGTTTAATGTCTTAATACTTCTAAAGTGTTTTGTTAAAAGATGTTTAGGAATCTAAATTATTATTATTGTAACTTCAAAATCTTACATTCTTGCCTTTCAGAGATAATTCTGTAAACATGCTTAGCTTGTGTTCTTTCCCTGAAACATAAGTCTCGTTATACTGTCTGCTAAGCTATTTTTCAAATTCTTTTACTTTTCAAGTAGCTGACTTTTTTCATATTGAAAACAGGTTTGCTGATTTCTTAGTGCTTAATAAAATTTTATTGCTATTTTTTTTCCTTTTCTAGAGAAAATAAACATGAGGCTATGTTTGAACTCAAGTTTTCTTAAGTTCTACATTCTCCCTGACTTTATGTTCAGTGTTTTCTCTACTTCAGCTCCTACCTGTCTTTAACTGTAAATATTACAAAAGAATGATTACCATGATCTCATATAATTGACTCTGTTATAACTATTTTGTGTTTTACTAATTAACATTATCATATTTAGGACTTAACTTTCTATATGTAGTTTTGTTTGTTACTTTTGTCTTTTGAATAGAGAAATTTTCAAAGTAAATTCTAAATATTTGTACAAAATATAACAACACATGGCATTTAGCTAAAGCTTACAAGAAGTATATATGCTCCATAAATGAATATCTTCATATCTCATTTGATATAACATATTAATACAAATATTCCTACCTTGATTATATCATATTAATCATATTTTTAAAAAAATTTCTACTAAGACAATTGTCTAGCTTTATACTTAAAACTGTATTCGCTTACAAATCACAGGTGAATTTTCAAATGATGTGTTCAAGTAAGTCTATGAGATCAAAAAATGAGTAAAACTCTACCTTACACCATATAAATAATAGAAGAAAATCAATAATTTAACATTTCTATATGAATTGTAACAGATCAAGAAAGAGGGAGGAAAGGAAGGGGAACTTTCAACTAATAAAATAATACAAGTTTCCAATAATTGTCAGAAAAATTAATCATTAAAATCTGGCAATTTCTCTGAAGTATATTCTTAAAATAACATTCATTAGTATCATGACCAAACCTTAGGAGAATTAAAATATTTATATTAAAAATATCTTTTAGTTCAAAATTTACATTCTGTAATAATAACTTTCATGAATGTAATTAATTTTTTCAAATTTAAACATAATCTTTCAAGCTACTTTCCCCCATCTCACAAAACTTTTTAGAAACTAGCCATTTCAAAATTTGGTTACTTTATCTTAGAACAAATATGAATTATTGCCCAAAAAGAGAGACAAAAGAAAACCACTCTGTGTTCATTTAATACAATTCTATATCGTCAGATTTATGACCATGTTAATTTTAACATTCATTAAAATAAAATAATGTAATTATTCTATAGTCTTGAAGATAACTAAGGGACAAATTAATATCTACAAATGATAGATTTCCTTTACAAAATATACTCATTTAATATTTTATGAGCAAAAATTTTCAACTCCATTAGCTCATTTCTGAGTCTTTTGAACACTTCACCATATTTTATAACTATTTTAATCTTATAAATCAGAAATATTTTATGAATAAAGCTATATAGATATCTAAATACATATGTAACAATAAATATTTTATCTAAAGTAAAATATTTCTCATTGCAATATAAGACATTAATATTAGTTATCCTCATGAGCCGATGACATCTTATTGAATGTTTATGATACAACAGAAATACAATAAAAATTTTTCATTTCTTTTTGCTTGGTACTTGCAGAGCAAAATTTATTTCCCCTATATCTGACCTCAAAACCACAAGCTGACAAATTCAATATAATTACTTCATTCATTTTATCCAATCTTAAAAGTAATTTTTTAAAATATAGCATAATCAACAAATACACAATAAAACACAATACAGGGATGTCACGGCTTTTTTAAATACTAAATTCCAAACAATATTCAACAAAATAGGAAAAACACCACATTTTTTCTTTTAAAGTTTACTCACCCATGTGACAATAAAGTATTATTATACTTGACAACCAAGAATCTTGATTTTAAACTTCATTTACTCACCTACAAGAAAAAATAAATAAAATTAATTTATTAAAATTAATTATATCATGATGATATATCAAAATTTCTTATATACAGAGAATATTACCATTAATTTTTAAGTATATTCTATCCTAAGCTGGAAGAAACTAATAGAATGGAAAATTATTCCTTATTTTTCCACTCTTTGATAAAAATTATAAAAGAAATGAAATTAATCAAAATTCATGAATTAACAAAATCATTGGCTACTAGTTGTAGATTAGATAAGTATACCTGGTGAAAATATGAAAATCAAAGATAAAGTGTCTTTTCTCTCCAGCTATATACTACTTCACACACACACACACACACACACACACACACACACACTCACACAAACACATTAATACAACATTTCAGTTAAACATTTTGAAGTTGCCCTCTGTCTCACCTTCAGAGAATGCTTATGGGAAAAAATACCACATGGTTTATTTGGAACTTACATGAAAAACAAACTATTCTTTTCTACCCATAATTCCAGTACTATACATATTTGTTCAAAGAGATCAAAGAAATATCCAATGCATCTACATTGGATTCATTAGGACTACTTTTAGTGGTAGAAAAAGCACTGACTGGGAGATAGATAGTTTTCAGAAATTATAGTAAGTGAATATTATAGAATATTATTGTATTGTATTGTAAAAAATAAAGAATTAGAGAACTTTAAAGAAATATGGGAAGATTTATATAATTTATCCTAACAGAATGAAAAAGAACTAGGGTAAATACATAATGAATGTAATATAATTCAAAATAGTATTAAAAGATAATTAAACTCTCATTGTAATGACCATTCTTGAATTATTCCTCTTTTTAATAGAAAAATGTATTATATGTGGAGCAGAATGTCATGTATAAAATCTCAAATATATTTGTTCTTGGAATAAGTATAGTTTAAGCAATTTTCTGTGTTACAAGAGACAATTCAATGATTGGGGGCATATCAGGAAATTATTGTCATATTTTAAAAATACATACATACTTAAATACTCATATGTGTATGCATATGTATATATATATATGTGTGTGTGTGTGTGAAGTGTATATACATACACACATCACACTCATTTAAACTAAATAATCACTTAACCCCATTTTCCTTAATACCTCATTTGTATAACCTGAAGAAGGAAATAGCAAACCTCTCCAGTATCTTTTCCAAAAAAAAAGAAAACAAAATCAAATGAGGTCACAAAGTGATGGACATAATTGAAATCACCCAACAACAGTAACAAATTGACATAAACACACAAGTATGTGTGTATGTACATATGTGTGCACACATGTAAATGCGTGTTTATCTGTATGTATCTATGTCTGTGTCTATGGAATGTGATTCCCAGGAAACTTAAAACTATATTGGTGGAACCTCTCAGAATTAAAACAAGTGAAGTCAATACTAGTATAATAATCTACACTCATTTTTTATTTTGATATCCCTGATCAATCAATCAATTTATATATAATTAGTAAGCATTTTCCTCTAAATTAGCACTAAATTGCATGAATACAAAGTTAAATGTGGAACAATCACTGTTCTCAATAATGCAATAGATAGACAGATTGATACCATATATATGTATATATATGTACATATATATACATATATATTTATATACATACATACATGAACAAATCCAATTCAAAGAAACTTTCCAATGGAATTAACAGCTGGTGACTTATAGACTAGTTCTCCCATATTAAGTGGCAACTGAATTGAGCATTGAAGAAAATTAGGGATCCCAAGAAAAGAAGGCAAGTGATTAAAAGCATGATGATGTTCTTAAAAATAATAAGAAAGTCAAGAAGAGAAGTGAGTTTAGAGAACAGATTTAGAGATTTTGAGACAGATGCCTACAGTGCTTAAGAGGTTACAAAGTAAAAGAAAGGAGAGAGAAAAGAATATTGGAGTGTTAGAATAAATCCAAATTGTTTATGAAGTGGATGATGATCTGAGCAAAACAAAAAATAAAGTGTGGTCAGACTGCCATGAAAAGAATTCAGAGATAATATTCACAAAATGCAGAGAAGAGACAGTAGCCAAGGGAAGAGTAATGAACATTGTCAAATGTTGCAGGGAGGTTGATAAGGATGAATGTTCAGAAAAAGGTTGATATTTGGAAATTAAGAGATCTTGGGTAACTTTAGACAGAAGAATTTCAATTGAGTTGAGGTCAGAAGATAAATTAAAAAGAATTAAAGACAGGAGGAATGGAAAGATGGGGTGTAGTTATTTCAGATTTTAGCTGAGAAATGGAAGAGATGTAAGTGAGAACAGTTAGTAGGGAAGTTAGAATCTTCTTTTAATGATAGAGGAGTCTTGGGCATTTTTAAAGCAAACAATAAAAAGGCAGAGAATGAAGATAGAGTGAAGGCTGGGAGGTTGGGGGGTTGTGAGGTTTGATTGTGAAGCAGAATGTTGGGGTAAATAGTAGAAGGTAGGACCTAGAGAGCAGTTGGTTAGTCAAAAAACATAAGGAAGGATATAAATTCAAGTAAAAAGAAAGACAGTCTTTATCCTCAAGCAAAAAAGAAAGACAGTCGTTGCCCTCAAGGAGATAATATTATAATAACAATGAAATCATAAAACAGAACTTAAAAAGCATGTGTAAAAAGTACCCACATGAATGGGAGAGCATGGTGGTTAAGGACTGAAAAAGGAGAATGATTTATTTATTATTTGGAAAAATTCAGAAATGACCTAAGACACTGAAACTAATTGTAGAAACAGAGTCAGAAGTGGAGAAGACAAATTTTGGAAGTAGTTCAGGTTTATGATTTGCTAACTCAGGAAGACATCTTCCTGAGTAGAAATCTTGTCTCAGACACTCAGTAGATATGTGAATCTGAGCAAGTCACTTAACCACGTGGGTTTCATTTTTCTCATTTGTAAAATGAGCTGGAGAAGGATACTGAAAGCCACTACAGTATCTTTACCAAGAAAACAACATCAGACAAATGTAAAAAAAATTACTAAACGACAACAACAGACAATAAAGAGAAGTAATAGAACAAAGGATCAACAGATACACGGTCAAGTTTTGGCTTGCTAAAAGGACAAAACAGTGACAAATCTTTTTAGGGTTGGGAAATAGTTACCTAATTTTTAAAAAAAGCTCTAAATCCATCTTATTTTTCTTTTGTGATTTTTTTGGTTTATTTACTTTATGTTTTTACAGTGATTTTGCTATAAGAGTAAACATAAACCCCCCTCCCTCCCCAAAAAGATGAGAAACCTCAAGAATAGTGAGAGAGAAAAAAATGTACTTCAGTCTATGTTCAGATTCCAATGGCCCTTTCTCTGGAGTGAATTGCCTTCTTTTATCATAATTCCACCAGAGAAATTGCTTCAATATTTTTCTCACAGTTGCTATTACTAACTGTATTTCCCTCCACTCTATTCATCCCACTCTCATTTATTCTATTTTCTCTCTCCTTTCATCCTGTCCCTGTCCAAAAGTGTGTTGTATCTGAGTACCATCTCCCACAATCTTCCCTCTCTTCTATTACTAATTTCCCCCTTTGTTCTCCCTAATACCCCCTTATTCCATCCATTTCTTCTCATTTTTCACTAGGGTAAGATAGATTTCTGTACCCTAATAAGTATGTATGTATGTTATTTCCACTCTGAGTCATTTCTGATGAGAATGAAGGTTCACTCATTCCCCTTGCCTTCCTCCATTCCACTCCGTTGAAAAAGCTTTTTCTTGACTCTTATGTGAAATATCTTAGCTCCTTCTTCCTCTCCTTTCTCTTCCTCACAGTACTTCCCTTTATCAACCATTGACTCCATTTTTTTTACTGTACTATACCATCATATTTCTGCTTCTTCCTATGTCCTGTTTATATATGCTCCTTCTAACAGCTCTTATAAATGAGAAAGTTCATATGAAGTATCAGTATCTTCTTCCCATGCAGGAATACAAACAGTTCAATATCAATAAGTTCCTCATAGTAAATCCTTCTCGTCCACCCCCTTTATGGTTCACCAGAGTCCTGTACTTGAACATCAAACTTTCTGTTCAGCTCTGGTTGTTTCAATAGAAAAGTTTGAAAGTCCCCTGTTTCATGGAAAGTTCATCTTTTCCCCTGAAAGAGGATGTTCAGTTTTGCTAAGTAGTTGATTCTCAGTTGTAAACCAAGATCTTTTGCCTTCAGGAATATCATATTCCAATCCCTACAAGCCCTTAATGTAGATGTTTCCAGATCCTGTGTAATCTTGACTATGGAGCCATGGTAGTTGAATTGTTTGTTTCTGGCAGCTTTTAGTATTTTCTCTTTCACTTGGGAGTTTTGGAATTTGGCTATAATATTCCTGGAAGTTTTTTAAATCCATCTTTTTAAAAGACTAATTAATACTGAGTTTTTCCCTTCCTTCACTGAACACATGAGTGATAAACACTGGAAAATTTAATCATTGCTTAGATTTGTTGTATATTATTGAAAAACCAATTGTACAAATTTAATATTACTCTTTTCAGGGAAAATGTATGAAACTATGAAACTATTTAATTTCAGCATTTGTACAATGAAACTTAACTGCAGCCACTTTCTAACTTTTAGCAAGATATTTTAATCATGAGTTTCTGCAACTATAAACTACAAAAAAATCTCTTTTATGAAGAAAATAGTATTAATTTACTTTCAAAGTAATTTTCAGGTCAAATCACTGTCATTAAATATCTAAGCCTTAAAATATTAGAAATATTAATTCTTTCCTTAACATTACCTTATCCAAAATAATATATTCATTATAAGCAAAAGCTAATCCTATCAGAAAATAATATCAACTTGATTTCCAAAAGTTCTTGAGATCTATTTTGAGTCTATATGAATAGTAGGAATTAATTCTTTAATATTTTAATTGTATTCTTAGTATGAAAATCTCATAACTTTTGTACCTTATACTTTTTAAGCCATCTGAAGTAGTACATATTTTTCAGAACTAGAATCAGTTTAATATGCCTTTTAAAAAAGTTTTTAAATATATCAGCATATATATCTTTAATTTACAATTATATATAATATAAATATATATCTTTAATATATGGTATATACAAATAATCCTAGATTTAGATGAAATGATCTCAGTTCAAATCCTGACTGCTACTTTTCAACCTATGTGACATTATAAAAGACCTTTGGATTTCTTTGGACCTCCATGTTTGTGAGGGAGTAGCAGTATTACTTGTCCCTTCCACTTTTAACAAAACTTCTTTCAAAATTCAGTAGACTACTTTCTTATTATTTATGATATTTTATGAGACATAAAATGAAATTATGATACATATTTGTAGGAGTGTTGACAGGATCACAATATTTCAATCTATGAAATAGTGGCGGTACTAAAAATATAATTTTTAAAAATTTGTTATTATTATTTATAGTAACGAGCTTTAAGCCTGGACTATACCAGCTTTGAATTTGGTTACAAGGTGAGGAGACTAAGTACATAAAGTTTCCTATGGGGAGAGGGTTACAGCTCAATGTCCCAGATTCTTAAGCCCAGCAGTAGTTCTAATTATTTGATTAGCAATTAATTTAAAAATCAGCAGACAAGTATACAAGATTGTGCATATCTCTTAATCCAGCAATACACCTAACAGATAAAGAAATCAAAGAAAATAGACAAGAAACTACTTTAAAAATATTTACAGAAGATCTTTTTATGTTGGCAAATAATTGGAAATTGATGTGATGACCCTCAATTGGGAAATAGCTGAATAAATTGTGATATATGATTATAATAGAATACTATTTTGCTACATGAAATAATGAGCAGAATGGTTTTAGAAAAACCTGAGAAGACATAAACTTTTGCAAAAGTTAAATGAGCAGTACCAGGAGAACATTGAGGATAGTAACAAAGGCTCCTGTCTTGTTAGAATGATCTACTGTTAAATGACTTAAATACTTGGATCAAAACAATAATGTAAGACAATTGCAAATTTAAGATGTTTAAAGATACTATCTACCACCAGAAAGAGAACTGATAAACCCTGAATAAAGTGAAACATATTTTTATCTTTACTTGTTATTGTTTTGTTTTATATTATTTTGAATAATGGTTAATATAGAAGTTTTACATGATTGAGAGATTGATATGAAATTGATTGCATTCTGAAAAGAGGGAGAAGTGAAAAGGAGAGAATTTGGAAAACAAAATTTTTTAAAAATTGCTTTTACATGTAATTTGTAAATAATGAAATAAATAAAAATATATTTTCTTTTAAAAAGCAACACAATCATTTGAATTGTGTGGTCTTCTTGCAAACTGACTTATTCCTAATTAAAACAGTTGAAGTCCAGGAGACTATCATTAAAAAAAAATGTCTTATTGTGGTGGTCATCTGCTAACATGACTGCTTTTCTAAATATGGGTTCCAAGACAAAGAAAATATTTTTTGTTTTTTATTGTATTGTTAGCATTTAACATAATATCTGAAAAAAGTAAAATGCTTAATAAAAATAAAGTAAAACACTTAATAATAATATTTTTTATCTTGAGATAGAAATATTATATTTTATTTTGAGAAAGATATAATCCATATCTCAGCATGAATATCAAAATATTTATGGTGAAATTTTAAAACATTATATTAATATATAATTTATATAAAGTTAATATTTGATAGGTAAACTTAATTACAATTATAAAACTCTTTTCTCAATAATTTGTACATTTTATAATCATTTATTTTAGATTTATATTAGAATAAAAATAAAATTTTATTTCAAAGAAATGGTATAAACATGGCAATTGACAAATGAAATCATGCTATCAAGAGTGACTAAAGACTTTTATCATTTTAATCTTCCAAAAACTATAGTAAAAAAATATACACTTTATTGTGTAAAAGCCTAAACATGCCTACCATAAATGTTCCAATAATTTTCTTTTTTGATAAATTTTACATTCTTACAATTAATATTTCCTGCTTAGAAACCATAATATATGTATATTGTATACAGATATACATATATATTTATGGCTTACTAAAATGGGTAAGATGATAAATGCTTTAGTTTATATTCTATCCACCAGAAATTATAATTATTTTTTTTATTTACAGTACAAGACTAATTGTTGCTCATAAGAGAAGTTGGTTTTTTTGCATTGGTAAATAATTGGAAATTGATGGGATGACCCTCATTTAGGAAAGAGCTGAAATTGTTGCTCATAAAGATGATCTTGAGACATTATAAAAGCTGATATATACCTTTAGAATCATCAAAATATTAATCATTTTAGTTTGATATTAGTATTGAGTATTATGGCAGAAAATACTATCATATTTTCTTCAAAATATTCTGTTCCACAGAGAATCCAAACAGTAACTCTATCATAAAAAAGAGTTAATAAGTATAGTGTATCCTTAAACATACAGAGAATTTATCATCGCAGAGAAACTGCTCAAAATACCATGGATCCAGGGCTAGCTCTAGTGTCACAAAGACCTGACTGACACATACTAGCTATATGTGTTTAGTGATTCTGGAGAAAAGTTTAAGAAGCATGTAGTTCAATCTCACCTTAATGAACACAATTAATTATTTCCTTTCAACCTATCTCTTTGTTGTAACTAGGTGACACAGTAGAGAGAGTATAAGATTTGTAATCAGGAACATCTTTGTAATATGCATCCATTTTTTCCCAAGTACTCAACTCTCCTTCAGCTTCCCTATTTTAATTTCGACTGATCCCCAATCAGTAACTACTTTTTCTTTTATTAGATCACTAGATATCAGAAAGTTAATTGGAATAATCTATGAATAGGTGCATTTGTACGTAGGATAGTCAAGGTACAAATCTTACTCCTAAATAATATTAGCTCTGAGAACTTTGGCAAGAAATCTACTTCTTCAAGATTCAGAGTCTCCTGTAAAATGAGGGATTTGGATTCGATGGACACTAAATCTCCTTCCAACTCCAAATGTATGATTTCATAAACAAAACAGAATTAATTTTTTTGCACTAAGTACTTCTGGAACATTTGTCTTTTCTAAAGTTGAAGATTTTTTTTATTCCATTTCAGTAAATAGGAGAATTTAAGTTCAATTTAACATTTGAGTTCCTCCAGAATTCTATTCTTGATGTGGAAGATAAAAAAATGCAAAGTGTCTTCCACTCAAGGAATTTCCAATCTAATGTGGGGAACTGGGGATAAGACTGACAATTCATTTCTATGGCAGTTTTTAAACATTAAATAAGTACTCTAATGTATTTTCATTGTTTCTCAATAAAGGAAGGAGAATAATTATTATCCCCATTGTGCAGATGAGGGAACAGGTTCAGAGAAAATAATGACATATTTATTTTCATGTATCTTCTGAAGTTTAATATATATATATATAATATTAATTTAAAATTTATTTTCTACATTGTTCACATTTATAAGGATCTCCTGAATGAAGTGAGCTTTTCCACACTAATAACATTTTTTGAAAAGGCCATGGCACTTAATTCCCTTAGTCTCCATCTCTCCATTTGTAAAATTGGGAAAATTCTTCTCTTACCTATTTTCTTGGAATTGTTCTGTATAAAGCATGTAAAACCTATAAAACTATCCTGATATATTGTTTCTGTGTTGTTTTTCTCCTATCTCTTAGACTATTTCTCCTGAAAAACCAACAAATATTTTAGGAAGGAATTGTGCATATTGCACATAAGTGCAAATATCCTTATATATAATTTATTATTTCCTGATCATAATACATGGAACTGGAAGAAACCTTAGAGATTATCCAATCCCTCTCCTTTCATTTCTTTGTTTTTGTTTGTTTTTGCAAGTCAATAGGGTTAAATTATCACAAGGCAAAGTAAGTATTAAGTGTCTGAGGTTGAATTTAAACCAAGGTCATCTTGATTCCAGGGTCAGTACTCTATCCATTGTGCCACCTAACTGTCTCCATTCCTTTCATTTCTAAAAGTCTACATCACCTTTCATTGTCTTGGGTACTATTAATTCAAAATGATAACAACATGATAGAATCAGACTATGAACCCACATCTCTTCAAATTCAAGTCTAATCAATGCCCATTCTCTTAGGAATTTTCTTGGGCAATTTCTCTTTTTAAAAATATTTTTGATGGCTTTTTCATTTTCACATCAGGTGTCTTAATAATGCTCCTTCCCATCCTTTTAGAATATTATCACAGAGAATGAATCTGATAGCATATGCAATAACCCATATCTGTATTTTACAACCATCTTATAGAAAGAAGGAATATGTCTTTCAGCATTTAACAGAAATAAGATTATCTATTCTATGTTTCTATAAAAGCAAATCTACAATCTTGAATTTGTCTGTACCAAAAGCATTTTCTTTAAAGATATCAATAATCTCTTAATTACTATTATTGTTGAACACTCCCTCCTCTTGAATATTCTTTCCTCGGGGTTGTTAATGACATTGCTTTCTATTGATTTGCCTCTTATATTTATTATCACTCCTCAGTTTTTTTACTTGAACCTCATCTGTCTCCTGGACCACCTTAAGGCAGGTGTATGGAGTTCTTCTTTTTTTTCCTTTCTAAACTCTTTCTCAGAGGTCTTGCAGGTTACATGGATTCAAGAATTTAAGTCTCTGAAGATGATGCTCAATGTTGTATAATAGCTTCTAACATATCTCCTATTCTGAAGTTCTTCAATTTTTTTCTTGCTGGACAGCTCCACTTTGATGGTCTGTTAAATAGCTCCATGAGGGCTGACACAATGCTGCATCTACAATAGATGTTTGATAAATGTATAGTTATTAAATGAATGATTTATTATTACAGTTTACTTTCTATCAGAAAACCATGATGGATTCAATTGCTTCTTTATAAGTATTAATCTCAAAAATTTAAAACAAAATTGCTTCAACATCATGGTCACTATAGTAAATAGAAAAAATGCTTGCATATGGAAATTGTTTAGAGTCATAAACTTGTTAAGCTATAATTTCTATTATCTCAAATTTAAAACAAAACACAGCACTCAGTAATGCAAATTTGTTTTTATCTTCTACTGTTATTTGAAACTGATAATGCATACATAAATATGTATTTAATCTAATTTGGTGCAATCTTAAGTAAGTTTAAAAATATTATATGTTTTTAGTTGAAATATATCAC